>NW_006780610.1:1606290-1671976 GCF_000442215.2 Lipotes vexillifer | reverse complement strand
GAACCCGCGTCTCCTGCATCGGCAGGCGGACTCTCAAGCACTGCACCACCAGGGAAGCCCAACCACGTGCATCTTTAATTTTACTAAGTATTACACATTCTTCTCCTAAATGATGTACCAATTTATACTTCCACCAGCAGTACCTAACTTCCATTTTCCTAACTCCTAACACATGGTACTAATTTAAAATTTCTGCCAATCTGATGGGTATAAAATTATATCTCACTGTTGTTTTAATTTGTACTTTGATAGTTACAGTAAAGTTAAATATCTTGTCATGGGTTTATTGGCCATTTGGTTTCTTTTTTTTGGTGATCTACCTCAATATCCTTTCTCTACTTTTCTGTTGGATTGTTTGCTTTTTTCCTTTTGATTTTGGGAACTTCTTGGTGAATATTGTCTAATCTTTGGCTTGTCATTGTGTGCCATCTTTTAAAACTTCTGTTATTACAGAATTAACAAATTTTAATGCAGTAAAGCTAACAATATTTTGCCTTATGGTGTGTGCTTTTTGGATCTTATTTAAGAAATTCTTCTCTATTTTGATAACATAAAGATATTCATATTTTCTTTACTCCATCCAGCATTTATTTTTTGGATATGCTTTGAGGTAAAAATCCAATTTAACTTTTTTTCCCCTTTCGGAAAAAAATGTTCCAGCGCCATTTATTGAAAAGTTCACCCTTTACCTAACTGACTTGTAATGCCCTCTGTATTATAAACCACGTTACCATGGGCTAGTCTTCATTTCGGCCTCACAACCTCCACAGGCTTGCTTATTTTTCTTCTACTGGGGATGCTTTCCTTTAACGCTCTTCTCAGGGCTGCATCTCTCTCGTTCTTCAGATCGCAGCTCAAATGTCATTCCTCCATATCTAGATTATATCTACAGGTATGTCCGTCTCGGGGACCCCACGACTCCAAAAGGTCTGGAAGGACTGCAGTGGGCAGGAGCCACTGGTCAGCTGTTGCCAGGCCGTTGCCCGGGCGGCTGTCGGGGAGGCCGCGGAGGGGAGGAACAAACCGAGTTCCAGTGACGGAATCCAGCGGGCGCCGGAGTCGCCCAAGGGTGCGTCACAGAGCGCGGTCGACCGGGGGCGGGGCCAGGTCTGAGTCACGTGGCTTGGTTGCCTACGCGCTGCTGGGCCGTGGGAAGATGGCGGACGGAAAGGGAGACGCCGCCGCCGCCGGGGCTGGGGCTGAGGCTCCGGCGGGAGTCGGAGCCGGAGACGGAACCGAGACAGAGTCCATGGCTCGGGACCATAGCCCTGCATCTCCGGTGCCTGGAGCCTCAGGGCTTCGACCGTGTCTGTGGCAGCTGGAGACAGAGCTGAGGGAGCAGGAGGTGTCGGAGGTCTCATCTTTGAACTACTGCCGGAGCTTCTGCCAGGTGAGGGGCGGACTGGCTGGCTGAGGGCGGCAGGGCGGGGAGGCCAGGGGAAGAGGCCCCGGACCCGTTGCTGCAGCCGGGGCCGGACTGAAAGGCGCCACCTCCATGTCTTGCCGCGCCCCCGGGCCGGGAAGGCCCAGTTCGGAAGCCCGACCGCTGGCCCCCCTCAGCCACTGCCCGACTTCGGCCACCGCCAGGGCGGGTTGCGCTGGGTTAGACTGAGAGCCCGAAGGGCGCCGGCAGCTCCCTGGAAGGGCCGTGCCCTGTCGTCGTTGCCTGTCCCCCCGGCTGGTGGTTGGAGCGCCATTGCCTCCTGAGGGATTGATTGCTCGCTCGTTCCTTCCCGGAGATGCTTTTTTGAGTAGAGTGCAGATCTCCAAATTGGAAAGCCTGGGTTTTCCTAAAGAATCCGGAGATGTTGGGGCCAGAGACTTATGTTTGGAGTCAACGTCTTCCGGGCCCCTAAAAGGTATGACAGTTGGCTTTGAAAGGCGTCTAGGGCTTTCTGCTTAAGGATTGTGGAGCTGGTTGGCTGTTTGGTTTTTGCTGCCTTTTGGGGGGGGGGCATCAAAGCTGTTCTTTCGCCTCTTCTATATTCCTTTGAGAATTGTGCTGCCAGAAATGAGGCTCGTGATCCTTGTAGTGGTTATTAGGCTCTTTGAGTAGAAGAGGATTGGGAAAGATGAGGAGTGTGGTCTCTTTTGGCAGTTCTGTGACCATTTCTGTGCTGTAGTAGGTCCTAAACCTATGATTACATATTTCTTGGTATGCTTAGTTTCGTTTCCAGGATCACGCCGAGATTTTTCTTTATAAATTTAAAGATGTGCCATCATTATTTCTACGTCTGCTTGTTTGTTCTAATCAGGTTTTGGAGCCGCCCCTCTGCTTCTCACCTGGTGCACCTTAGAAAATGCAAAATAATCGTTGGCACTTGGGCTCTTAATGAGTAGTTGAGTGTGCTGAATAAATTGCGGTGTTCCACAGTTATAATTTTGAGGGACAATTTGCTCTGTTGGTCCGGAAAAGAATCAGAAATTGACTTGATGAATGTCTTTCTCCCTCCTCTCTGCTGAGCCAGAAGCACTTCATCTCTAAATGAGTTTTGTCCTTGCTAATCTTTTCCATACCTTGTATCACTCCAGTTTTTATGTCTGCAACCCTCAGCCTTTCCCTGAACTCTGAAGTACTAAGGTGTTCTTTGCTTCTTCACTAGCAGTGAACATTCTTAGTACATATATTTACTTTACAAACTTTTACTGACTCCATGGGATGGTGCCAAACACTTTACCAAGTGCTGAGGAAACATCAATAAGACTGCACTTACCCTCGATGAGCTTACGGTTGGGAGGCGGTAGTAGAAATAACAGTATTGTCAATGGAGTTTTGGTAATGATGGAAGAGGAGGCGTTGTAGAAATACTGAGAGGCCAATTTAAATGGGGTGGCCTGGGAAGGCCCTGTGGCTGAAGGGATGAAAATGAGTCTTGAATATCGGGGAAGGGGGTGGTATTCCAGTGTCAAAGGTAGAGATGAGAAGGAAAACAGTGCTTTGGGAGAGGAGGGAGCTAATTGGACCCGGATTAGTGAGGAGGAGATCAGAAAAACTGTTGGTTTGGGGTAAGCCTCCTAAGCTTGCATTGTCTTCCTAGAAGAATAGCGAGAATGGATATAACCCATCAAATTGAGGCTTGTCAGAGGATAACATATATATATTCTGCTTTATGCCTACTGCTGGCAGCTCTGATTTTATTTTAACTGAATTTTAATGTATTGAGTCTTAGTGATACTTAGATATGTGAGGGCACAGAAGAATTTTAAAAAGGAAGTACTTTTGTAATTTGTCTCTTTTATGAAGTTCTTTTTTTTGGCCTGAAATTTTCCCAAGACAATGTTTTGCACTAACAAAATAAAAGGAGTATCTGTGACGGTATGTTGTAATAGAAAGCACATTGGATTGCGAGTTAGTTGGGTCTTAATTGTGACTTTACCACTTACTAGCTAATAACCTGGGGCAAACTATGACTGTGAGATTGTTTTGTTTTCTGACATTTATCTTGTAGTGCTTTATACGAACAGTAGACAGAAAGTTTATATTCAACCCTTCACAGTATTTATCACAATATTTTTGTCACATTTTCCCCATAGCCCAGATAAAATCAGTAGGGTATCCTTTCTTACCAGATACAGAAAAGTTTTTTAAAATTTTATGATGAAGTAGGAGTAATTTCACTATCCAAATTTGGTTGAATAGCTTTTGGTTTCACATTTGAAAGGCAGAATAAAATTTATTCATCTACTGATTGTGTGTGTGTGCCTGACATTGCATTAAGTGCTGGAGATAGAAGCCTGCCCTGCAGGAGCACCTAATGAATGTGTAGAGAGATGTAGTTGTATTACATTATCATAAAGGCCTGACCTGTGCTCTCTGGGATGCTTAACTGCCACAAAATTATTTCCATCATGTGTTTAGTTTAGAGATATTGTCTTAAGGACTTATACTGTGCCAAGTAGATCCCTCCTGCAACAGGCTGGGACCGTATTCTCTCTAGCTCTTGCAGCACTTAAAAGAAATGGCTCTGTCTTTGGAATTGCACCAAATCAAGAAATAAACAAACATATGAAAGGATAGAGAAGCTTGTTTCATTCTGGGCATGTTTTCAATTTTCAGAAGTTTGTGAAGATGATCAAAATGAAACTTAAGAAGTAATAGTTACTAAGAAAATGATATTTAGATGAAGTTGTAGTCCGTGAACATTTATATTCAGTGATTATGGGGTGTGTGTGTGTGTGTGTGTGTGTGTGTGTGTGTGTGTGTGTGTTTTCCCCTTCCCTCAGTTCCTTTTCTGAAAACATTGTCTGCCAGACAGTCAGTGTGGATAAGATTAACTCCAGAAAACAGTCTTTCTTTGTTTTGCTGAAAAATTGATGATATCCTCTCAAATTCTTGCTATATTTTGGGAACCCAGATTCCTGAAGTTTTCCAACTGGTTGTTGTATTTGTAACACAAATTTTGAACACCTTTTTAAAGTAGACTTCATTAATAACTTGAAATTATACTTTGAGACTATCAAGCAGAGTAGTTTTATGAGTAAACCTTGTTTATGAGACACTTTGAGTTCTGGAACTAACAGTGACTTTGTAGATTTTTAAATGTTAAATTAGGTAAGTACTGAATGTATTTCATTTTCCCCTAGATGAGTGATTGAGTTCAAAGGGCCTAAATCAGATGGGCATACTGGCTTTACCATTTAAACTAGTTGTGTAACCTTGGCACATGTTATTTTCTTTAAACCTTAGTTTTCTCATTTGCAAATTGGAATAATAACAGTACTTACTGTTCTCTATGTAAATACACTGTTGTGTGGACTAAATAAAACCATCTCTGTAAAAAACAATGGCCCCAGAATTATCTGAGTTATCCAGATTTCTTGGAATAAAAAGTCTTAACAGTCTTGCCCCCAGCTTACTTTTCAGCTCTTACCTAGCCTTTCCCATCACCCCAGTTTTACTGTTACTTATTCAGGAGTACTTGGAGTTCATGGATCAAACTGGGATCTCGGTTACTCCTATGATTAAAATTTTGCCTGTGAATTTCCAGGTGCATTATTTTGGAAAAGATGATCTTAATTTTCATTGGATTCTTCAAGATCCAAGACACATGTTAGGTTTTCAGTAAATATTTCCCAAGTGACTGATCTACAAAAGGATGGAATTACTCCTTTAACAAAAACTCAGCTCATTAAGCATTTTTATGTGTTTCCCTTTCATTGTGCTGTTCTATCCTTTTCTCTCATTTTCTGCATGGCAAGTTTTCCTTCTCTAGGGCCCAGTGCAAATGTTACCTTGTCTGTGAAGCTTTCTTTGATTTTACTAGATAGATTTCCTCTTAGTTGTTTGTTTTCTTTTGACACTTAGCACATACCTATGGTTTTAACTCCTTTCCTTGCTGTCACCGTCTTAGTTCAGGCTTCATAATGTCCTTTTGCAGCAACTCTTCACTAATCTTTCTTGCCTTCTTACTGGCCTTATCAGCAATGCATTTTGATGTTCCTTTTAAATTATAAACATAATCTTGTTAGTCACTTTATTCCCTAAAATTCTTCAATGGTTTTTTCCCTAAAGGCAAGATAAAATTCACACTTATCAGCCTGGCATGCAAAGCCTTTTAGGATCTGGACTTGCTCCACCCCTTACACCCAACTTTTTTTTTTTTTTGTCTACCTTCATCCCAGTGTTCATCTCTCAGTCCACTTGATTAACCCCAGGGTCACCCCTTCCTCACCTGCTTATTTATCCTTTAAGACCTGACTCGAATAATAAGTTTTTTAGAGCATTTTCTGATTTCAGCAGACAGAATGAGGTGATTCTTTCACTTAGAATATGTACTCCAGTAGCATCTTGTACATCGGCATGGTACCTGAATGTTTTTGTCCATGTTTATCTCTTCTATTGACTAGTAAGCCAACGAGTCTTTGTTGTATACCTGGTACCTAGCAATTAATACAATGCCTGGCCCACAAAACTAATCTGTTGAATGAATTATATTGTAGGAACTTCATAATATACTCAAGAGATGAGTACTTCAAAAAAAACACCTAATGTAAAATCTAGTATGTTAAAAGGCAGTTTTACTATAAGAAATTCGTGTAAAGGAACAGGATAGGAGATTTTGGTCCTTTCTTAGAGACAATACTTGTCAACTTAGCTTACATTAATATAATAAATATAATAAAATACACATTTACATGTCTGGGTTGAGGACTAGTGTTGATGAAGGGAGAAAATAGGAGGCATTACAGAGTATTGAGGAAGAGTTATCAGTCTATTAGGACTGCAGTTTGGAGATGTTGAGATAGGGAGGATCAGTCTTCCTAACTCCTTGAGGTTGGTGGCCGTGAAGACTCTTGAGCATTACCTCTTTTGTTTATTTTTACCTTTTTCAATTATTTATTTTAAAGGGCTTTTATTAAATGCATTAGCTTTTCATCTTGTGCTGCCTTCTCCTGGGAGATGTCTAAATAGGAACTAAATGACAGTTATAAGAGCAAAAGCTAGCTTTTCAGTGTGTGTAACCAAAACATATTATTATAAATGTGACCTGTGAAGCAGTGAGAACTTTGGGTGCTGTTATTTACTGTGGTACCACCCAGTCTCTTGTACTGTGGTCCCTAGTGACTTCTGTGTCTACCTGTGGATCATGCTCTTCTGAATAATGTTAGTTAAAAAATCTAGATAGAACACACCGCTTATTTCAAGACTACAAAGGCATTGGCAAACTAAAATGTGCTTTGTTTTCATTCAGTTCTAGACATCTGTCATCTCTCCCAGAGTCTTCTTTGACTATCTTATCTAAAACAGCACTTCCCCATCTTCTTTACACTGCTTTATATTTCTTTTAATCACTGACTCTGTCTGATATGTGTATTTGTCTGTATCCCCACCTGGAATGTAAGCATCATGAGGGTGTTTATTGTTTTGTTTACCCAGTGCCTAGATAGTCCCTGGCACTTAATGGCTATTCAATCAGTATTTATTGATCTTTTATTTCCTTCCTTCCATAAATCCCTGACTAGACTTCTTAAAGAGTAACAAGCAAGACTTAGCTTATCTTTATCAAGAAATAGGAACTTTTCTTGTCAGCAGGTTTATGCTGCTTCCTAGTAGGGATCAGGTTTTATTGTTCTTTGTATCTTGATTAACTAAGAGTAGAACCTCATTTTAATTTTATTTATATTTTCTAAGAACTTCCCCTGGTTGCTTATATTCCACAAATATTTAAAGTAATGAATTTTTCAGTAAGCTTTCTTAGCCAGATTGAAGCATTTATTTTGGATATGATTGACACCATACTTTACAACCCAAACATAGATTGCAAGATGGTATAAAAAATAGATTCCTAAAACTTTCATTGCTGACATAAGCCAACATAGAAACCATATGAAAAAATAGAGGGATATTTAATTTATTGAGCATCTTTTGTGTGCCAGGCACTTGGGTAGGTGGTGGTATTTTCCTTTTACGGTAGAAAACAGACCCAGGGAAATTACGAAACTTTCCCAGGATCACACAGCTGTGGCAAAGTCTTTGACTCCAGAGCCCATGCTGTTTTTCTTATATCAGCATTTCCTAAATTATGTTTTGTTCCATGACATATATGTATTCATAAGCACTTCTTGAAAGAAGGATTATTTGTTCATATAAGTTGGGAAAATGTTGGGATAAACGTTTTTTTTTGTTGTTGTTGTTGTTTTTGCGGTTCGTGGGCCTCTCACTGTTGTGGCCTCTCCCGTTGCGGAGCACAGGCTCCGGACGTGCAGGCCCAGCGGCCATGGCTCACGGGCCCAGCCGCTCCGCGGCATGTGGGATCTTCCCGGACCGGGGCACGAACCCGCGTCCCCTGCATCGGCAGGCGGACTCTCAACCATTGCGCCACCAGGGAAGCGCAATGTTGTTGTTGTTTTTTAATTAATTAATTTAATTTTGGCTGCGTTGGATCCTTGTTGCTGCGCACGGTCCCCCTCTAGCTGCGGTGTCTTTGCCGCAGTGCGTGGGCCTCTCAGTGCGGTGGCTTCTCCCGTTACGGAGCACGGGCTCCAGGCAAGCGGGCTCAGTAGTCGTGGCTCGCGAGCTCTAGAGCGCAGGCTCAGTAGTTGTGGCGCACGGGCCCAGCTGCTCCGCGGCATGTGGGATCTTCCCGGACCAGGGACCGAACCCGTGTCCCCTGCATTAGCAGGCGGACTCTCAACCACTGCGCCACCAGAGCAGTCCCTAAACAGTTTTTTAATATGACACATTGTGACTCTTCTAGAGAGACATTTAAATATTGTACAACATTTGCCAAAATTAAAGTGTCTAAAACGTTTAACATTTGGGAGATTGGGATTGACACATCTACACTATTTATACCATGTATAAAGTAGATAACTAATGAGAACATACTGTATAGCCCAGGGAACTCTACTTAATGCACTGTGGTGATCTAAATGGGAAGGAAATCCAAAAGGAGGGGATATGTGTATGTGTATATAGCTGATTCATTTTGCTGTACAGTGGAAACTAACACAACATTGTAAAGCAACTATACTCCAATAAAAATTAATTAAAAAAATAAATGAAACATTTTGCCATGTTCTAAACCTTATGTCAGCCCCCAAATCACATGCTTTACTTTCATTATAGTAAAGCAAATTAGTGTGGTGAAGAGTTGATTGCTTTATGTTTCTGCACACCACCGAGTTTTGATTTCCTGTTGTTAGCCTAAACATGACTGTGAGCTTTTATTTTTTCCTTTTTGGCTGCATTGGGTCTTTGTTGCTGTGTGTGGGCTTTCTCTAGTTGTGGTGAGCAGAGGCTACTCTTTGTTGCAGTGTGCGAGCTTCTCATTGCAGTGGCTTCTCTTGTTGTGGAGCACGGGCTCTAGGCACGTGGGCTTCAGTAGTTGTGGTGTGTGGGCTCAGTAGTTGTGGCACGCGGGCTCAGTAGTTGCGGCTCGTGGGCTCTAGAGTGCAGGCTCAGTAGTTGTGGCACACGGGCTTAGGTGCTCTGTGGCATGTGGGATCTTCCTGGACCAGGGATCGAACCCGTGTCTCCTGCATTGGCAGGCGGATTCTTAACCACTCTGCCACCAGGGAAGTCCTGACTGTGAGCTTTTTATTAAAACAATTTCCCTCCAAGGATTTCGCAGGTGTTAGATTATTTGGGACTTATTGTCCCAAATGAAAAATATTTTAATGTATTATAATTTTTTGGAAGTTGAGAATGAATTACATTTCAGACATATTTTGAGTTCAAGTTTATTTATGCATCTAGGTTTACCTATATTTCTGCACATAGTAAGCTTGGGAACTACTGATGTATTTGTCTTTTCTCCTCACTTTTGTGCTGCGCCTGATTTCGCTAATGTGTTTTTTAGAGGACTTTTCTCATCCTTTTTGGGGGGATCTATTAGCTTATTGTGCTGACATTTGATCTCATTGTATTTTTACTCCCAAAGAAATAACCTGAGTGTGTCACGTTAGCCAACACAGTAATGCCTTCTAATATGGACACTTAGAAGAATTATTACCAGATATGATAGAATGAATGACTTAGCTTGGGAGTTGTATTTTTATGATATATGGTTGTGTAAAATAGGCATATTTTAATTTGGGATTTCATTTTCTTTTTTCCATATGTATGTTTAAAATATATTAGGTATCCTGGGCTTCCCTGGTGGCGCAGTGGTTGAGAGTCCACCTGCCAATGCAGGGGACACAGGTTTGTGCCCCGGTCTGGGAAGATCCCACATGCTGCGGAGCGGCTAGGCCCGTGAGCCATGGCCGCTGAGCCTGCGAGTCCGGAGCCTGTGCTCCACAATGGGAGAGGCCACAACAGTGAGTGGCCCGTGTACCACAAAAAAAAAAATATATGTGTGTGTGTGTGTGTGTGTGTGTGTGTGTGTGTGTAAGGTATCTTAAAGAAATAAAACTAATTATATATAGTTTTTGTTTTTTGTGACTCCAAATTGATACATGCTCCTTCTAGAAGCTTAAGACAAGATGTATAAATGCATAAAGTAAAAAGTGAAAGTACCATGTAGTCTCACTGTTAATAACTTGATGTATTATTCTGATTTTTGGAAAAGCACATATAGTATATGTGTATATATAAATATTAAAAATTTTAGTTGCCCAAGCAACTCATGAACACATTCTAATTGTAAAAACTTAGAATAACGTAAAAGAAGAGAAAGTTAAGATGAAAACTACCATATACTCCCTATACTTCAGTACTACGTTTTCTTAGGTTAACAGTTTGGGAATGTATACTTACAGAATTTTTCCATATGATATGTATTATTTTTAGAAAAATAGTGTCAAGTTTATATACTAAAGCTTGCTTATTTCATTTAATATATTGTAGATATCTTTTCATATGGAACACACACATACTAACTACATAAAAAAACTGCATAGTATTCCATTGAAAACTGCATTGATTTTATTTTTATTTTTTAATTAGTTAATTTACTTTTGGCTGCGTTGGGTCTTTATTGCTGTGCACAGGTCTTTCTCTAGTTGCGGTGAGCGGGGGCTGAGCGGGGGCTACTCTTCATCACTGTGCGTGGGCTTCTTATTGCGGTGGCTTCTCTTGTTGTGGAGCGTGGGCTCTAAGTTCATGGGCTTCAGTACTTGTGGCTCGCGGGCTCTAGAGTGCAGGCTCAGTAGTTGTGGCTCATGGGCTTAGTTTCTCCAGGGCATGTGGGATCTTCCTGGATCAGGGCTTGAACCCATGTCCCCTGCATTGGCAGGCAGATTCTTAACCACTGTGCCACCAGGGAAGTCCAAAACTGCATTCATTTTAAATTATGCAAGTAGCAAAACCTTCAACACTCTTTTTTTTTTCTAATTTATATTTATTTATTTATTTGGCTGCGTTGGGTCTTTGCTGCTGCGTGCAGGCTTTCTCTAGTTGCAGTGAGCAGGGCCTACTCTTCATTGCAGTGCGTGGGCTTCTCATTGTGGTGGCTTCTCTTGCCGTGGAGCATGGGCTCTAGGTGTGCAGGCTTCAGTAGTTGTGTCTCATGGGCTCTAGAGCACAGGCTCAGTAGTTGTGGCACATGTGCTTAGTTGTTCCGCGGCATGTGGGATCTTCCTGGACCAGGACTCAAACCTATGTCCTGTGCACTGGAAGGCAGATTCTTAACCACTGCGCCATCAGGGAAGTCCCAAAACCTTCAACACTCTTAATTAAAAAATTTTTTAAACTGTAAAAGCTATGCTCAAGGCAGAATATATGAAGCTACAGAAAGGTTTAAGGAAAAAGTAGAAGCCCTTTCTTGCCTTCAGTTCCTCCAGTCACTCCCCACAGCAGTTAACGGTGTCTTGTGTGTTCTTAAAAATTAAAATGCACACTCTTCTGCAATTTACATTTTAATTAATTAATTTTTGAAAAGAGTTATTATTTTTTATTTATTTTTGGCTGCGTCGGGTCATAGTTGTAGCACTTGGGATCTTCCTTGAGGCATGTGGGATCTTTTGTTGCGGCGCGTGGGCTCTTCGTTGTGGTGCACAAGCTTCTCTCTAGTTGTGGTGTGCGGGTTTTCTTTTCTCTAGTTGTGGCGTGCCGTCTCCAGGGCGCATGGGCTCTGTAGTTTGCAGCACGCAGGCTCTAGTTGAGGCACACGAGCTCGGTAGTTGTGGCGCACGGGCTTAGTTGCCCCGCGGCATGTGGGATCTTAGCTCCCTGACTAGGGATAGAACTCGCATCCCCTGCATTGATTGTAAGGCGGATTCTTTATCACTGGACCACCAGGGAAGTCCCTACATTTTGATTTAATATACTGAGGACAACTTTCTGTATCAGTACATGTTGAACATTATCATAATTATATAATTTGTATTCTTTTTTGTTGTTACCGCAAATAATGTTGAAGTGAACAACATTAAACATTAAACATTAGTTATTTATATCCATAGCATAAATTCCTGGCATTGACATTACAGTACTGGACTAAAGAGAATGTTTTTTAAAAATTTTGATAGATACTGGCCTATGAGAAGTTGAGTATGTACTTCCACCAATAGTGTTATGGAGTCCCTGTTTCACTATATCCTTGCCAACCCTGGTATTACTAAACTTTTTAATATTTGCCCATCTGATAGTGGCAGATAATTGCTGTCACACTATTAATTTGTATTTTAACAGCATTAAAAAAATTTATATATTCATTTATTTTGGCTGCGCCGGGTCTTAGTTGTGGCACACAGGATCTTTGTTGTGGCATGCAGGGTCTTTAGTTGTGGCATGTTGGCTTCGTAGTTGCGGCATACGTGCTTCTTAGTTGCGGCATGTGAACAAGTAGTTGCGATATGCATGCGGGATCTAGTTCCCCAACCAGGAATTGAACCTGGACGCCTGCATTGGGAGCACGGAGTCTTACCCACTGGACTACCAGGGAAGTCCTTGTTATTTTTTCATGTGTATTAGATATTTACTTTTTTTTTCCTGTGAGGTTTGTCTTTACCTTTTTTTTTTTTAAACATACTTCTGTTTTAAAATGTTATTATTTAAAAGTCATTAAAATTTGGTTGTGTCTAATCATCGAGTGTGACCTTGTAATCTTAAGATTCCATGCTGCTTTGAGGTTCTCAAGAAGCAGAACATACTACAGAGAGTTAGTTGCAGCCTAACCTGAGGCCATCAGAATGTATCATACAATTTAGTGATTGATTGTTGTGAGATATTTGTCAGTGTACTCATTTCCAACAAACACTTATTGATCGTTACTACTTTGGGGAGATTTGGGAATCTTTGGGAAGACTGAGTCATAGCTGAATAAATGGAAAGACCCTAGTGCATTACATTAGCTAACTTTTTCTTATGTTGTTATCTTTATATGTTTTCAAATAAAGTGTCACTGAATGGATGTATTACCTTGCACCAAATCAGTTTGTTATGGGGCCTCAAATTGCTGCTTAAATGAGATGACCTTTTAGGTGTGATTCTCCTCTAAAACTACATAAGTCTATTGGGAAACATTTGCTAAGGATTATTTACTAAGTCATCTCCAAACATTTGCCTTGTGTATCCTTATTGAAATAAATAAATTTTAAATGTTCTATTTATGCAGTACCAATATACAAATTACAAGCAAACACAGAAGTATAAAAGGGATGAGACTTTTAAAACTAATTTAAATAAAAGTTTCAATATTATATTTCTGCCCCTTGATGTGTTATCATTTACACCTGTAGGGTAAATGCCCATCCCAGTGGAAACCACTCTACTAATTTGAGTTGAAATTATTTGTTTACATTAGTTGTTATGCTCACTATCCTTATTTGACTCTTTCCTTCATAATGAAAGCTTGATTTTGGTAAATGAAAATGTTAAACCTAGAGCAAATTATCCCATGAAGTTCTAACAGTAAATGTGGGTAAAACATCATGTTTCGTCAATATTATGTTTTTCTGTCTTATGAAATGGAGAACATATACAATAGAAAGTACATTTTAAGTTTGAAGTTAAGAGGTTTCACTTTAAATCCTCATTCCAACACTTTTGTGATTCTTAAACCTTGCCGTGGGTCTATATTCTTGTCTATAAAATTGGGGGTAATAGAAAGCTACCCTGTAGGTGGTTGTGAGGATCAAATGGGACAGTATTACAGTACCCTTAGCATAGTTTTTGGTAGCAGCAGATAGGTACCCAGCGTGTCTGCTTCTTTATTTCGTTTCTATACTGAATATTGGTTTTTTTTTGCGGTACGCGGGCCTCTCACTGCTGTGGCCTCTCCCGTTGTGGAGCGCAGGCTCCGGACGCGCAGGCCCAGCGGCCATGGCTCACGGGCCCAGCCGCTCCGCGGCATGTGGGATCTTCCCAGACCGGGGCACGAACCCGTGTCTCCCTCATCGGCAGGCGGACTCTCAACCACTGCGCTACCAGGGAAGCCCTGAATATTGTTTTAAAGAAGTATTTCATGTAGCGTGATTCTCCTCCATTTTCCTATCAATGTAGAGCTCACTGAAAGAAAAAAGTTACCTAAATGCTTTCAGAGCATTTGCTAACATAGTTTTAGATTCAGAGAGCCTATGATGAGTTTTGTAGGCTGGAAGTGTAATTTACAGTAACTTTCTATTACATTGAAGCAATATGGATGCCTTTTGGGGTTTGTAGTAGGTATAATGCGTTTGACGTGTTGCAACTAATAGTTCATTCTGTATGAAATATTTTTTATTCATTTGGCTGTTGGCTTTAACTTGGTTTATTGTTTGGCATTTAAATTATGTGTTTCATTTTATTGAAATGTGCATATATCAAAAGTGATTTGAGTTTGTAACATGTTGGATTTGAGTTCTTGGGAAAAAGTTGGCCATGTTTTCATAAAATTGTAGAATCTTATGTTTAGGGCAAGAACTTTGGAGGTTTTCTGCCCCATTCCCTTTCCAGCTTAAAACTTGTAAGTTAGAAACTCCCTCTCAGTTGAGGATGTTAGCTGAGGATCAGAATAATTATATCAATATTGTGTGATATTATATGACAGCTGTAATATCAATAAAGTTAACTTTGACATATCTATTTACTATCAAGCAAAATTGATTATCATTGTAATCTGATGTGAGCACCTTTCTAAAAAATACTGTGATCTTAAGCATTTTCTTTTTAAAATCCCACAAGTGCAGTTTGGTCGATATTATGCTGCTCTCCTCCTTTACAGGGTTTGAAGGAAGCAGTGAGAATTTGGAGTTCAGTCTACTTAGTTGAATTTGTTTTAGTATACAGGCATATTTCATGCTAATCAAAGATATGTATCGGAAAAATTGTCTTAATCGAACTTCAAAAATAAGTTAGCTTATCCTTTAATAATTGGGCAAAGAATCAAAAGCAAATAATTACAAAATACCTGTTATGTGCTACTTGGGGTTCTGGTCTGCAGTGAGCTTATTGTCTAGTGGAGAAGATAAATATTAAGCAGTTTTTCCTGTTACATATGCTTATTGGTACAAAAGAGCAGTAGTCAGTGTTTGACGGTTATATGTAGTTATCTACCTTCCAACTAGTTTGTCCTTAGGTAACAGGAACATAAGCAAAACAATTCCCTTGCTTAACTATTACATAATAATTTTTAGGTCTAACATAAATGGTTTTGAGTAAACAATATTATTGCTCTTTCCAGTTGGTATAGATTATAAAGAAATGATTTTCCGTGCCACTTTTCTATAATCGGCTTCATTAGTGTTTGTTGCCAAACTGAAAATTTGAAGCAAGTGTATGGTTAAGAAGGGAAGACCCTACTAATTTAAGGGAGAGCAGGAATGCCAGGAATCCGTCTTGGACTAGATGAGGGCTTTTATAAGATATTTTAGATTTGGAAATGCCAAAAAATAAGTACCCTTTGAACACCCCAGAGCCATAAAACATTTGAGCACAGGAGATTATTACAAAGAATTAGAAAGCTTTTGTTTATGTATATAAGGCATATGTACCAAATTGTATTTATTGGGGTTATTTGGCGATAGAGAGTAGGGGTAGAATTAGATGGCACTGGTGTGATCTTTCACTTCTTTGTTGCATAGAAAATTTTAAAGTGGTGGAATTATGAGTGGATTTTCCCTTTTTGGTGTATTTCAGTATTTTTCAAATAAAATTTAAACAGGCAAAAAGGTAGTACTATGTGTATTGGTATGAAAGGATAGCCAAGATCTGTTGTTTTAGAAACAGAAAACTATATAGTATCCCATTTTATAAAGCAGTGATGTATAGAAAAAGTTTTGAAAGACAGTTACTAAAGTGTTATCATTTGTTGCATTTCAGTGAAGAATAAGTGGGACATTCACTTTATGTTTCTTGTGTTTTTGTACGGTTTATACTTATATATTACCCTTTTTAATTAATTTCATTTTATCAACTATTGTTTCATTACTTGTCTTTGCTTCTTTCCTTTGTTAGATACTGTTTCCTGACCCTCCTGTCTTTGTCTTGTTTTACTCCCCTATTTGGGGTGTGAGGAGTTACCCTCAAGTAGCTTCCTGAGGAGGTTTCCCCTCTCTTTTGTGTTAGGCTGGGTGTAGGAATCTAGGTTGAAAATCTGTTTTGCTCAGAACTTTGAATGGTATGTTACTTTTCAAAAAAATCAAATATTTCCAACATACAGGTAGTAAAGTGCATACTAAAATGAACACAACCTAAGAAATAAAATAATTGAAGCTACCTGTGTACTCTGTTACAGACATCATCTACCTCCCACCATCATCCTGATTTTGCTATTTAATCTCTCCTCCATCTCTTTACTTTGTATTTGTGTATTTTAATATAATGTGTAATATTATTTCTTATATTTTCCAGCTTTGCTTAAATGATGTACTGTATGTATTCTTCTGAAGCTTTTTGAATTCAACATAATGTTTCTAAGGTGTATCTAGTATGTATGTATACTTTTTGGTATGTATAGTCTTGATACTTTCATTTTTCACTGGTGTGTAGTATTTCATTATGTAAATATATCACAGTTCATTTGTCCATTCTTTTACTGATGGATTTAGAGGCATTTACATTAACTGCTGGGGTAGATATCTTTTCCTTATATGTTTATACATGGGTGCAAGAATTTCTTTTAGGGTATATGCTTACAGTGGAATTGCTAGCTTCATATATAAGCCTATCTTCAACTATAATAAATACTGCCAAGTTACTCTCCAAAGTATTTGTAGCAGTTTGTGCAGTTATAAGTGTATGAAAGTTACCATTGCCCTTCATTCTTGCCAATACTTGGTATAGTCGACAGTTTAATTGTAGCCGTTCTGATGGATAGACTGTGGTATCTCATTGTGGTTTTAATTTTTTTTTCTGTTTACTTGTGAGGAGTTGCTTATCTTTTTGGTTATATTTATTGCTATTCAGATTTCCTCTTTTCTGAATTACTTTTTCCTATTTTTTTGCTCATTTTTCATTTGGGTTTTCTTAACAGTTTTTATGAAATTATATTCTAGACATGAATTTTTTGTTGGTCATTACTTTGGAATTATCTTTTCTTCTGTTTATCTTTTCACTTTTTATATTATTTTTAATGTAATTTTAAAACTTTTTTTAACATTTTATTATTTTTGGCTGCATTGGTCTTCATTGCTGCACGCGGGCTTTCTCTAGTTGCGGCGAGTGGGGGCTATTCATTGCGATGCAGTGACTTCCCTTGTTGTGGAGCACGGGCTCTAGGCTTGCGGGCTTCAGTAGTTGTAGCACGCAGGCTCAGGAGTTGTGGCTCACGGGCTTAGTTGCTCCGCTGCATGTGGGATCTTCCCAGACCAGGGCTTGAACCCATGTCCCCTGCATTGGCGGGAGGATTCTTAACCACTGTGCCACCAGGGAAGTCCCTTATATTATTTTTATGCACAGAATTTTTATACTTTATTGCAGTAAAAATAGTAAATCTGACACTTGAAATGTAAAATTTATTTAAATTCCTTTTATGATTTTGTGCATTTTGTGGAGCATTGTGTTTTTTTTAAAAAAGCTTTATTGAGGTATAATTGACATACAGTAAACTGCTCATATTTAAAATGAACAATTTGATAAGCTTTGGCATATCTGTATACCCATGAAACCACAATCAAGATAACAAATATATCTGTCACTCCTAGAACTTTCTTTCTACTCCCATTATATTTCCTCTTTCTTACTTTCCTCCCGTACATAACCATAACATCCTCACTCAGCTATGCTGCTTTCTCTCTATATAGATTATATTGCATTTTTAGAATTTTACATAAACTGTAAGTCTCTTTTTGGTTTCTTGCAGTATAATTATCTTGAAATTCTTTTATGTTGTTGTACATATTAATAATTAATTCCTTTCATTGCTGAGTATTCATTGTGTGGCTTTATCGTGATTTGTTTATTCACCTGTTGGTATATTTGGCTTGTTTCCAGTTTTTAGCTAATACAGACAAAACTGCTATGAACATTCATGTGTAAGTCTTTGTGTGAACAAACGCCTTCTCTTTCTCTTGGGTAAATAACTGGAATGGCTGGGTCACATGTCAGGTTTTTGAGAGTAGTCGTATCATTTTACATTCCTGCCAAAAATGTATGAGAGTTCTAGTTTTCCACCTCCTGATCAGCACTTGGTGTGGCCAGTCTTTTTAGTTTTAGCCATTTTAAAATTAATATGGCAGCTCATTGTGGTTCTCATTTGCCTTCCCCTAATGACTTCTGTTTAGTATCTTTTCATGTGCTTAGTTACCAACCGTATATCTTCTTTGGGAATGTATCTTTTCAACTCTTGCTCATTTGAAAAAATTGGATTGTCTCTTTTCTTACTGTTGAGTTTTGAGGGATGTATGTGTGTGTTTCTGGACCCAAGTCCTTTATGCAATATATTCTTCTTTTTTTTCCTTTTTTAAATGTTGTGACTTAGATGGCAAAGGGTAGACAGATTGGGGATGGTGATTTGTATCACTTTTAAGTTACACACATTCTGCCTCTGGTTCACTTGGGATCTCTGGAGGGAACACCCTTGGCTGTGACACAGATTCCATTGTGTTGATGGAGAAAGCCTGAGGTGCTCTCTGCCAGCTTAGAAGGAGCAGATCATGACAAGGATGAACTGAGGCAGAACAACATGGTGGCAGACACACATTGTGGACAGAACTTTTCTAAACTCATGAGAGACACTATCAAGAACTTCAAGGAAAAACTGGGTGAGACATTAACAGGAACGAAAAGTCCTGCATTACTAGATGGGCAGAAGAGCAGCCAAGCCATGGCTTGCTTGTTGGCATGTATTCTCCTAGGCTGTGGTTTGTCTTTTTATTCTCTTAACAGTGTCTTTCGAAGGACACAAGTTCTTAATTTTGATAAATTTCAGTTTATTAACTTGTTCTTTTATTTATTTTTATTAATTAATTTTATTTATTTCTGACTGTGTTGGGTCTTCGTTGCTGTGCACGAGCTTACTCTAGTTGTGGTGAGCAGGGGCTACTCTTTGTTGCAGTGCACAGGCTTCTCATTGAGGTGGCTTCTCTAGTTGCAGAGCGCGGGCTCTAGGGCGTGCAGGCTTCAGTAGTTGTGGCTCGCGGGCCCTAGAGCACAGGCTCAGTAGTTGTGGCGCACGGACTTAGTTGCTCTGCGGCATGTGGGATCTTCCCGGACCAGGGCTCGAACCCGTGTCTCCTGCATTGGCAGGCCTATTCTTAACCACTGAGCCACCAGGGAAGCCCAACTTGTTCTTTTATTGATTGTATTTTTCATGTTATGCCTGAGAAATCTGCCTAACCCAAGAGCACAAAGGCTTTCTATGTTCTCTTCTATAAATGTTACTGTTTTAGGTTTTACATTTAGATCTATGATCCATTTGGAGTTAATTTTTGTGTATTGTGTGAGTGATGGGTGGAAGTTCTTTTTCTAAAAATATGAACATCTGAATGTTCCAGAATCATTTGTTGTAAAGACTGCTTTCCCATTGAATTGAGAAATTGCCTTTGCGCTTTGCTGAAAATCAATTAGCCATATGTATGTAGGTCTGTTTCTGGACTTTATTCTGTTCTGTTGATCTATTTGTATACCCTGATGCCATTACCACACTCTTGTGTTGCTTTTTTCAAACATAAAATACAGTGTTATGAAAGCTATATTACACATAGAGACAGGAAGTAGAATGGTGATTGCCAGGGGCTGGAGGGAAGGGGAAATGGGGAGTTATTGTTTAATGGGTCAGTTTCAGTTTTTCAAGATGAAACAAGTTCTGTGGATGGATGTTGGTGATGGTAGCACGGCAGTGTAATGTCACAGAACTGTACACTTAAAAAAATGGTTAAGGTAGTAAGTTTTGTTACGTGTATTTTGCCACAGTTTTTTTAAGCTGTATTGTGCAATGTCTGGTGCAAAATGAGTACTCAGTCATTTCAGTTAAGTGATTTTTAAAAATCAAGACCCAGAGAAGTTAGCTGGCAAATGATGGGGGGTAGAGGTTTGAATCCACAGCCGAAAGGCATGTTATTTCACTCTATTACACAACTGCCTCAGAATTGTGATCCTCTTCCCCAGTGTGACAAAGCTTGGATTTAAGAATCTCAAGATTTAAGAGGTATTCTAGATCAATCTCTTTAGTACTAGTGACTTACTAAAACAGAAATGTGGGGTATTTGAATTTATCCTTCTCTTTCCCCAGTCTTCCTAATCATGCTTATGCACTTCTGTTTCTTGAAAATTGCTCTTCTTAAATCTCAAGACATAAAGTTAACTTTTTTGGGTATTTTTTAATATTGTAGTGAAGTATGCATAATATAAAATTTGCCACTTTAGCTATTTTTAAGCATACAGTTCACAATGGCATTAAGTATATTATGTTGTTATGCAACTATCACCACCATTCGTCTTCAGAACATTTTCATCTTCCCACACTGAACCTCTGAACTCATCAGACATTAATCCCCCATTCGTCCCTCTCCCCTGCCTCTGGTAACCACCGTTCTGCTTTCTGCCTCTATGAATTTGACTATGGTGCGTTTTTATAAGTGGAAACCTATGTCTCATTGTGACTTGCTTATTTCACTTAGCGTAATGGCTTTAAGATTCATTGAGGTTGTAGCATGTGTCAAATTTCCTTTCTTTTTAAGGCTGAATAATATTCCACTGTTTATATACCACAATTTGTTCATCCATCCCTTGATGGGTTCTTGGATTGCATCCACCTATTGTAAATAATGCTGCTATGAACATGGGAACAAATAGCTCTTCAGGTCACTGCTTTCAGTTCTTTTGGGTGTATATCCAGAAGTGAAATTACTAGATCATATAGTAATTCTGTTTAATTTTTGGAGAAACCATCATACATTTTGCACAGTGGCTGAACCATTTTACATTCCCACCAACAATGCACAGGGGTTCCAAATTCTCCACATTTTTGCAAACAATTGTTATTTTCTGTTTGTTTGTTTTTGATAATAACTATCCTAATGAGTGTGAAATGGTATCTCATTGTGATTTTGATTTGCATTTCCTACTTACTGATGTTGAACATTTTTTCATGTGCTTATTGGCCATTTGTGTATCTTCTTTGGAGAAATGTCTGTTTAAGTCCTTTGCCCATTATTAATTGGATTTTGTTGTTGTTGAGTTTTAAAGCTTTATATATTTTGGATATTAATCCATTAACAGATAGATGACTTGCAGCTATTTTCACCTGTTTTGCAGGTTTTCTTTTTACCACATGGATAGTATCCAAATTTCGGGGTACAAAAGTTTTTAATTTTGATATAGCTCAGTTCATCTGTTTATACTTTTGTTACGTGTGCTCTCAGTATCATGACTAAGAAATCATTTCCAAGTCCAATATCATGAAGCTTTTCCACTGTTTTCTTCCAAGTGTTTTATGATTTTTAGCTCTTAGATCTATTTTTTCCTTTTTTCTTTTCTTTTTTTAATTGAAGTGTAGTTGATTTACAATATTGTGTTAGTTTCAGGTGTACAGCAAAATTATTGTTATACATATATTTTTCAGATTATTTTCCATTATAGGTTATTACAAGATATTGCATATAGTTTCCTGTGATATACAGTAAATCCTTGCTGCTTATCTGTTTTTTTTTGTTCTGTTTTTTAATTTATTTATTTTTGGCTGCGTTGGGTCTTCGTTGCGGTGCGCAGGCTTCTCATTGTGGTGGCTTCTCTTGTTGCAGAGCCCGGGCTCTAAGCCCATGGGCTTCAGTAGTTGTGGCTTGCAGGGTCTAGAGTGCAGGCTTAGTAGTTGTGGCGCACAGGCTTACTTGCCTCGCGGCTTGTGGGATCTTCCTGGACCAGGGCTCAAACCAGTGTCCCCTGCATTGGCAGGCGGATTCTTAACCACTGCGCCACCAGGGAAGCCCTGCTTATCTGTTTTATATGTAGCAGTTTGTATCTGTTAATCCCATAGTACTCCTAATTTATCCCCCCCTTCCCCTTTGATAACCATAAGTTTGTTTTCTGTGTCTGTGAGTCTGTTTCTGTTTCGTATATAGATTCATTTTTATTATTTTTTAGATTCCCCATATAAGTGATATCATGTGATATTTGTCTTTCTCTGTCTGACTGACTTCATTTAGTATGATATTCTCTAGGTCCATCCATGTTGCTGCAAATGGCAATATTTCATTCTATTTTATGACTGTGTAATATTCTGTTGTGTGTGTGGGGTGTGTGTGTGTGTGTCTTCTTAAGCCAGTTGTCTCTTGGTGGGTGCTTGGGTTGTTTCCATCTTGGGTATTGTGAATAATGCTACTGTGAACATTGGGGTACATGTATCTTTTCAAATCAGAGTTTTTGTCTTTTCAGGATATATGCCCAGAGGTGGAATTGCTGGATGATATGGTAGCTTTATTTTTAGTTTTTAAAGGAATCTTCACGCTTTTTTCCATGGTGGCTGCACGAGTTTACGTTCCCACCAACAGTGTAGGAGGGTTCCTTTTTCTCCACGTTCTGTCCAGCATTTGTTATTTGTAGACTTTTTGATGATAGCCATTCTGACTGATGTGAGGTGATATCTCATTGTGGTTTTGATTTGCATTTCTCTGATAATTAGTGATGTTGAGTATCTTTTCATGTGCCTGTTGGTCATCTGTGTGTCTTTTTGGAGAGATGTCTGTATAGGTTTTCTGCCCATTGTTTGATTGGGTTGTTTGGTTTTTTGATACTGAGTTGTAGGAATTGTTGGTATATTTTGGATATTAACCCCTTGTCAGTCACATCATTTGCAAATATTTTCTCCTGTTCCATAGGTTGTCTTTTTGTTTTGTTGATGGTTTTGTTTGCTGTGCAGAAGTTTTTAAGTTTCATTAGGTCCCATTTGTTTATTTTTGCTTTTATTTCTTTTGCCTTTGCAATCTGATCTTAGATCTATTTTGAGCTAATTTATGGTATAAGGTAAGAGTCTAATTCTTTTGCATATGGATATTCAATTTTCCCAACGCCGTTTGTTGAAAAGACTGTCCTTTCCCCCACTGAATGGTCTTGGCACCTGGAAAATCATTTGACCATATATGCGTGGGTTTATTTCTGGACTCCTCTATTTCATTGGTCTGTGTGTCTGTCTTCACTCGAGTACACACTGCTTTGATTACTGTAGCTTTGTAGTAAATTTTGAAACCAGAAAGTATCATATTTACAACCTCATTCTTCTTTTTCAAGTTTGTTTTGGCAGTTCAAGGTCCCTTGAGATTCTATGTTAATTTTAGGATGGATTTTTCTATTTCTACCCCCCACCCCCAAAAATCATTGGGATTTTGATAGGGATTGCATTGAATCTGTGGGTTGCTTTGTATAGTATTGACATCTTAACAATATTGTATTTCAGTCCATGGACATTTTCATGACATATCTTGCCATTTATTTGTGTCTTCTTTAATATCTCCAAGTTTTTTTAATATATAAATTTATTTATTGATTGGTTGCTGCTGCACTGCGTCTTCGTGGCTGTGCGCGGGCTTTCTCTAGTTGCTGTGAGCGGGGGCTACTCTTCACTGTGGTGTGCTGGCTTCTCCTTGCAGTGGCTTCTGTTGTTGTGGAGCACATGCTCTAGGCATGCGGGCTTCAGTAGTTGTGGCACTCAGGCTCAGTAGTTGTGGCTCGTGGACTCTAGAGCGCAGGCTCAGTAGTTGTGGCGCATGGGCTTAGTTGCTCCGCGGCATGTGGGATCTTCCCAGACCAGGGCTCGAACCCGTGTCCCCTGCATTGGCAGGCAGATTCTTAACCACTGTGCCACCAGGGAAGCCCTCTCATCAAGTTTTAATAGTTTTCAGTGTGCAAGTCTTTCACTTCCTTGGTTTATTCCTGTTTTTTTGATGTGATTGTAAATGGAATAGTTAACTTCCTTTTCAGATTATTTATTGTTAGTGTATAAAACCACAAGGGAGGGAATTCCCTGGCAGTCCAGTTGTTAGGACTGTGTGGTTTCACTGCTGTGGGCCCGGGTGTGATCCCTGGTTGTGGAACTAAGATCCTGCAAGCTGTGCGGCGTGGCCAAGAACAAAAAACACAACTGGTTTTTGTATGTTGATTTTGTATCCTGCAACTTTGCTGAACTTGTTTATATGAATAGTTTTTTTGGTATGGAATATTTAATATATGTAAAATCATGTCATCTGCAAACAGTGATACTGTATTTTTCTTTCCAATTTGGATGCCTTTTATTTCTTTTTCTTGCCTAATTGCTCTCACTAGGACTTCCAGTACTGTATTGAATAGAAGTGGTGAATGTGGATATCCTTCTTCCTGAGCTTAAAGGAAAAACTTTTAGTCTTTCACCATTGAGTATAATGTTAGGGTTTTTCATTCATGGTCTATATTATGTGGAGGTAATTTTCTTCTACTCCTAGTTTGTTGAGTGTTTTGTATTTTTTAATCATGCATGAAAGGTTGTTGAATTTTTCAAACACTCTTCATCAGTGGAGGTGATCATGTGAGGTTTTTTCCCTTCATGCTCTTAATGTGGTGTAGTACACTAATCGGTTTGTGTATGCTTTACCATCCTTGCATTCCAGGAATAAATCCCACTTGGTCATAGTGTATAATCCATTTTAATATGCCATTGAATTCAGTTTGCTAGTATTTTGTTGATGATTTTTGTATCAGTGTTCATAAGGCATATGGATCTGTAGTTTTCTTTACTTGTAGTCTTTGTCTGGCTTTTGTATCAAGGTAATGCTGGCCTCATAGAATGAGTTAGGATGTATTACCTCTTCAGTTTTTTGGGAAGATTAACTGTTGATGCTGTTCTCATCCAAGCTCTCTTCCTTACTGCTATTGATAACTGAAATGAAGATACCATATGGGTGCTGTAAAGGAAACATGAAAATTTTTATTCAACCACAGTAGTAATGAAAAGATTATAAATTGAATAAACAAAATAATGTATTTCCCTTATCCAGTTGACCCTCAAAAAGTTGTATTTAGGTTGTAATGTACAATAATTGTGACAGTTCCTCAATCTGTTACTATCTTACATAAATAATAGGAATGTAAATTGGAACAAATTTTCTGGTGCAGAATTTGGCACTATGTAGAGTCTTAAGAATTATGCATCCTTTGACCCAGCAATTCCGTTTATAGAACATTGTCCTAAATATTACATATAATAATGCAGAGTTAGAAACCATCATGCCCAGAAACAGGGACTTGAGTAATAAACTGTGATACACACATGAACTATAAAGATACTGATGTTGAAGAAAATTTTACAAAACAATGTATAGTTTGAGTCCATTAAAATACTGCTATTTAGGCATTAAAAAGCCCTCAAACCTAATATTACCTGTTAACAGTGGTCTGTTTTTGGGTAGTGATAGTGTAGATTGTTGACATTTTTATTTTTACTTCTCTGTTGATCTATATTTCTTAAACAATAAAGGATATTAATTTTATGAAAAAACAGCAAAAGATATTTTTGAAAATGAAATGAAGTTAGAAAGCATAGTTAAATCCCATGACAGAATCACTATCTAAAAATAATCTTAGTAGGCTGGGATGATGAACTGAATCCAGGATAGATGAATAGGTAGGTAGATAGACTAATAAGTAAGTCATATTTCTGGATTTTAAAAAAACAACTGTAACCAATATGGAAAGTGTGAGGTGGGGCCTAATAGCAGCATATGTAAAAGACTTAAAAGTTGTAATTTACTCTAGCCACTTTCCGAATGTAAGCAGCCAGCTGTTGTCTTCCCATTCCATCTCATACCCAGCTTAGTCTCTTCTAGGGAAACCTCCCCTGCTTCCTCACCAACGGATGTAAAGTCTTGTCACTGTTTGCCCTATCTGTTCTATTGGTCTTTTCTGACTTTGTTCAAGTTACTGTCTACTTGGAGTCCTGTTTCCCTCACTTTTGAATTTTCAAACTTGACCCGTACCTCAGAAATCCAGCTCAAGTGCTACCCCCTGCTGAGAGTCTGTCATAGTGCAATCACATTTTACTCAAATTTATGTAATTCTGGGAATTTCACGAGTTGAGAAATTAAAATCAATAAGATTTTTCGCTTTATGTGCAAAATTTGAAATAATGAAAATCCTCCTCTATTAAAAGTCACATAATTTCCTGTTGCCATAGGACATGCAGCTTTAACAAGTACCAGATATTTTTGTCATTTCTTTGTAAACTACCAGCATTCTGAACTGTGGAGTATTAATCAGCACTATTGCTGGAAAACTTTCCCCAGAAGCAGTCACTTTAAATGGAAACTAAATGTTGTAAACTCTCAGGAAGAAGGCCAGATGATGACCATGATACTACTTGCTGTAAAAGATTAAAGTTAACACCTGGTGGGGAAAGTAGAGTTTTAAAACACACCTAAAATAGTTGTAGAATTGTGCATTCTGAAAAGTCTTGTAGCACAGTAATTAAGTGTGGGCTCTGGAGTCAGATGACCCTAGTTCAAATCCTAACATTTAATACCAGGTGTCTTTTGGAAAATAACTTAATCTCTCTGTGCTTTGGTTTTCCCATTTTAAAAATGAGCTGATGCCACAGCAATCAGAGAAGAAAAGGAAATAAAAGGAATCCAAATCGGAAAAGAAGAAGTAAAGCTGTCACTGTTTGCAGATGACATGATACTATACATAGAGAATCCTAAAGATGCTACCAGAAAACTACTAGAGCTAATCAATGAATTTGATAAAGTAGCAGGATACAAAATTAATGCACAGAAATCTCTGGCATTCCTATATACTAATGATGAAAAATCTGAAAGTGAAATCAAGAAAACACTCCCATTTACCATTGCAACAAAAAGAATAAAATATCTAGGAATAAACCTACCTAAGGAGACAAAAGACCTGTATGCAGAAAATTATAAGACACTGGTGAAAGAAATTAAAGATGATACAAACAGATGGAGAGATATACCATGTTCTTGGATTGGAAGAATCAACATTGTGAAAATGACTCTACTACCCAAAGCAATCTACAGATTAAGTGCAATCCCTATCAAACTACCACTGGCATTTTTCACAGAACTAGAACAAAAAATTTCACAATTTGTATGGAAACACAAAAGACCCCAAATAGCCAAAGCAATCTTGAGAACAAAAAACGGAGCTGGAGGAGTCAGGCTCTCTGACTTCAGACTATACTACAAAGCTACAGTAATCAAGACAGTATGGTACTGGCACAAAAACAGAAAGATAGATCAATGGAATAGGATAGAAAGCCCAGAGATAAACCCATGCACATATGGTCACCTTATCTTTGATAAAGGTGGCAGGAATATACAGTGGAGAAAGGACAGCCTCTTCAATAAGTGGTGCTGGGAAAATTGGACAGGTACATGTAAAAGTATGAGATTAGATCACTCCCTAACACCATACACAAAAATAAGCTCAAAATGGATTAAAGACCTAAATGTAAGGCCAGAAACTATCAAACTCTTAGAGGAAAACATAGGCAGAACACTCTATGACATAAATCACAGCAAGATCCTTCTTGACCCATCTCCTAGAGTAATGGAGATAAAAACAAAAATAAACAAATGGGACCTAATGAAACTTCAAAGCTTTTGCACAGCAAAGGAAACCATAAACAAGACCAAAAGACAGCCCTCAGAATGGGAGAAAATATTTGCAAATGAATCAACTGACAAAGGATTAATCTCTAAAATTTACAGGCAGCTCATGCAGCTCAATAACAAAAAAATAAACAACCCAATCCAAAAATGGGCAGAAGACCTAAATAGACATTTCTCCAAAGAAGATATACAGACTGCCAACAAACACATGAAAGAATGCTCAACATCATTAATCATTAGAGAAATGCAAATCAAAACTACAATGAGATATCATCTCACACCAGTCAGAATGGCCATCATCAAAAAATCTAGAAACAATAAATGCTGGAGAGGGTGTGGAGAAAAGGGAACACTCTTGCACTGCTGGTGGGAATGTGAATTGGTACAGCCACTATGGAGAACAGTATGGAGGTTCCTTAAAAAACTAAAAATAGAACTACCATATGACCCAGCAATCCCACTACTGGGCATATACCCTGAGAAAACCATAATTCAAAAAGAGTCATGTACCAAAATGTTCATCACAGCTCTATTTACAATAGCCAGGAGATGGAAACAACCTAAGTGCCCGTCGTCGGATGAATGGATAAAGAAGATGTGGCACATATATACAATGGAATGTTACTCAGCCATAAAAAGAAACGAAATTGAGCTATTTGTAATGAGGTGGATGGACCTAGAGTCTGTCATACAGAGTGAAGTAAGTCAGAAAGAGAAAGACAAATACCGTATGCTAATACATATATATGGAATTTAAGAAAAAAAATGTCATGAAGAACCTAGGGTAAGACAGGAATAAAGATACAGACCTACTAGAGAATGGACTTGAGGATATGGGGAGGGGGAAGGGTAAGCTGGGACAAAGTGAGAGAGTGGCATGGACATATATACACTACTAAATATAAAATCAATAGCTAGTGGGAAGCAGCCGCATAGCACAGGGAGATCAGCTCGGTGCTTTGTGACCACATAGAGGGGTGGCATAGGGAGGGTGGGAGGGGGAGAGATGCAATAGGGAAGAGATATGGGAACATATGTATACGTATAACTGATTCACTTTGTTATGAAGCAGAAACTAACACACCATTGTAAAGCAATTATACTCCAATAAAGATGTAAATAAAAAATAATGAGCTGATGTTAAATCACCTAGCTCTTCAGGTTGTTGTATTAAATGTTCGTAGCATGTAAAGCTCTTAGGAAGATACCTAGTGCATACTGTGTGCTCAAAACCAATAACTATGGTTATTCCACTGGAAAAATTAGTCTTCAACCACTTGAGTTTTAAATTGGAACGCATCCCTGCATAAAATATGACCATCATGAAGAAGAGAATTCTCCTTCCTTGATAGTTTCAGAGAATAGGATGCTACCAATCTCTTTGAAACCATGTAGTAAGGGATGTATGAAACCATGTAGTGAGGAATATAGATAGAATTGGGATAGGGAAGAGATTCTTTCCTTCACTGTAAACATAATAATACTTATTAAAGAAAATTTGGGAAGAATTTCAGAAAATTATAAAAATGATAGAAAATTGTTTATAATCCTACTACTACTCCAGTGCTAGTAACCATATTAGCCGAGTTCCTTCTAGTTATTTTCCCTGTGCATTAATTTTTTGGGGGTACAAATACATTATGACTACAACACATACACAGAACTGGAGGATATTTAGCCTAGAGAAGTAAACTGTTGTAGCATTCCAGGTGAGGGATGTTGGGGGCCTGGTCTAGGTCACTGGCTGTAGAAATAAAGCATAAGATCACAGACAAAGGTTTTTCTGCAATTGAATCAGCAAACTTTGGTGTGGTGGTTTCAAGGACAGGTTTTTTTAGCTCTGGCTCCTGAAAAGAAGCAGATGGAACATAGGAGGAAGAACATATTTGCTGGGGAAGATGTTTGTTTTCAACATGTTGAATTTTAGATTTGACTAGGACATCCAGATGGAAATGTCTAACAGGCATTTGAGGTATATAGCAAGGACCTGAGAGATAATCTGCCTTGGATATGAATGAGAGCACCCCTGTAAGAATGTTTAAAATAATCAAAGATGGTACCTGATTGGGCTAATTTATCTGATCTCTCAGTGTATTTAGCTCTTTAAGGGCAGGATAAGAGTCTTCATCTCTAGTACCCAGCACAGTATTGCCACATAGTAAGCTTTTGTAGCGTAAATGAATTTACTGAAACAAAGAGAAGAGGCCATTAGTTTGGTCTCTGAAGAATGCCAGTGAACTTGAGGGAGTCTTAGTTATCATTTATTGCCCCTTTCTTATTCAGTTTTGTTGGTGTCTAAAATTTAAATGTCTCAAGAAAAATAAGAGACTTCCATTTTTCTTTTCTGCTTCTGATGGAATTTTGTTTACATGAGATACTTAAAATGTCCTTTGGATGGCTATAATTCATTCAGTTTCATCTTGCATTTTTAAAAAAGATGATAGTGAAGATTGTTCCAGTGATTCTTCCAATGTCCAGAGTATGCTCATAGTGGACATGTTAAGGACACCTCCTTAATGTGATTAACATGTAAGGGGGGAAGACATTTAGGAATATAAAAAATATATAAATCAGTATAGGGAAAAACGTAAACATAAATAGTCATGCGATATTGAATCTTTGAAATTGTGTAACTTGTTGGGAGTCTTAATGGAATGTCTGTGTCAGAAGACACTAGATTGGTGGCAGGAGCTTCTGAGTGGGAAGGTGGACTGTGGAAAGAATAACCTCATCTGTATGCACTATGCCCTTCTCTTTGCATACTTTAGCCAGTAGTTGGTTAATTTGCATGTGTGGTTTCAACTATCATGCTGTGTTGACTCATTCTGAAAGCTCCACGAGGATAGGCCCCCATCTCTTTCCTCCCAGTACCTAGCTCCTTACTAGAGCAGGCTATCAAAAAATATTTGTCAAATGAATAGAATGATGAGTTTATTCAGTAAAATGGTAAATTTATTCAGTAAACATTTAATGAGACTTGAATGTCCTATGGAGATGGAAGTGGGTAGAAGAGTGTTAGGCCTGTAAAGATTGATAAGATAAATCTGACCTCAGGAGCATAAAATCTGCTACTGAATATAAATTTGTAAAGCCCTCTGGTTTTCAGATTAACCAATGCAGACAGTAAGTAATTTGCTGACCTAAAACAATTTCTTTCTGACATAGATTTTAATAAATTTCTTCAGAGAGATTATGTGAAATCTTTTTTACGTAACTGATAAGCACACGATTCTGCATTCCTTCTCTTCACTGTTTTAGCTAGAAAGGATTGTTGTGGGGTCAGTTTTATGATCCTGTTATTATTGTTTTTTTCTTATTTTACTAAAATTCGGGATTTGATTAGATGGGGACATAATGCTTTTCTGAAAATAGAGAAAGAGCCCGCTTCTCTAAAGTGACTGTGATAAAGCAGCAAGATACTGAATTGAAATGGGTGTACTAAAATAGTTTAACTGGCTTGATCATTCAAGTATGCAAAGATCAGATAATCCAATGTGTTAGTTAAGAGAGCTTTTACTGTATATGGTATAATGGTTGATCATATATTTCCCTGTTAAGTTTGTTTTAAATAATCAAGACCAGTCAGTTCTTAATTATCAGAACAGATATAGGGACTGTTATTGTGAAAACTGCAGAAAAAACTGCAGAAGATCAGTGGAATCCTGCAGTGCCACCACAGCTATTTGTAGTTTGCTAAGCAGAAAAATCAGAAGACAGGAAGTTAGAAGAAATTATTATTGAAGTAGCCTTAACTCCCTAGCCCAGTCAGAATGTGTGTTCTCGGGGTGGGGGCGGGGACTTGCACAATTCAAGTCTTAACCTAATGAGATGTATCAGTTAAGCATAAGCAAAACCTATTCAGTTGTTAGAGGAAAGAAATATATTAATAGTAGGGAGAGCAACTTTGTGGAACCTAGAAAGAGAGACCCCAAAGCAGAATTTGGCAGATTTTCCACACTGTCCAAAGAGAACAGAAGCCAGCTTTCTGTCGTCATTTGAACACATGTAATTTGTCAGGCTTTATTGTGGTTGTGTTTTCCTTTGTTTTAGATTCTAAACTCACCAGATAACCTCTTATATCAAAGTATGGGGAATGGGGACCCCAGGTGGTAATATGACTGTCCCCCATTGTAAACAAATAAACTGGCATTTGGCATGTATATTAGTTTTTGAAATAAACTTCATTAAAAATAAAAACCTCAGCCTTTTATAAATTGGTAAGTATAAATTAAGCCTAATAAGTTCTACGTGTGTAGAAAAAGCTGAGAGGGCTACACTCAGCAATAAGTCTTTTGTGTAAGTCAGGAATCATATTCTTATCCTTGTATACCCAGTGTATTGGCACATGGTTGGTGTTCAATTTAATGTTGTATTAATGAAACATTACTGAATTTCAGAGATGGTAACTCCAGACCTCTAGTGAGAACAACTATAGGCGTATTATGGCTTTTTTCTTAGGTTTATTCTCATGTCAGAAGAGCAGTCTGCCTTTTCTTTAACTCAGCAGAAACAATTTATTAAGTGATGAAAATAGAATCCTCTAAACAAACCAAATGCAAATCAAAACTGCAATGAGATATCATCTCACACCGGTCAGAATGGCCATCATCAAAAAAATCTACAAACAATAAATGCTGGAGAGGGTGTGGAGAAAAGGGAACACTGCTGCATTGTTGGTGGGTATGTAAATTGATACAGCCACCATGGAGAACAGTATGGAGGTTCCTTAAAAAACTACAAATAGAACTACCATACGACCCAGCAATCCCACTACTGGGCATATACCCTGAGAAAACCATAATTCAAAAAGAGTCATGTACCAATATGTTCATTGCAGCTCTATTTACAATAGCCAGGACATGGAAGCAACCTAAGTGTCCATCAACAGATGAATGGATAAAGAAGATGTGGCACATATATACAATGGAATATTACTCAGCCATAAAAAGAAACGAAATTGAGTTATTTGTAGTGAGGTGGATTGACCTAGAGTCTGTCATACAGAGTGAAGTAAGTCAGAAAGAGAAAAACAAATACCGTATGCTAACACATATATATGGGAAAAAAAAAGGTCATGAAGAACCTAGGGGTAAGACGGGAATAAAGACACAGACCTACTAGAGAATGAACTTAAGGATATGGGGAGGGGGAAGGGTAAGCTGTGACAAAGCGAGAGAGTGGCATGGACATATATACACTACCAAACGTAAAATAGATAGCTAGTGGGAAGCAGCTGCATAGCACAGGGAGATCAGCTAGGTGGTTTGTGACCACCTAGAGGGGTGGGATAGGGAGGGTGGGAGGGAGGGAGACGCAAGAGGGAAGAGATATGGGAACATATGTATATGTATAACTGATTCACTTTGTTATAAAGCAGAAACTAACACCATTGTAAAGCAATTATACTCCAGTAAAGATGTTAAAAAAACAAAAAGGCAAATAAAAGGTGTATGCATCTATTAGACAAAAAGGAAGGGGTAGTGCATTTGAGAACAAAGATAGTCTTGTTTGTTTCATTGTCTTTATTTTTTTTTAATAATTAAAACTCTAACTTTATTTTTTAGACCTTATTGCAATATGCAAGCAGCAAGAATGCATCAGAACATATTGTGTATCTTCTGGAGGTATATCGACTTGCCATCCAAAGCTTTGCCAGTGCTCGCCCATATTTAACTACTGAATGCGAAGATGTCCTCTTAGTGCTTGGCAGATTAGTACTGTAAGTTTAAGAACTTAAATCCCTCTTAAAATTGAGTATTTTTGGTTGTAATGTTTGCCTGACTTCTCTTTACTATGGCATCACATTGTTCAAAGCAACATCAGGGTCATACCTTTGAATGAAATTTCCTTTGCTCTGAGCCTTTATATTCACATTTTCAGGAGATAAAGTATAAGTGAAGCTCCAGCCAAGCGACATAATCTTTAATTGCCTCGAGTCTCTTTTCCTACTCAGGCTTAGAATGATGCATTTTCTCTCTGTCCTTAGGAATAGATCAAGTGAAGTGACAAGAGTATCTGGAAGCTGTGGTCGTCTTTGAGGAACACTTTGGGGGGAAACACTGTGAAATTCTGCAATACAGTTATATTATTTGAACTAAGAATTATACTAGCAGAAAATATCAGGGTACAGTATAAGATTACCACCCCAAGGGTCCATGATAATCTAGCTGCTGTTTTAATATTTGGCTGCCTAATAGCAGACAGAGTTACACCTTTAATGTATTTATTTGCAAATTGAAAAAATACAACAGCTGTTAGTTTTTAGTTGTGGAATCACCTTGATTCAGTTTGCAGATTGTTTGGTGAGATAAATTCTAGTCTGGGTGGTCCATTTTATTTTTCTCTGGCCTTACCTGTTTTCCTTCCTATTTTCCCAAACCCCAAACCTCTAACTTTATACTTTTTTTTGCAACATAAACATTCCTGGTTTTATAATCCCATTATTCCTCCTCTAAAGCCTCATAGTTTTTCTTTTTTCTCTTTTTCAAAGTTGAAAAGTTAATATAACAGTGTTGAATGAAATTTTGAAGAGTGAAAAACAAATTTAAAATAGTCTATATAAATGTAAAATGTATATTCAGTATCACTGTCATACTGTACTTGATTATGACTATAACCACCATTATATACTGACTTAGTTATTCATATTCTAGGAGTTGCTTTGAATTACTGCTTTCAGTGTCTGAAAGTGAACTGCCATGTGAAGCCTGGGTACTCTTCCTTCAGTCTTTACAGGTGAGTTGATGTGGCCTCAAAAAAGTTCTCTGTTTAGGTATTCAAGGCATGTAGTTAATTTCTCCCAGCAAACTAAAATTGGAAACTTAGAACAAAAACAAATTCATTATATATTGGTAGTAAGTTCATGAAATGAGGAGGCCTTCCAGATGAAGGGAGTGTGCTAAAAGTTTTTTTCCCTATCATTTGGTTTTGTTAGCCTTTACATAGCTTAGAAACAACAAGAAAAGTTTTCATTCTTCAGACACAAAGTTTTAGGCAGAACAAAGCTATTAAAAATGTAAAATTGTATATGTTTATAAGGTAGCAGTATTTGCTTCATTGATAGTACACTTATCTAGTAATTTCCCCCTAACACTTCAGGGACTTACAATGCTAAGTCCCTTAAACTGTCAAAATAGTCATCAGAGATTCTGTGCATGCATTTTCAACAGGAGAGCTACGTTGGCTCTTATATTGGCTTGGTTATCAGAATTCTTAGATGAGCAGATCAGAAAGTAGCAAGTTGGGGAGGGGAGAGTAAGGTAGGAGGAAAAACAATAGGAAGCAAATTTGCCTGTTACCAGTAGAGATAGAAAAACTATTTAAAGAAAATAGACATAATAAGTAAATAGCTACCATCCATTTATTATCATTAATTATGTACCAAACAGTACTCTACATTGTTTTTACATTTTGTATCTTTTTTTTTTTTTTTTTTTTTTTTTTTCGGTATAAATTTTTTAAATAAAACTGGCAGTAAGAAATTGATATTTCTTTGTGTAATTTACAAATGATTACTTTCTAATCTCAGAAGTAAAGTTACGTTATACTTATAGAATTACTTGCTATGATTTTTTTTTTTTATTTTTTTTTTTTTTTTGCGGTATGCGGGCCTCTCACTAATGTGGCCTCTCCCGCTGCGGAGCACAGGCTCCAGACGCGCAGGCTCAGCGGCCATGGTTCACGGGCCCAGCCGCTCCGCAGCACGTGGGATCCTCCCAGACCGGGGCACGAACCCGTGTCCCCTGCATCAGCAGGCGGACTCCCAACCACTGCGCCACCAGGGAAGCCCTACATTTTGTATCTTTTAATCAAATTGCAAACCTTATACCGTAGAAATCATTTGAATCTCCATTTATAAATGGGGAGATAGGCATAGAGAGGTGAATTAGCTTGCCCAAAGTTACACCTAGATTAATACCTAGAGCTTGCTTTGTTTAACTGCTTCCTCGAGGACACAAACTCCATAGTAGCTTGCACCTGTTTCATGAAGGCATAAGTAAAGATTTGCATGTTAACAGGCACACCTCATTATCTGGAAATTCTTTCCTCCAGGATAAAAAATCCAAAATGAAATGATATAATGTTAATCTTTAGATTTTCTGTTTGAGGAGAAGAATTCTTTGTCGTGTTCTTGGCCTGATTTAATCCCTGTAATGTCCTAACTCTTCACATATTCATACAGCTGCTGTTAAAATCATCTTTCATACAGAGCATATTGATTTTGTCATTCTGCCTGCCAGTAGTTTTGTCCTGGCATACGACATTCTAGAAGGGCAAGTGTACTTATTCTTATTAAGGCTGTTACTATTATTATTAGTAGTATCCTTTGAAGAGAGAATACTCTCATATTTCTTTGTTCTTTTCTTAGATTGTATGCCTGAATAAAATATTTGCCTTCCCTCCGACCTGTGTAACTTTGCCCGGTATTTATCAGACATTTAGGATATATATATTCACATTTCTGAATATGTGTTTAATAAATGCAGTAGAGGTACAGATAAATATAAGACATGGTCCCTGTAGAAATCTGAAACATAAAACCTTGAGGTTTTCTTATTTTAGGTGATAAATGGATAAGGCAGCAGGTAGTTTTGAGGATACTTTTGGTAAGAGAATAGTTTTACAAGAGCAGGCCACAGAGAGCATTCTCAACCACTGTTCATAGCTTGTGTAACCCTTCCAGACCTTTTCATTATGGATATAAAAATACGTTCTGAAATGAAATTTTAAATAAAGGAAAATGAGATCCTGTTTTTTTGCAACTTTTTTTAACTTAATGATTTTAACATGGACATGTATCTAGGATTGCATATGTAGCTCTCCCTTGATGACTGCCTGGGATTCTGTTATGTGGCTGCACCATAAATTATTTGGCCAAATCTCTTTGCTGTTTATTGTAAACAGTGCTAGAGTGAACATCTTGTGCTAGTATTTCTGTATTGTAGATTTCAAGATACGGATAGTTTTACCTTAAAAAAGAAAGAAATCTAAGTTTTTTAATTACTTTTAAAATTCCACCATAGTTTTTAAGGACTCTATTTAATGTTATTTTTTATTTTTTTAAAGTGCCTGCCTCCCTGCCTCCCTCCCTTCCTTCATTCCTTCCTTCTTCTCTCTTCATTCATTTATTCATTCATTGGCTGCACTGTGAGGCTTGTGGGATCTTACTTCCCTGACCAGGGATTGAACCCATGTCCCCTGCAGTGGAAACGCAGAGTCCTAACCACTGGACCACCTAATGTTATTTTTTAAAAGTAACTTTGCTATAATATATATATGTGTATGTGTATATATATGTAATAAAGGATTACACATCATTCTTACTCAGAATAAACTGTATTTTGAACAGATGAAAAATTAGAAAATTGTTTTTGTTTTTAACCCAAACAGTGGCTTTTTATTTTAGTTGCTATGTATCATGGGGGTGACAGTGTTCTGCTAAAGTGTAATGGTATAGGGCTGTTAGGTATTACAAATATGTTAACCAGACACAGCACATTCCGACATAGAATCTTCATCTTCACTACAAAGTAAATGCCTGTTGTCCTAAGTTAAGGAAAAAGAAGCCTGAGGACAGGTCAAGCCATTTCAAGCCATTAAAGGAAAATTATAGCATTTAAATATTGCTGTTAGTTAACTGTTAATTGGAAATAGCACTTTCTGTGTCAGTTTTAAAACCTTTCTTAGCAGAAGATAACTCAGTATATGGGTGTGTGTGTGTGTGTGTGTGTGTGTGTGTGTGTGTGTGTATTAAAACCCTGTCATTCTGACATGAAAATTAAGGGGAAAAAAGCGAACTTTATTTTTTATATTTCACTTAGGTGAATATAAGATTATAGTCTTAGGTCTGTGAACATTTTTAACCTATATTTTATTTTCCAAAGAAATACTGCTACCAGTGAAAGCTTATGTTCCTTGAGAATTTCAGCAGTCTAAAATAAGGGAAAACAAGTTAAATTTTTAGAATATGGAAACAACCAATAATCCTCACTAGTAATAAAGGACAGTGAGATATATGTTTAATTATTTATGTCAAGTTAAATTTCTGACCCCTTACCTCCCCGCCCTTTGTGTATATAAGTATTTTAAAGAATAAACTATCAGCAATTATATTTTGTTTGTTTTCTGAGGAGATAGAATGACAGCTAATAACTTACATTTCCATGACTTTTAGCTAGAGCCATCTATCATTTTTCTGTGTACTTTTAAAATTTTTTGGCTGCGTAGCATGTGAGATCACAGTTCCCCCACCAAGGATTGAACCCGCGCCCCCTGCATTGGAAGCAGAGTCCCAACTGCTGGACCGCCAGGGAAGTCCCTGGAGCCATCTATCATTTTAAAAGTCCTTTGATAGAAGAATTTAAACAATTAAAAAGATATATAACAATAGATGCCATTAAGTCATACTTCTGTTAGAAGGAATAGGTTGCCTGTGTGAATACTGCAGAATCTTTTTAAAAGAAATCTGTGCCAGTGGCCTTAAAATAATTGAGTAATTCAAGGATGGAAATTGAATTGTGATAATTTTACCTAGGAGAATTCAGGAAAACATTTTAAAGGTACTCTTTAACTTAGTGAAAATGCCCTAGTTTCATTTTTTAAAAAGCAGCAACAGAATTTCACAAAACTTTGAGGATAGTTTTTTTTTCTGCTTATTTATTTTTAGGAAATCCAAGATATAGGTCTTTTCATAGACATTCAGATATATGGAAAGGGCAGAATGACTTTTTATATTGCCTGTTTTCTGGATATGCTTTTTCTTTCTTTTTTTTTTTTTTAAGGAGTCACATGATGCATTATTGGAATTTGGGAATAATAACCTACAAATACTGGTTCATGTTACCAAGGAGGGGGTGTGGAAAAACCCTGTTCTTCTTAAAATTCTGTCTCAACAGCCAGTAGAAACAGAAGAAGGTAAGCTTAAAACTATACTGACTTTTGAAGGAGGATTTAGTTCTAAGAGAATTAAAATTTTTTTCTGGGTTAAAATTTTGTGAATTTCACCTGTGTATCTATAACCAATCATTCTCTTATCCTTTGAATAGTAAAAACTAACCATTAGCACTTAATGTTTTGCTTAAGGATTCTCGAATATTTATGTAGTGTTTTAAAAGTATCCCTTTATACTTGTTTTTTTTTTTTTTTTTTTTTGGTGCGATGCGGGCTTTTTGCGGTGCGCGGGCCTCTCACTGCCGCGGCCTCTCCTGTTGCGGAGCACAGGCTCCGGACGCGCAGGCCCAGCGGCCATGGCCCACGGGCCCAGCCGCTCCGCAGCACATGGGATCCTCCCAGACCGGGGCACGAACCCGCGTCCCCTGCATCGGCAGGTGGACTCTCAACCACTGCGCCACCAGGGAAGCCCTATACTTGTTTTTAAATGTTGCATTGACTGACAGTGTTTATGCAGAGTTCCTGAGATAGAAATTAATAATCTGCTTCCAGTCCTTGGTATATAGTAGAACTTTGCTTATAATGATATTTTGTTTACTGGTTACTACAGCTGAGGATTATGAAAAAAAATTACTTCTTATTTTAAATTTATGAAACGTTGGAATTTAGCGTTTTTATAGAGATATGCAAAGAAAGAAAATTCTTACAAAGTTGTCAGTTTAAGTCCAGAAGGTTTATGGGTTTGAGTTGACATAGTTGACATTTGCATTTTAGACACACAAAATATATCATTTTATATGTCCAACAATTATGATTTCATTTGCTTTAAGTTAGTGGAAAGTTAAAAAGGATCACATTCTGTTAATTATGTTTCTGGAATAAGAATGAGTTTCAGAACAGTTTTTATTTATACTTTAGATAGATCTTTTTTAAATTTTTATTTTATTTTAAAATTTTTTTAAAATTTATTTTTGGCTGTATTGGATCTTTGTTGCTGCACACAGGCTTTCTCTAGTTGGGGCGAGCAGGGGGGCTACTCTTCGTAACGGTGCATGGACTTCTCATTGTGGTGGCTTCTCTTGTTGCAGAGCACGGGCTCTAGGCATGCGGGCTTCAATAGTTGTGGCACGGAGGCTCAGCAGTTGTGGCTCGTGGGCTCTAGAGCACAGGCTCAGTAGTTGTGGTGCACAGGCTTAGTTGCTCCACGGCATGTGGGATCTTCCCAGACCAGGGCTCGAACTCGTGTCCCCTGCATTGGCAGGTGGATTCTTAACCACTGCGCCACCAGGGAAGTCCCATTTTTGATAGATCTTTAGTTCAGGTCTCAGGACAGGCCTTTTGAATGTTGATATCTTAAAATATTACAGTTAGCTTATTCATTCACCAAGTTTGATAACCTATTGTATACATGCTGTTTGGGTTTTCCCGTATAGTCAGAAGATTGATAATAAGAGTGTTTAGATTTTCTCTTTGTCCCTTTCCTCTGATAATTCTACTGCTTATCAGTTATACAGACAAGGAAAAAAAATGAATAAGGAGAATAGCTGTTAAATAGAAAATAGATTGCTATTTATTGTTTTCTGTTGAGGTTCCCAGTAAATGGCATCCTTTTGTAAATATAGGCAGGTGGAGGCTAAATTATTGCCTTTATTATTATTAAAAGTTGTTAGAGGACAGGGCCAAATAGTTGCAAAAGTATCCCAGAATTAGGCAGATCCCAGTCCAGATAAGGCTCCAGGAGTGAAGAATGCATGACCTTTGTAGATAGGCCCAAGCCCCAGAGGGAAAAGATGGAGTTGCATTAAATGTCCCCAATTATTTTCCCCAACGTACTAATCAGATATATACCCCCCACCCCAGGAATTAACAGTACTCAATTTCTTTTCACATAGAAAAAATCAAGAAATGGGGAGAAGCACTGTTTACCTAATATCCCATGGTATCCTATATATTCAATAAAGATTAAGTTAAGTACCCACTATCTATAAACTGAATCGGTATAGGTTACCTACATATGTAAGGAATTTTTCTGAGAACCACAGTATAAGTGGTGGGCAGCCTGTTGCCTGCTTACTTCTGCAACTGGCCCTTACTAATTTCAGGTCAACAGATTTAGAAAGCCTCCTTTATAGCTCCATTGCCCTTGCAGCCCAGATATCAACATATTTGATGCTAGAAAGCAGTGACTATCATTTCATTAATTGCCTTTTTTCAATAACATAGTAATCAGAAGCATAAAAGTACAAAGTGTTTGGCCTCCCAAGTAACTCAGTAAATGCTTTTTGGTTTAGTTTTTTGAATTAAAAAAAAAAGTGTATAAGAATTTTATTTTTCCTGCCACAAATTCTTGAATTTTGTAACCCCGTCCCCACCAAAAAACAGTCATTACTGAAGTATATAATAAGTGCCAGCTGTTGACACTTCTGCCTGGCATGATCAGCAGGGAAATGAGCAGGTCCTCCCACCCAGAGGTCACCCCAGCAGCCTACCACAGGTCTACCTCAGGTCACCCCAGCAGCCTACCACAAAACGTAGGGCTGGCAAGACCAAGCCCAGCCCCACTGATGGTTCCTGACTTGAGCCCCAGTGCCCACAAACCACCCCTGGTTCCAGTGGTGATGGCAGCAGCCCACAGCCCTAAAGACCTCAGACCCATCAACCTTGGAGACCTCCCTTCCACTGTACTAGAGTGGTTCCAACTAGAGGAAACCCAGAGCTACCATCTGGTATCTGCCAGTTTTTCCAGCTGACCTGTGCCCTACCCAGCACCCTCCTTCCCCCCTTAATTCATGACATCAAAGCACTGGCTTTTCCCCATTTTTCTTGAGACTCAGGAGGGCCAAAGCAGCAGCCTTTTGTTCTTTTTTTTCTCTCCCCTACCACGGGTTGAAGGAAGAGATCCATCCTAATTGTTCAGAGGTACTAACTTCCTCCCCTAAATCAATCTGAGAAGGAACCAGCCGGCTCTTACTTCTTCCTGGTGGTTTTTCTTTCCCACCCCAGTTCATTTTTTCCCTTCTACCACCTACCTCTGAAGCCATTTTATGAATTGTCATGTGCCACTTGAGCCTTCAGTAAAAACAAAAACACTCTTTTCTGTTAAAAAAGAAAAGAACAAAATTTTTAGCTGGACCTTAAATGTTACCATTTTTTACATGTTGAAGTATATATGAGGTAAACTGTCATGATGTTTGCACCTTACTTTTAAGTGCCTGAGAAAAAGAAAAGCTAGATAAAGAAATATGGCAAAACAGTTCAATTGTTGAACCTAGATGGAGGAGAGGGTATATGATTAAACATTTTTTTTGTATTAAAATGTTTAGAAAAAATAGTATACAGAAGGGATTACAGTTGGGAGTGAGGCATCTTAGTGTACACTTCATTGTGTCATTTTAAATATTGAAATGTATGGATGGATTTCCTTTTTAAAAATACAGTTAAGTATTGATTTTAACATAACTTAAAATGATTTTTAAAATGCAAGTTTGATCTGTTTGTTAAAAATTGATATAGTGGTTTAACTGTGGCTGTAATATGTTGAGTAAAATAGTTTTACCTCATAGAAATAATAGCTACGATTTATAGAGTGCCTGCTATGTGATGGGCACAGTATTAGTGCTTTCTATCTCCTGTAATCCATTAAACAGGCAAGAGATTACACATGCCCAAGGCCGTGTAGTTAAAACTGTGGAGGCAGGATCTGGGCCCAGATGAGGAGATATCTAAAAGTTTTTGATTGATTAAAGTGATAACCATTGGTTGCTAAAGACATGGTTTTATTAAACATCTGTAATATATAAAGCATTGTGCTTAGTGCTGTAGGGAATACAGAAGTTAACAAGGCATGGTATTTGTACACAAATTGCTGACAGTGTAATAAGGGGGATATCAGGGACAAATAATAGCAAGTAGTATCGAGCATTTACTCTGCCTGGCCCTGTGCTTCGTGTCTTACTTGCATTCCGGTATTTCATTTATGATTCTTTCATCTCTTTGGGATAGATATTACTAACCTTTTCATAGATGAAGAAACTTGAGGCTCAAACAGGTCTACTAATTTGTCCAAGGGCTTCACAGCTAGTATATATGAGAGTCATGATTTTTGTGATTCCACAACCTGAGATCTTAACCTTCATACACTCTAATCATTTATTATTGTACTTAAAGAGAAAACTAAGTGTGGCAAAAGAAGTAAAATGCTGTGGGAATTTAGAAGGGAGTGGGTTGTATAGATAACGTGCCTGTTTTCAGGTGTGAGATTTGTGAAAATGCATACAAGTTGGTAGAGCAGATAAATAGAGCATAATCTGATATTAGGCAGTTTAGGATGTGGGGGACAGATGTGGCAGGAAATAATATGGAGGAACTAGGTTGGAGAGAATTTTAAAAAGAATTGCTAGGACACAGTAACTAAGTTGATTTCCTTAGGAAAGGAGTTGGCAAGGAAGGATAATGCCAAAATTTCATTTCTTTATGATTGAGAGAATACCATTACTGAAAATAGAAGTAAGCAACGAGGAGCTATTTGAGATATGATTGTGAGTTCATTTTGTGGGATTTAGTGCTTGTGGGACTAAAATAGAGAAAAGTCCAAATGCAAATGATCTATTTTCTGTCCATGCCTTTTGACCTTGACTGTGTATTAGAGTGTCTATGGAATTTAAAACCAACACACACACACACACACACACCCAAGGTCCAGGCACTACCTGCTAAATCAAAATCTCCAGGGTTGGAGCTCTGGAATACAGACCTTTTTGAAGTGCCATAGGAAACAGGCACCTTCCACCTATAAGTGCTGGGAGTGTAAATTGGTGCAATCTCTGGAGATTAATTTGGCAATAATTTCACTTCTAGGAATTTTTGCTATAGATACACTTGTGCATGTATGAAATGGCCTTTGTACAGGACTGTAAATTGTAGCATTATTGACAGTTGTCAAAGATTGGAAACAACTTGCAAGTGTATCAGGAGGGGATTGGTTAAATTAATTATATCCCTACAGTGGAACAATACTTATTTGTTCAAAGTATTGAGGTAGCTCTCAATGTACAGTGATGTGATAGAATGACCTGTATGATATAGTAAGTGGGAAAAGAAATATGTCTTCTGTACTAAGAATGTTTCTGGAAGGATAAACAAAAAATTGGAAATGATTATTGTTTCTTGGGGAGAGAGACTAGGGGACTGGAGTCAGAGTAGGAGGGAGACAACTTTTAACTGTATACCTTTTGGTGTGCCTTTTGAATTTTGTGTCATTTGCATATATGGTGTTACCCATTTTTTTAAAAAAGAGAATTTTAAAATCTCTACAGTTGATTCTGATATTTAGTTAAGATTGGGCCAGTGGTCTCTCCCTCCCCTCCCCACCGTCCCGGTGGTTTATCATTAATATTAATGATTTCTATTCCACATGTGGCCTGTAGACCTAGTAGCATGGCAATTACCTGAGAGGCTTATTAGAAAAGCACAGTCTCAGGTCCCATCCCAGACCTACTGAATTAGCATCTGCATTCTACTACAATTCCCCTGGTGGTTCAGAAGGCACTTTCAAGTTCAAGAAACACTGTTTTAGGTGAACCACCTAAAGCAGTTTGTTTGCTTGCCACTCATCTTGACATGTATATTCCCACCTCTGTTCTTTAAATAATACTGTGTAACGATGCCACACACTTGTTAAGTATTTACTATTTGTAAATCGAGGGCTTGTCCAGAACACTGTACAAATCTGTGTTCAGGTGCTTAATATTGAGTACTGCTCAGAGCAGCATTTTCCAAAGTGTGTACTGAACCAGGAACGTAGATTTTACGTTGTGCTAATGATATGTGTAAAAGGGTTCTCTGGTCAAATCAGTTTGGGAAACATTGGGTTAAATAAAAGTGAACAGTTTTCTTCATTGCAGGACTGTTCAGAGATTTGACCAAGGAATCCTTTTTTTTTCTAGGACTATCTCTCAGGTCTTTTGGTCGGTGGAACACACTTTGAGAAATGCCTGGTTTAGAGGAAAGACCACCACTGGCTTTGGAATCCTTGGCAAGTTACCTAATTTCTCTGAGTATTAATTTTCCTAACCTTAAACTGGGGATAACAATACTTGCCTTGGTGGTGGTGTGAAGAATAAATGAGAGGTATATAAAAACAGTCAGCTTAAAGCTTGGTACCTCATAAGTGTACAAGTGGTAGTTGTTAATATTACACAGGATACTTGCCTTTTTGCCTTGTACTTAAGTTTATAGTTCATTTCATTGTTCCTTACTATCCTTATAAGAAAGTGAGGGAGGAGAAGGTGAAAGAATGAATTTTGATGAAATGTTAGTAGTAGCTTTATTAAAAGGTATGGTGTTCAAAACAAAACTACTAAGTAATGTGGGAATAATTAGCAACATTAATTTATTTTGCTGTTTGCTCTGTTAGATGAGTACTGAGATCAGAATAAACTTCCAGTTATATCAGCTGACTTTTTGTCCACTAAAAACAAGCAACAACAGAAGATGTCAAACTTTCATCTTTACAACCTTGACATGTTAATGTGATATGTTATCAAACTGTTTTATTTTTCCTTTTTTCTAGTCAATAAATTGATTGCACAAGAAGGACCTTTCTTTCTGCAAATGCGAATAAAACATTTGTTGAAATCTAACTGCATTCCCCAGGCTACTGCTTTATCAAAACTATGTGCAGAATCTAAAGAAATTTCAAATGTGTCATCTTTTCAGCAAGCCTATATGACATGCTTATGTTCCATTCTTCCTAATGAAGATGCTATTAAGGAGGTAAGTAAAGCATATAACTGCTGTTGTCATTCACACTAACTGTGAATTTAATAGATTTTAATAATTGTTGTATGCCAGGCTGAAATTCCCAAGACTCATTTTTTTTCAGGCTATGAAAAGTACCATTTTAATTGTATATTTAACTGTTCAACAGATTGGATATAAAGTTATGTCTTGTAGGTGGATTTGAAAAGTAGATAAAGAATATGCAGATGAATGTTTATATATCTGGGTGATGGTTTGCTTTGAAATCTTTAAATATGAAAGTTGCTTTTTCTTCTTAAACTAATGATTTCTCTCTGGGAAATGTGGAAATTATTAATACTGGTGTCAAGAGATAAACTAAAGAGAATGGCAGTTAACTTTATTTAATTTAAGTTAGTTTATATATTTAACTCTGTAAGCAGAAAGGTGTAGGACTTTAGAAACCATGAATACATTTTGAACAATGATTAAGCAGACAAACAGGGTTTTTTTTTTAAACCTGAATCATTGTTTTCCTTAGAAAAGTTGGAATTAGTTTTCTCTAAGAGTTTTTGATAAATTATACAGAGAAAATGAGGAATTCCAAGGCTGTATTCCATCATCTACCTTTAATTCTCTTACCTGCCATTCAGGTCTTACATATAGCTTCTCATTTTACCTTTACACTGAACTTTCTTATTAAATGTAGGAATCCCAAGGATCTGGTTCTATGCTGTAGTAATTCTTAACCTTTTATGACAGTTTCAGCTGTAAATATCTTACTCTCCAAATGAAACTCTCCACCTTTCCACTTCACTCCCTTTAATATTCAGACTCCACCAGGACCAACAGTCTATCAGTCTGATCAGCTTTTCACTCTCCTTACTCTGCTTTTCCATAGTCAATCATTATTAGCACTCCTTTGCATACACCCTCAATTCCTCTGCTGGTCTCTCCCTTAATTGTACTTATTTGACTAACCTGTATCCTCATTATCCCTTCATCTCCACCTGTTTTGTATCTTTACCTGCACCAGTGGGGCCAAACTTAGGTGGAGAATAACCTGGCAACTGATTTTACTTTAATTCAGTCACACTGTGTTTCTTGAGTTCATTCACTCTCCCACTCTCTTAGATTACTATTTCATGCTTTTTCCTTTTTCTTTAAACCTATATACTACAATACCTTCTGTCCCATCTTTGTCTCCACTGATGAACTTTCTTCCTATTTCTCTGAGGAAACTGGGACAGTTGGAAGAGAATTTCCATGACATCTATTCACCTACCTGCATTTATGCATTTACAGCTTCTCTTCTGTTACTAAGGATAAACTATATCTGTTTTCCCCTGCTAAGGCCAACAATCCCCTTGACTTCAGTATCAGATACCGTCTGCGCTTGCCCCCTCAAGTATAGTGCTACAGCAGTTTTCCCTTTCTCTACTGCATTTATCAATTTCTTCCTCTGCTGTCACTATCTCATCGGCATTTATGCTGTTATTTCTTCCATTTTTAAAAGAGAAAGGCTTCTTCCAGCTACCACCCCATTTCTCTCCTGCCCTTTCAGTGTAATTTCTTGAACCATTGTCTGAATTTACTTTTTAACATTTTTCTCCTTGAACGTATTCTAATATGGCATTGACTTGTGCCAGTCCACCATATCACTAAATCCACCTGCAAAAGCATTTCTAAGAGGGAGGTTTATAACATCCTCAGGAAACAAGAAAAATCTCAAATAAACAACCTAACCTTACACCTAAAGGAACTAAAACAAAAACAGAAACCAACAAAACCCAAAGTTAGTAGTAGGGAAGAAATCGTAAAGAATCAGAGGAGAAATAAATGAGGGACTTCCCTGGTGGCATAGTAGTTAAGAATCTGCCTTCCAATGCAGGGGATGCAGGTTTGATCCCTGGTCAGATATCTAGATCCCACATGCATGCCACAACTAAGAGTTCATGTGCTGCAGCTAAGAAGCCCACGAGCTGAAACTAAGGAGCCCACCTGCAGCAACTAAGACCCGGCACAACCAAAATTAAAATAAATAAATGAAATGAAATGGAGATTAAAAAAGCAATAGAAAAGATCAGTGAAACTTTCAATGAGCTGGTTCTTTGAAAAAATAAACAAAATTGATGACTTTTAGCCAGACTCATCAAGAAAGAAAGAGGGCCCAAATCAGTAAATTCAGATATGGAAAAGAAGTCACAACTGACACCAGAGAAATACAAAAGATCATAAAAAATTACTACAGACAGCTATATGCCAATAAAATGGACAACCTGGAAAAAATGGACAAATTCCTAGAAATTTACCATCTCCCAAGACTGAACCAGGAAGAAGTAGAAAACATGAACAGACCAATTACCAGTAATGAAATTGAATCAGTAATTTAAAAAACTCCTAACAAACAAAAGTCCAGGGCCAGATGGCTTCACAGTTGAATTTACCAAACATTTAGAGAAGAGTTAACACCTATCCTTGTCAAACTGTTCCAAAAACTTGTAGAGGAAAGAATACTTCAAACTCATTACATGAGGCCAGCATCACCCTGGTACTAAAATCAGATAAAGACAGCACAAAAAAAGAAAATTACAGACTAGTACCACTGATGAACATACATGTAAAAATTCCCAACAAAACATTAGCAAACTGAATTCAACAATACATTAAAAGTATCATGCATCATGATCAAGTGGGATTTATCCCAGGGATGCACGTATGGTTCAGTATTCACAATTCAATCCGTGTGACACACTACATTAAATTGAAGAATAAAAATTATATGTGTATCTTTTTTTTTTTTTTTTGGCGGTACACAGGCCTCTCACTGTTGTGGCCTCTCCCGCTGTGGAGCACAGGCTCCAGACGCGCAGGCTCAGCGGCCATGGCTCGTGGGCCCAGCCGCTCCGTGGCATGTGGGATCTTCCCGGACCAGGGCACAAACCCTTGTCCCCTGCATTGGCAGGCGGACTCTCAACCACTGTGCCACCAGGGAAGCCCTATATGTTTATCTTAATAGATGCAGAAAAGGCTTTTGGCAGAATTCAATATCCATGTATGATAAAAACTCTCAAAAAGTGTGTATAGAGGGAACATACCTCAACGTAACAAGGGCCATATCTGACAAGCCCACAGCTAACGTCATACTCAGTGGTGGAAAGCTGAAAGCATTTCCTCTAAGATCACGAACAAGACAAGGATGTTCACTCTCACCACTTTTATTCAACATAGTATTGGAAGTCCTAGCCAAGGCAGTCAGACAAGAAAAAGAAATAAAAAGAATCCAAATTGGAAAGGAAGAAGTAAAACTGTCACTGTTGCAGATGACATGATATTATATGTAGAAAATCCTAAAGACACCACCAAAAAACTAGAAGAGCTCATCAATGAGTTTGGTAAAGTTGCAGGATACAAAATCTGTTGCACTTCTCTACACTAACGTGAACTATCAGAGAAATTAAGAAAACAATCCCATTTACAATTGCATCAAAAAGAGTAAAGTACCTAGGAATAAATCTAACTATGGAAGAAAATACCTGTACTCCAAAAACTGTAAGACACCAGTGAAAGAAATTGAAGATGACACAAACAGGTGGCAAGATATACTGTGTTCATGGATTGGAAGAATTAATATTGTTAAAATGACCATACCCAAGGCAATCTACAGATAAAGTGCAAACCCTATCAAATGCCAGTGGCACTTTTCATAGGACTAGAACAAAGAATTCTAACATTTGTATGGAAACATGAAAGATCCCGAGTAGCCAAACCAATCTTGAGAAAGAAGAACAAAGCTGGAGGTATCATGTTCCCTGACTTCAGACTATACTAGAAAGCCACAGTAATCGAAACAGTGTGGTACTGGCACAAAAAAAGACACCTAAATCAATGGAGCAGAATAGAGAGCCCAGAAATTAACCCACACTTATATGGTCAATTAATCTATGACAAAGGAGGCAAGAATATACAGTGGGGAAAAGGCAGTCTCTTCAGTAAATGATGTTGTGGCGCATGGGCTTAGTTGCTCTGTGGCATGTGGGATCTTCCCAGACCAGGGCTCGAACCCATGTCCCCTGCATTGGCAGTGGATTCTTAACCACTGTGCCACCAGGGAAGCCCCATCAGGGAACTTTGAATCAAAACTACAATGAGGTATATAACCTCACACCTGTCAGAATGGCTGTTATCAAAAAGACAACAAATAACAAGTGTTGGCGAGGATGTGGAGAAAAGGGAATGGTGGTGGGAATGTAAATTGGCACAGCCACTATGGAGTCAGTGTGGAGGTTCCTCAAAAAACTAAAAATAGAACTACCATACCATCCAGCAGTTCTACTCCTGGGTATTTATCTGAAGAAAACCAAAACACTAATTAGAAAAGATATATGCACCCCTATGTTCATAGCAGCATTCTTTACAGTAGCCAAGATGTGAAGCAGCCTAAGTTGATGAATGGATAAAGAAGATGTGAGATATATATATATATATATATCTTACATTGTCTGTGTATACATATACGTATACATATACATATATGCAATGGAATATCACTCAGCCCTAAAAAGGAATGAAATCTTGCCTTTTGCACCATGGATGGACCTAGAGGGTATTATGCTAAGTGAAATAAATCAGACAGAGAAAGACAAATACTGTATGATTTCATTTATATGTGAAGTCTAAATAAACAAAACAAGTGAACAAACTTAAAACAGAAACAGAGTTCTAGATGCAGAGAACAAACAGGTGTTTTTCAGAGGAGAGTGGGCAGGGAGGAGGAAAGAAATAGATGGGTGAGATTAAGAGGTACAAACTTCCAGTTGCAAAATATATGAGTCATGTGTATGAAATATATAGTATGGGGAATATCGTCAATAACTATGTAATATCTTTGTATAGTGACATAGCATAACTAGACTTATTGTGGTGATCAGTTTGAAATGTATAGAAACATTGAATCACTGTGTTGTGAAACAGGAACTAACATACTGTTGTAGGTCAATTATACTTCAAAAGCAAACAATGTCATAGAAAAAGAGATCAGATTTGTGGTTACCAGAGGTGAGGAGTGGAGTGAAGGGGAGTTGGATGAAAGCAGTCAGAAAGTACAAACTTCTAGTTAATAAGATAAGTAAGTACCAGGATTGTAATGTACAACATGATAAATATAGTTAACACTGCTCTGTGTTACATATGAAAGTTGTTAAAAGAGTCAAGCCTAAGAGTTCCCATCACAAGAAAAAAGTTTTTTTCTATCTGTTTAATTTTGTGTCTATACGAGATGATGGATGCTCACTAAACTTATTGTGATAATGGCCTCAAGATGTATGTAAGCCAAATCATTATGCTGTACACCTTAAACATACTGTGCTGTATGTCAATATTATCTCAATACAACTGGAAGAAAAAAATCCAACGATGACTTCCCAGTTTTCACCTTACTCCATCTGACTTATTAACTCTATCTTTTAAACTTTTAACAGATTTTTCCACTTGGCTTCTAGGGTACTACACTCTGTTGGTTTTCTATCTACCTGGCTGATTGATCTTTCTCATTTCTACTTGCTCTTCCTCCTCCTCCCTCTGATGATTGAATGTTATATTACTCTAGGACTCTTTTTGTGTCCTCTCTTTTCTATTTACACGTATCCCCTTGGTGATCTCATTTAGGCTCACGGTCTTAAATGCCAATTATGGCCTGAATCCCAGATGTTCTATCTCCAGCTCAGTCCTCTCCTCTGAGCTCCAGACTCATATATTCAACTGCCTAATCACTATCTCGACTTGCATGGCTAATGGCATCTTAAACTTAACATGTCCATAACTAAGCTCCTGATATTCCTGGTATTAGGGCTTTGTTTTGTTTTTATGAGCTTTCCTCTAAATGAAGTCAATTGTAAAACAACTATACTCCAATAAAAATTAATTTAAAAAAGACAATAGTTAAGAAATAAAAATTAATATAAGAATAAGAAATATAAATGAAGTCAATTGCCTTCTAACTATATTCTCATCGTTGGAGGGGGAGGAAGCAGGTAGAGAATAACCAGCTACCACTTTTTTGAGCTTTTACCATGTATTAGGCACTATGCTAAATGCTATGTATACACTGTCACATTTAGTTCTCACAACTCTTAGGTAGCTCCATTTTGTAAGGAAGTGAGGCTCAGATTAAGTAATATGTTCATGGTTATAAAACTTAAAGTAGATAAGCTGAGATTCATACCTGAGTTTGGTGTACTACCACTATTATATTAAAGATATAGGATGATAAATACTATTCTAGGTGGTGTATACCTAAGTGTCTGTATGTCATATGCTGTCTTAGGCATTGGAGATACAAAGATGAATCTAGAAGCCTTTGAACTAGTGTACTTGCTTTCACTCTTGCCTTCTACATTTTATTTTTCCCCAAAGTAGCCAGAATAATCTCTAAAACTTAAATCAGGCCATGTCACTTCCTTGATCAGAACTACTCAATAGCTTTCTGTCTTGCTCAGAATAAATCCAGAAGTCTTTATATTCTGTGTGCCATGGCCCCTGGCTACTTGTCTAACCATCTCTGACTATATCGCTTTTGTTTTTTTGGGGTTTTTTTGCGGTATGCGGGCCTCTCACTGTTGCGGCCTCTCCCGTTGCGGAGCACAGGCTCCGGACGCGCCGGCTCAGCGGCCGTGGCTCATGGGCCCAGCCGCTCCGCGGTATGTGGGATCTTCCCGGACCGGGGCACGAACCCGTGTCCCCTGCATCAGCAGGCAGACTCTCAGCCACTGCGCCACCAGGGAAGCCCTCTGACTATATCTTGTACAGCTTAATGCTCGCTCCTCTCCAGCCCTCTTGTCTTTACTGTTTTTTGAACAAGCCAAACATATTCCTACCTTAGAGTTTTGCGTTACATCACTCCCTGGAATGCCCTGCCACAAGATAGTTTGGATAGCTCCATTCCCTTACATGATTCACAACTCTTCTTACTATTGCCATATCAGAGAGTCCTTCCTCACTGTCCCACCTGAAATAATACCCTATCTCCCCCTACTCAGTCTTGTTTTTCTTTAATAAATATCTCCTGTCAATTATTATATATACAAATCCATCTAAATTGGCCCCCATCACTCTCTGCCCCCTTACCTACCTGTTTTTATTTATACTACATACCACTATTTCTGGACTTAATATTTGCTTATTCTCTGTTTCCTCCCACTAGATTGAAAACATTGTAAGGACAGGGACATAAGTTTGTCCATTGCTGTATCTCTACATCCTAGACAAACACGTAGCCACATAATAGAGACTAAATATAAACCTGTAAATTTATTTGTTTGCAATATTGGGAAGGGTAAGGAGATGGGAGACTGCTTACCTCTAACAGCAGCTGCAATATCATGTGTTTGGGAAGCTTAATCAGAATAAGATGGAGTAGTGGTTATTCTCAGCACCTAATATATGGCAAAAGAATTCAGAAGAAGCAAAAATGCTAGACCTTGCATTTGATTCCTCTCTCTCTCAACCTTTGTTTATTTAAAACCTATTTTGTTTTTAGCATTGTATTAGGCATTGGCAAATACATAAGGGTGTACATGGCCTAGTTTGGTTGCCAGAAACAGTAATAGGAAGATAAGTACTAAGCCATATGATAGTGCCTCTGAATTCCATAGAAGTGTAGAGGTAGAGAATATCTTTGTGGACTGACGTATAAGGCTTTATAAAAATTGATCCTTGAGTTGGACCTTGAAATAATGGTGGGGTTTGGGTGGGTAGAAAGAATGGTTTGGGGATAACTGACTGTGGTAGTAAAGGCACAGAAATGAATATGCACTTTGTAGGGAACCACTAGGGAACACCTTGCCTGGGGCAGAGGGTGGATGTTTAGGTCTTGTGAGAAATAAGACCTGTTGCATAAGGAAAAGTAAGGCCTTGGAAACTCCACTGCATTTGAACTTAGGTTCAATGCAGTAGAAATTAGGAAGGTTTTGAAGATAGGAAGTGAAATGACTGAAACAGTGTGTTAGGAAGCATAGACAGAAAGAGTATATATTAGATTTAGGAGAAGAGATTGGAGTTAGCAAGAGGAGAAAGGATGGGACTTGCTGACAGGACAAAAATAAGGGATAATGTGCAGAGATCCCTTTAAGAGACTCATAAGACCTGGGAGACTGGAAGAATGGGGGTGCTCTGCTTCTGACAAGAATGGCAAAGAAGAGGGGGCTATGGGAGAACAGGGAGGATATGGGATGCTTTGTACAGGATCTTTACTGGTTTATTAATAACAAATGAAGAAAACAGGATTTCTTCCGGAAGTTATAGAATTAATTCCTTTCAACAAATTTGTGGAGAATGCAAGGAACTGGGTTATTGGAAATGTGATCTGATTTACTGTGGTCTGTGGATCATATCCACCCAGCTACTTGTTTTTGTAAATAAAGTTCTACTGGAACACAGTCACGCCTATTTGTTTATTGTTTATGACTGGTCTTGCTCTACTATGCCGGAGCTGAATAGCTGTAACCAAGGCCATCTGGCCCGCAAAGTTGAAAATAATTTTCTGTCTGGGTGTTTACAAAAAATGTTTGCTGACCTTTGCTATGCAAGATTCAGATTTCCTAGTGTATTAAAAACATTAAATATCATTTAGTCTAACCTTCCATGATTTACCAATGGTGAGACTGAGGCCAAGAGGTAATGTTTCCAAGGCCCTACCTTCATTAAGCTAATTATTAAGTCCAAGCCCATGCTAGAACACAGATCTCCTGGCTACCTGGCCAGCTTTCTTTACACTGTACAACTTCTAGTTGGTAAACACTGATGAGTCATGTTCTAACAGGAAACATTTTGGTGGTATTTTCATTCCATTCATAGTTATACATTTATGTATAGGTGCAACTTAAATTTTTTTTTTTTTTCCCGGTACGCGGGCCTCTCACTGCTGTGGCCTCTCCCTTTGCGGAGCACAGGCTCCGGACGCGCAGGCTTAGCGGCCATGGCTCACGGGCCCAGCCGCTCCGCGGCATGTGGGATCTTCCCACACTGGGGCACGAACCCACGTCTCCTGCATCAGCAGGCAGACTCTCAACCACTGCGCCACCAGGGAAGCCCTTAAAATATTTTTATAATGATTGGGATTCATTTGTTAAATATGTCAATTGGGCACACATCATAAAATTATTTTAAAAGGAACACTGGTACCATCATAATTAGTCTCTTATCCAGCGATGCTTTCTTTTGCAAGTGAGAGCAGAATTAAAGAAATTTTAAAAATTTGCTTTGGGAAAGGACCAGTGAATCACTGGATGTTCATTAATTGGAGTTTAAAATCAGCACATGTTCTAAGGCAGCAAAGTTATACACAACATTTGCCTTCTACTTCAGCTGAGTTCAGGAGAAGAGTCAAATTAACTTGAGTAACACCTGGGAATAAAAGTACTTATATTTTGGCACCTGTGGGTGTCACAATAATGGGTGTGTGTAATAGGAAACCTCTGCTGGGGAAGATTTAGCCAGACACGTACAATTAAGATTAATTGATGGGGTCAGCTTGAAAGCCAGAATTCAGAACCCCAAATTTAGAACTCCATGGAATCCTCAAGTTCTGGGTTGTAAATACCTTATTTAGAATTGGATGAGATGACACTGTTATTAATTTTACATATGAAAGGATTTTTAAAAAAATATTTATTCATTCATTTGGCTGCACCACGTCTTAGCTGTGGCACAGGCAATCTTTGTTGCCACGCGAGGGATCTTTATTGTGGTGTGTGGGATCCCCAGCTGCAGTGTGCCAGCTCCTAGTTGCGGCATGCGGGATCTAGTTCCCCGACTAGGGATCGATCCCGGGCCCCCTGCATTGGGAGTGTGGAGTCTTTAACCACTGACCGCCAGGGAAGTCCCTACATATGAAAGGATTTTAAGGAAAGTTACAGACTTGGCCGTGGCCTAGTGTCGCAAGTGGATGTTTCCTATGTGTATATTTTTTATTACTGAAAGAGGAAATCTTTGCAAAGGTCAAGTTTCCCACATATAGTATAAAGGATAATGATGTTTTAAACATGAAGCACTTCTATTATGAAGAGCAAGAAATCTGTCTGCAGAGTTCTTGGCACAGATAAAGAAGTGGTTCATTTCAGTCTTGATCCCTGAATGAACTGCATCTTCAGTGTCTGATGTGGTTACAAGGCTTGCTTCTTCTCTTGATGAGGAAAGGAAAAGACAAACAGAACCCGATTTACTCACCAGTCTAACACTGTTGGGAATTGACACAGTCACTAGGTATATAAATGATAGAGCAAATACACTTAAACAGGACCCATTAGGAATCCAGTTTGGGAGTAGAATAAACAGTAAACAACAACATAGAGATTCCAGATGTACCTTTTTTAAAAAATTTTTATTTATTTATGTATTTATTTTTGGCTGTGTCAGGTCTTCGTTGCTGCGCGGGCTTCCTCTAGTTGTGGCGAAAGGGGGCTACTACTCTTTGTTGTGGTGCACGGGCTTCTCATTGCAGTGACTTCTCGTTGCAGAGCAAGGGCTCTAGGCCCGCAGGCTTCAGTAGTTGTGGTGCACAGGCTTAGTTGCTCCGCGGCATGCGGGATCTTACCAGACCAGAGCTCAAACCCGTGTCCCCTGCATTGCCAGGTGGATTCTTAATCAGTGCACCACCGGGGAAGTCCCCAGATGTACCTTAAATAAGAACATTAAGATGGATCCTGAACAAGGAATAATAAAGTGTATAATTAAAATTAAAATCGATAATATTACTTTATGTATCCTTATGGTCATATGATGAATGAGATGTACTTTCAGAAAATACACTAAAGTTAGAAGCCTGTGTGAAGAAGTGGAAGATTTGCCTATTTAAATATTTTAGCTCCGAAAGCAGAGTTCTTTTAAATAGCTTTGAAGAGACATCTTCCTAAAACTTAGTATATATTTGGATCTCATCTCTGCTGTTACTTTAATGGGTTATGTGTGGGTATTTTGGTTGATATATATTGGAGGGGTCATCATGAAGAGTTAGTCAGACACAGTCATTTTCAAGAATTCAGTAGGACAGTTCAGGCTTCTCTCAGATACTCAGAGTCATAGGATTTAACTAGAAGCATCAGTGACCATTTATATCTTTAGGAAACATACAAGTGACCACCCAATGGCATAGTGTTGGTCTGTGGTATTGCTGCAGTTTAAAAGAAACTTGGTTTTTAGAAGCACAACCTTTTTTCCAGGTGATGTCTATGAACCTAACAGGGATGATTCTCTCAAAAGTAGACCCAGGGTTACATGAAATGGAGGCTTGCTAACTGACTCCTCCCTTTCTCCTACTCAGGGATGCAAGTGAGAGAAATCTTATTATGTGGATAACTTCCACTTTGATTCCTTTTTGAAAAAACCATTTACCAGCTTGTTTTTTAAAATCCATTATTAGGAACAAATTATTTGCATTATACCCTGGAACTGATCAGGAAAATACTAGATTGAAAACCATAGTTCTAGAGAAAGATAAATGTTAAAATATTCCAGTAATGGCACTGGCCAGAATACTAGTTTACCTTGGTTAGCCTAAGCATGAAGATAACTTAAGAAGACAAATAAGCCATCTCTACCCACCTTCTCTTATGCCAGTTGGCTACCTGTTGTACCATTGCTGTTTAATTCGCTGATTATTATGAAAGCCTTCTAATTGCATCTGTTCTTGTCCCCAAAATTCATTCTCTGCAATAGCTGAGGTGATCTTTTTTCTTTTTTAAATGAAACTAGGCATTTTATTTTGAGATAATATTAGATTCAGATGTTATTGTAAGAAATAATACAGTCATGCCTTCCAGTCATTTAATATATATTCACTGGAGACTGTGTTATAGGCACTGGGAATACAGAGGTGAAAAGACACAAAGGAGAGCAACAGCAGAGAGTATTCACACAATGTGAGGCTTGGGGAAAGGTCTGTGCTGGAAATTGAGTTCCAAGTTATCAGCGTTTGAAACCAGAGAGTGGAGGGCATTAACTTTTTCAGAACTCTGGAAATTAACTAAAGGTTTACCATAATCCTGGAAGTTTTATTCAAGAAAAACGCATGAATCTCAGAACAGTGAGCTTGGTGGCATTTTAACTTGCTCTACTTCTCATTTCCCTCTCCCTAGCTTCACAGTAACCTTGAAAACCAGCAGCCTAGCAGCCACCCGAGGAAGCAGAATGGTTTTGGAACTCTGCAAAAGCCCATCCCCACAGAATTGTCACTATTTGACCTACTTGGCAACTTTCTGAAAATCTGTGTTCTCAGGATTTGTCTTTATTTGACTCAGAGCTCACTCTACCAAAAGTTCTGTCCCAGGGCATTTATCAAAAATAATGATTGGTAATTGCTTAACATGACAGTTGTCTGAGGAGGAATTACCAGTTGGGCTTAACAAGACTGACAAAAAAATTAAAAAGAAAAACTGGGATATAAGATGTCCATAGAGGACTTAGAAAACCTCTGATATATTCCTAGTACTCTGGAAGGTAACACAAATGTATAGTGCTGTATGTCTGCCAAGGAATGACCTGAGAAGGCTCTAATCCCTCACCTCTTGGTTACCTTGAGGCTTCGCACAAGTAGGAAATGAAGGGCAGGTTAGAGCTGTAAACTGCCTGCTGAAATATTGAAAGGATTCCCCAACACACACACACAGCTGCTTGGCAAAAGCAGAGAGACTTGCTAGTTCAAGGCATTTAAGCAACATATTCAACATCTTGAATTAAGCTAACCAAGCAGACTCTAGTGGCCACACATGACAAAGAATACAGGCTTTACAGAATTATTCCAAGAAAGTCACTAAACAAACAGTAACAAAAATAAACCCCAAAGAGGTGAAAGATTCTGATTTCCAGAGTTGCCACAATATATTATTTAAAATATCCACTTATCATTATAAAGAAATATGGTAGTCCATACACAGAGAAAAAGGCAGCCAACAGAAACTTAGGATGCCCAGGTGCTGGACTTACTAGAAAAGGAACTTTAAATCAGTTGTTGCAAATACACTCAATTCGTGGTAGTTATGTTCTATATAGTCACTGCAAACACTGAATTAGCTTATACTGAATCCATTGCTCCTAGGGGAAATACAAGGCTAGGTTCCTGCAAGCCTCTGGTCACATAATTTTTGTCAACTGATGAATACATAACCTTGTTTTATGTGCGCTTCCATTTAAAGATACCTTATTTAATTTATATTATTGATTTATTAACATTGAACTCATAGCCAACAGCAGTGTAACTCATGCCTGCATGAAACTTTTGCCATACGTGGGCCTCTCACTGTTGTGGCCTCTCCTGTTGCAGAGCACAGGCTCCGGACGTGCAGGCTCAGCGGCCATGGCTCATGGGCCCAGCCGCTCCACGGCATGTGGGATCTTCCCGGACCGGGGCACGAGCCCGTGTCCCCTGCGTCGGCAGGTGGACTCCCAATCACTGCACCACCAGGGAAGCCCCCTGAAACTTACTTAACACATGTATTTTCTCCATAAGGCACATCACAGTCTCTTGCACTTAGGAAATTAGGCAGCACTTTGGCACTACAACTAGGGGCTATTCTAAACAGTGAAATCACCAGTGAAAAATACAAAAACATTAAAGAGTGGCACGAAGTAGAGCATGAAAAAGATACTTGTTACAGTATGAGAACTGAAGCAAAAAGGCAGAGCAACACCTTGTTTGACCTTAGTTGGGAACATGCTCAAGAGAGGATTCAAATTTTTTGCCATTATATGCATGTTCATGAATGACTGTGATAGCACTGTGAGTATTGAATTTGGGGGTTAAAAATAAATTTCATCAAGTAGGCTAATTTATAAGTACAGAATCTGCAAATAATGAAGATTAACTATATTCAAAGAACTAAAGCAACTAAAGAAAAGTATGAGAAACATGTCTCAAGACGTAGACAATAGCAGTAAAGAAATAGAAAAAAAGAACCAAATAGAGACTGCGGAGTGAAAAAGTACAATAATTGAAATTAATTCACTGAAGAGGCTCAACATCAGATTTGAATTAGCAGAAGAAAGAATTAGCAAACTTAAAAGAAAGAAGTCGATTGAGATTACTCAATCTGAGGAAAAGAAGAGCCCCAGAATACATGAGCTGGCAGCATTGAAGGGGGAAATAGACAATTCAAATATAATAGTTGGAGACTTTAATGCCCCACTTTCAGTAGTGGATAAACCAACTAGACAACAAGGAAATGGAAGGCTTGAGCAGTACTATAAACCAACTAGACCTAGCAGACATTTATAGAATATCCAAGAGCAGCAGAATACACATTCTTCTCAAATGCACATGGATCATTCTCCAGGATAGACATATGTTAGGTCATAAAACAAACTTTGATAAATTTAAAAGGATTGAAATCATGCAGAGTATGTTTTTTGGCCACAGTGGAATGAAATTAGAAATCAGTAGCAGAAGGAAATTTGGGAAAGTCACAGATATGTGGAGATTAAACAACACCTCAAAATAAGCAATTGATCAAAGAAAAAAACCGGTAAGTTAGAAAACACATTGGGATGAATGATGGAAACACAACATATTGAAATTTATGGGATGCAACTAAAGCAGCACTTAGGGGGAATTTACGGTTGTAAAATGTCAGTCTTAAAAAGAGAAGGATCTTGGGAGTTCCCTGGTGGCCTAGTGGTTAAGATTCTGGGCTTTTACTGCTGCGGCCCAGGTTCAGTCCTTGGTCGGAGAACTAAGATCCCCTTGCAAGCTGCGCAGTGTGGCCAAAAAAAAAAAAAAGATCTCAAATTAATAACTTAACCATCTGCCCTAAAAGACTAGAAAGAAGAGCAAACTAAACCCAAAGCTAGCAGAAGGAAGGAGATAATAATGATTAGAGTACAAATAAATGAAAGAGAGAATACAAAATCAATAGCAAAAAGTAATAAAAGTTTGTTTTTAAAGATCAACAAAATTGGTAAACTTTTAGTTGGACTGAACATGAAAAAAAGAATACTCAAATTACTAAAATCAGGAATAAAAGGACATGACTACTGATATTACAGGAATAAAAAGGATTATAAGAGCATACCATGAACAACTATACACCAAAATGTTAGATTTACTTAGATGAAATGGACAAATCTTAGAATGAAACAAACTACTGAAATTAACTCACAAAGAAATAGAAAAATTGAATATACCTATGACTAGTAAAGAGATCGAGTAGGTAATTTAAAAACTTCCCACAAAGAGAAGCCCACACCAACATGGCTTCACTGGTCAATTGTACAAAACATATACAGAAGAATTTACACCAGTCCCTCGCAAAGTCTTCCAGAAAATAAAAGAGGAGGGAATCCTTCCAAACTCATGCAGTGAGGCCATTATTATCCGATAACCACAATCAGACTAAGATATCAAGAGAAAGAGAGGTACAGACCAATATCTGTAACAAATATGGATGCAAAAATCCTCAACAAAATCCAGCAAAACAAATCCAGCAATATAGAAGAAGGAGTACTGTCTGCCCTCTGTATCCATGGGTTCCGCCTCCAACTGTGGATTGAAAATCTAAAGGGGAAAAGTTTCCAGAAAGTTCCAGAAAGCAAAACTTGAATTTGCCCCCTCCAACAACTATTTATATAGCATTTACATTGTATTAGGTATTATAAGTATTCTTGAAGTGATTTAAAGTATACAGAAGGATGTACGTAGGTTATATGTAAATGCTGTGGAATAGAATAAAAGACAAAAGCTACATGTTTGTCACAAGAGACAGAAAAAGCATTTAACTAGATCCTACACCCTTTCGTGTTAAAAACACTCAGCAAACTAGGAATAAGCTGGAAACTTCCTCACCCTGATAAAGAGCATTTGTGTAAACCCACGGCTGACATAATACTTAGTGATGAAAGATTGAGTGATTTTCCCCGAAGATCAGGGACAAAACAAGAATGTCTGCTTTTGACACTTCTATTCAATATTGTGCTGGAAGTTTTAGCCAGAGCAGTTAGGCAAGAAAATAGTTAAAAGGCATCTACATTGGAAAGGAAGATGTATAAGTATTTCTAATTGCATATATCACGATCTTGTATATAAATGATCGTAATAAGATCAATATACAAAAATCATTTTTATATACATCTAACAATGACCAGTACAAAAAATGTAATTAAGGAAACAATTCCATGTACAATAGCATCAAAAAGAATAAAATATTTAGAATAAATTTTTTTTTTTTTTTTTTTTTTATACCTCTTTTTTTTTGGTGGTACGCGGGCTTCTCACTGTTGTGGCCTCTCCTGTTGCGGAGCACAGGCTCCGGACGCGCAAGCTCAGCGGCCATGGCTCACGGGCCCAGCTGCTCCACGGCATGTGGGATCTTCCCGGACCGGGGCACGAGCCCGTGTCCCCTGCATCGGCAGGTGGACTCTCAACCACTGCGCCACCAGGGAAGCCCAGAATAAATTTTTTAAAAGAAGTACAAGACTTGTTTGTATACTGAAGACATTTTTTTTTTCTTGCGGTACACGGGCCTCTCACTGTTGTGACCTCTCCCGTTGCGGAGCACAGGCTCCGGACGCGCAGGCTCAGCGGCCATGGCTCAGGGGCCCAGCCGCTCCGCGGCATGTGGGATCTTCCCGCACCGGGGCACGAACACGAGTCCCCTGTATCGGCAGGCGGACTCTCAACCACTAGCGCCACCAGGGAAGCCCTCGTATACTGAAGACTTTAAAACAGTGTTGAAAGAAGCTAAGTATATGGAACAACATCCCATGTTGTTGGGCCAGAAGATAGTATTGTTAAGATGGCAGTATTCCTCAAAATGATCCTCAGATTCAATGCTATCTCTGTCAAAATTCTGCCTTCCTCTCTTGCAGAAATTGATAAGATGATCCTAAAATTCATGTGGAAATTCAAGGGACCCTGGATAGCCAAAACAATCTTGTAAAAAGAACAAAGTAGGAGGACTCACTTTATTTCAGAGCTCACTAAAAATTTTCAGTAATCAAGCCGGTGTTTTCCCGGCAAAAGGGTAGGCGAAAAGATCAATAGACTAAAATTGAAAGTCCAGAAATAGAACTTCCTTGGTGGTCCAGTGGTTAAGACTCTGTGCTTCCAATGCAGGGGCATGGGTTTGATCCCTGGTCGGGGAAGTTCCGCATACTGTGTGGCGCAGCCAAAGAAAAAGAGTCCAGAAATAAGCCCTCACACTTATAGCCAGTTGATTTTCTACATGGATGCCAAGATAATTCAGTGGGGGGAAAGGATAATCTTTTCAGTAGTTCGTTCTTTAACAAATGGGTATCTACTTGTAACAGAATGAAGTTTGAACCTTAATACCACACGTAGAGATTAACTCCAGATGACTCATAGACTTAAATGTAATAGCTAAAACTGTAACATATTAGAAGAAAATATAGGAATAAATCTTTAAGACCCTGGATTAGGCAGTTGTTTCTTATATGTGACACCAAAAACACAGGTGACAAAAGGAAAAGTAAATAAGACTTCATCCAACTTTGTCACAGTCAAGAAAGTGAAAAGTTGATCCACAGAAGGGGAGAAAATATTTGCAAACCATGTATATGTAATATAATCTGATAAAGGACTTGAGCCCAGAATACTTGTAGAACTCTTTAAAAATCAGTAATCAAAAGACAATTTAATTTTTTAAATAATCAAAGGGTTTTTTTAATTGTTAGATTTTTTTTTTGAGCAGTTTTAGGTTTACAGAAAAATTGAGTGGAAAGTACAGAGTTCCCATATGTTCTACCTCACCCCCAGAGTCACCTATTGACGTCTTGTGGTTGGTGTGTTAGATTTATTACAGTAGGTGAGCCAGTACATTATTATTTACAAAAATCCGTAGTTTACATTAGGCTTCACTCTTGGTGTTGTACATTCTATGGCTTTTGACAAACGTATAATGACATGTATCTACCATCACAGTATCATATAGAATAGTGTCACTGCCCTAAAGATTTCCTATACTGTACCTATTCATCCCTCTCTCAGGCCCCTGGCAACCACTGATTTTTTTACTGCTTCCATAGTTTTACCTTTTCCGGAATATTACGTAGTTGGAATCATATAGTATGTAGCCTTTTCAGATTGGCTTCAGATTGGCATTAAAGGTTCTTCCATGTTTTTGTCTCTCTCTTTTTCCCGAGTTATTATCAAACTCATATTGCCCTTATTTAATTTTTTTTTAACCAACCAAAGTCCATGGTTAGGGTTCAGTCTTTGTGCTGTGCATTCTGTAATCTGCAATTCTCAGGCGTCTGATCTTGCTCTTTGTTGTATGTTCTGACATTTTCTGGAGTGGCTTCTTTATTTGTGCTTTTTATAGTTTGGGATTGTGAGCCTCAGTTTTGGCGGGTTGAGTGGGGGTAGGGAATACTTTATGTCTTAGAATTCTCATAGGCCTTAGTTAGCATATATCTGTATAAATCATGTTTATGTTTGCTTCTGCCGGGTGATTTAAAGATATTACCAGCCAGAATCTTCTTTTTATTTTATTTGTTTTTCTCAGTTTGGGTTTTTTAGACAATAGTATTATATCAGACTCCAAGTTTGAATGAGGAAAGATTATAAATTCTCAAAATTTTTTTGATCCCACAAGAACCCAGGTTGAGGTGGACAAATACATTTTCCTGTTATATCCCTGCCCCCCCCCGTCCACCTTTTTTTAGTCTACACTTTCTCTGAGTTTTTAGTTCTTCAGGGGTTCCAACTTTATGCCAAAGGGCTCAGTGCCAACTTCTCAGGTTCAGGCTTTATCATCTCCTAACCACGACTTGTAAAACCCAAGCCTCTTAGTGAAATTATCTACAACCCAGCAAGTTAAGGCAGTTGTCCATTCACACTTAAATTTGTTTCTTGAGTTTTCAGCTATGTATTTAGGAAACATATTTGTTGTGTTTTATCCAAGATTTCTAAGTGCTTTGTCACAGGAGAATTTTAAGCCATTATTCTTTTTTTTTTTTTTTTTTTTTTGCGGTATGTGGGCCTCTCACCGTTGTGGCCTCTCCCGTCGCAGAGCACAGGCTCAGCGGCCATGGCTCACGGACCTAGCCGCTCCGTGGCATGTGGGATCTTCCCGGAACGGGGCACGAACCCGTGTCCCCTGCATCAGCAGGCGGACTCTCAACCACTGTGCCACCAGGGAAGTCCTTAAGCCATTATTCTTGTTAAGTCCAACTCTTTGTTTTTATTCCTTATTCAGCACCAGGGCTGGCAGGAAAGTATGTAACCATTATATATAAAATTCATCGGGTAAGGTGGTATGTTTTTATCTTTGACACCTGAGTTCCCAGCATTAGCCACTTCTTGTCTTTATCCTAAAAATTTTTGATTCTGGTGAATTCAAATGTCATTGATAGTGCTTATGCATGATTTATATTTTTGTATCATTAAGTTTATCAGACTTTCATTATGAGGTAGACCTTGATAAGGAAAGATCTGAGGTGACTGGTGAGGATTTGAAAGAGGATTAAGGTGAGAACATGGTGTGGAATGAATGAGCCTGAATAGTCTTTCACATGCTTCTGAGTTCTTGGCTGGTTCTGCTCACTATCCATTCATTTCAATTCAGTAAATGTTTATTGACTACCCTTGGACATAGAACAGTCACCATATTCCTAGCCTTCAAAGAGCACACAGTAATAAGGTATTATCATTTCCACTGTTAAAGCATCTCACTGTAGCATAGTGGCTAAGAACATGGACTCTGGAGCCAGACCATCTGGAGTAGATCTGGGGATGTTTATGTGAATTTGTAGAACAGTACCTGACATATAGTAATGCTGTATAAGACTTAGAAGTATTATTATCATTATTACTTTTTCACTGCCTTTTTTTTTTTTTTTTTTTTTTGCGGTACGCGGGCCTCTCACTGTTGCTGCCTCTCCCGTTGCGGAGCACAGGCTCCGGACGCACAGGCTCAGCGGCCATGGCTCACGGGCCCAGCCGCTCCATGGCATGTGGGATCTTCCCGGACCGGGGCATGAACCCGTGTCCCCTGCATCAGCAGGCGGACTCTTAACCACTACACCACCAGGGAAGCCCCATCACTGCTTTTTTTTTTTCTTCTTCACATCTCCTTATTGCTCTCTGCCTCGACAATCCACTTACTCTCTCCAGTCTATCTTGTGGACTGATAAAAACTCTTGCTTAAGTCACACCAGAATATTAGGGTAAAATAACAGATATACAATCAACACAGTCCAACCTTTCTTTAAAATAGGTACATATTTGCAGTAGTCATGTATTGTTTGCTATACAGTTAGTGTGTATAGACAGAATACTGGAGTAAAACTCACATTGGTTATTATTGAGTTGTAAGATCTAAGGCTAATTTTTATTCTCTATATTTTTCAGGTTTTCTATTATAAACATTTTTATAATCAGAAACCTAATAAATAGAAGTTAATCAAGCTAAAAACTATACTGATTTCAAGTCATTTCTTTCAGATATATATCCAGAAAGCCTTGCCAGTCGTACAAATCTTACCATGTTGATAAAATGAGAAAATACAATAAAAGTTATTTGAAATGGATAAAAAACATTCTAGAAATATAAGTTGTGTTATTTCCATTCTGATTTATATGTCTGGCATAGAGAGCTTCTCATTCTATTTCTCAGCTTGGAGATGTTATATTGCTGCCAAAATTGAATTTTAGAATTCT
>NW_006780610.1:1605824-1606280 GCF_000442215.2 Lipotes vexillifer | reverse complement strand
CAGCAGGAGCTTTAACATGGTGTGGATGGTAGGTGGTGGTTGTTCTGGAACAGCTGGTTTTACTTGCTGTGGAATTCTCACTTTGGTCCTTCAATCAGTACAATTTTAAGTGGCTCTGTGGTGAGCATTACTCTCTGCATGACCCTTCTGATTCATTCAGCTATGGATGAGGATATGGTTGTTTAGGGCATCAGTAAAATTCCATCTTCATAATGTATGATTTTATTTTTTTCCCTGAAACTTGAGTTTAACTTTAATTATGTTTAGGCTTTAACAACTTAACTTTCCCTCCCAATTCTCGTTAGATACAAATTTACATCGAGTGATTTTGCATCTGAGAGTGATGTTTTGAAATACTTTCTAGTATTCTTTTTTTTTTTTTTTTTTTGGACTCGGGCCTCTCACTGCTGTGGTCTCTCCTGTTGTGGAGCACAGGCTCCGGACATGCAGGCTCAG
>NW_006780610.1:1590671-1605767 GCF_000442215.2 Lipotes vexillifer | reverse complement strand
ACGAACCCGTGTCCCCTGCATCGGCAGGTGGACTCTCAACCACTGCACCACCAGGGAAGCCCACTTTCTAGTATTCTTAAGGTTCACTTTCTTTTTTATTTTTTCTTTTTAAAATTTATATATTTTGTGAAAACAATTATTTTGTCTAGCATTTTATTTATTACTTTTAATGAAAACAATTTTCTTTTTTTTTGCGGTACGCGGGCTTCTCACTGTGTGGCCTCTCTCGTTGCAGAGCACAGGCTCTGGACGCACAGGCTCAGCGGCCATGGCTCATGGGCCCCGCCGCTGCGTGGCATGTGGGATCTTCCCAGTCTGGGGCACGAACCCGTGTCCCCTGCATTGGCAGGCGGACTCTCAACCACTGCGCCACCAGGGAAGCCCAATGAAAACAATTTTTAACAGCACTTTTAAAGTGCTTCCTTTTTGCCAATCCCTTTTTTTTTTTTAATTTAATTTTATTTATTTTTGGCTGTGCTGGGTCTTCGTTGCTGCGTGCGGGCTTTCTCTAGTAGCAGCGAGCGGGGGCTACTCTTCGTTGTGGTGCGCCAGCTTCTCATTGCGGTGGCTTCTCTTGTTGCGGAGCGTGGGCTCTAGGCGCGTGGGCTTCAGTAGTTGTGGCTCGCGGACTCTAGAGCGCAGGCTCAGTAGTTGTGGCGCACGGGCTTAGTTGCTCCACGGCATGTGGGATCATCCCGGACCTGGGCTGGAACCCGTGTCTCCTGCATTGGCAGGCGGATTCTTAACCACTGCACCACTAGGGAAGCCCTGCCAATCCCTTTTAAAACATTTTTTTTTTAATTTAGCTCTAATAGGTACACATAGCACATTTTTAGAATTTGAGATATAATTGACATATATTAGTTTTAGGTGTGTATCGTGATTCAGTACTTGTATATATTGTGAAATGATCATCACAATAAAGCTAGATAACATCTGTCACCATACATAGTTACAAAAAATTTTTTTCTTGTGATGAGAACTTTTAAGATAAAGTCTCAGCAACTTTCAGATATGCAATATGGTATTATTAACTATAGTCACTGTGCTGTACTGAAACATGTTAAAAATTCTTATAATAACTATGAGGAAGGTTCTGTTATTCCCATTTTAAAGATGAGGAAACTGAGGCACTAAGTTACTGAGAAGTTATGTAACTTATCCAGGATCACACAGCTAGTAGCTATAGAGCTGGGAAGAGAATGTATACAGTCTGGTTTTACAATAATTGCTTTTAACCACTGCACACACTGCTTATTATGTCATTGCATTGTCTTTCCAAAGATTAGAAAACACAGTATTAAATAAGTTTCACTTTTTAAACATGAACTTTTTACCTTTAAATTAAACGTGATTCATTTATTCCATTTATCAGCACGTATTTACTGTCTTCTATGTTCTAGACACTGTGATAAGTGCTGAGTTTTGAACAAGATGTACATAATCCTGACCACATGGATTTTATATTCTAGCAGAGAAGGCATGCTAATAAGTTGTTCAACTAATGATTGAATTGCAGCTGTGGTAAATGCTACAAAGGAGAATTTGAGAGTAGAGTTTTTGCCAGGGATTCAAACGTGCTTTTAGCAGTTAGGGAAGGATTCAGTGAGAAAATGGCATTTGAGCTAAGCTGAGAAAGAAGCCTTTCTTTGCCTACCTGAGGGTGTAACTAAAATTAGAGACTTAGAACCACCAGAGTGGTTCTGCATAGCACTCTGGAAGGAGATGAGCTAAACTCTATATGCCTCATTTGCCCTGATACACACTTGATTTGTCCTAAAAGTATCACTGTTTTGTATATTTGGTGCCTAGTATAATTGACATTTATAATGCTGACACAGTCATGAAATAGACTATGTTCTTCATATTCTGTTTATTAAGACAGGGAAATGATAAAATAGAGAGTGAGAAAGGGTCTTCAGAAGTCTTAATCTACTGTTTTACCACTATACAAAAAGAGCCCCGGAAAATTCTACTGATTTGCCCAGAGGTTGGTTGTTTTTGTTTTTTTTTTAAATTCCTATAAATAGTGTAAATGAAAAAGATGTGTTTCGAAAAGTGTTTTAGTTGTGTGAAAAACTCAGTTATACAAAATAGTTTTTCCTTAATTACATGAGAAAATGATATGTTGATATAGTATTTATATTTAAAAGTTTCTCAGCTGGCCTCCTTTAGCCCTACTGGGAGTAAGGGTAAGCTTGTTATTTTTCTGTATAACTAGAGGGACTTGAATTAAATTGAAAAAGAAAGAAAAAAAACAGGGGGGAAAATGTTGATGGTACTAAAGGTGAAAATAACCTGAAGTTATACATAATTTGATTCTTTTATATAGTAACAATGTTCATGAGTAATTTTTTTAACTGTACAAAAATGTTTTATCTGTGTTGGGACTGCAGTGAAACTTCCTCATAGCATCTGTTCTCTTCTCTGTTTAATAATTTCTTATATGAAATTTTTATTCCAAAAGACTCAGCTATTAGTTAGTAGAAGAAAATTATATCTCCCTAATACTTGCCTCATCAATTACCAAAGATAGAAAATGTTACAGAGAAGCTTCATGTTATATAACAAAGTTTACAGAAAAGTCACCATTTTCTTTTTGACTTAGTCATCTCATTTTTGATAGATTGCAAAGGTCGACTGCAAGGAGGTACTAGACATCATATGTAATCTGGAATCCGAGGGTCAGGATAACACAGCATTTGTTCTTTGTACGACTTACCTTACCCAGCAGCTCCAAACTGCAAGTGTATATTGTTCTTGGTAAGTATATTTAGTTTTTATTCCCTTTATTTGTTAGTACATAGTATATAGCATTTAGAGTTTATGTAAAATGTTGGTTTATTTCAAACTTGAAGAATAAGCAGATTAAATGATGACATGAGAATTAAATCTTTCTTAAAAGCTAAACCATTCAATTAAAAACATTATTGGTTTAATCTTTTCCAGGAGAGTCCAAAAATAAAGAAAGAGTAAAAAGTCTGAGCTCCTCTTGATTATTCCATGGAGAGTTGTCTGTTAACTTCAATATATATCTTCTTTGAAGATAAAATTATGGCAGTATAAACCAAATTGGTGTTAGGTTGTTTTCTTTTACATTTATTACATCTTCTGATAGTCATTTTTCCCCTCTTATTTGGAAACTCACTAATTATCTAGGTTTCTAGGTCAAACTTGCACTAGAGAAGGAAACCCATTTGAATTGTAATCTTTTTTTGCAACTTTGGTACTATTTAGCACAATTGCATTCTTTGGTTTTAATTCAATTTATATCTTGTTTGCCTACAGAGTACTTAGTTGCTAAAAAGGTCACAGTAAGTGTAACCCTTGGTTCTTTCATCCTAACTATTGAAACTATTTAGGACAGCAGGACAAATGTGGTACACAGGAAACCTCTAAAATGCAAGACTCTATGGATAAGTATCAGATTAGTGGTACAGAAAACACTGTAAGAGATTAGAGAAGGGTGCACACTGTACACCAGTGTTTAAGGAAGGTGTCAGGGAGGAGGTAGTATTTGAGCTTTAATTCAAAGAATGGATTGGATTTGCATAACCTTGATTAGAGGAGCTTCTAAGAATGGCTTGAAGTTGGAAGTAAGCATTTTGTTTATAGGAAAACCTTTCATATACTTCAGCCCTTATTGATCTTCCTTTGGAGCATCTGTGTATATCTATAAAGTTTTATAATTATTAGTATTTTTTATGTTGCTGTATTTCTTTTTATTTACTAATTTTTATACAAATACTATTTGAGTTCCTTAAATTATCTCTCCCAATCCTCCTAATAATCATTGTACAGATAAGGCAGTGGAGGATCAACAGGATCTGAGAAGTCTTATAATTGCCCACAGTCTCAGAGCTAAAGTGGTAGAGAGTAAAGCCCAGGCCTTTTGACCCCTAATACAGTGCTTTTCTTCTGTGCAGTTGTTTTCTTGGCACAGGGACAGAATTCACATCGCAGTCTTCTACTAAGTCCTCTGTGCCAGACTTATATCTCCTCTGAGAAAGGAGATACTGAGATAGGGGCTTAAATATCATTGTGGGCATTTTGTTAGCTAACCAAAAAAAAAAAAAAAAAAAAAAAAAGGTGCTATAAGTAAAAAGAATTTTAGCAGAGCAGTGAGATTTTTGATCACTATCAAGTAGAAGAATTTTTTTTTCATTCATTAGAGACTTAACCTCAGTAAAACAAATGTATTTACTTGTGGAATAACCCCCATTTTTTCTTTTTACAGTTGTTTTCTTTGCCTATAATGAAAAAAATATCTGTTAGCTATAGCGAGGTTTTTAGTGCAAAGAATACATTAAATCACATATGGGATGTGTTACAGATTATAAAGTGTTTTTCAAACTATAGTCACACAGTTCTTTTAATATTCTTGATATAGCTTCCCTTTTTTTTAGTGAGTCTAGGATTAATGCTGTTCTCCTGCAGCAGGAAGGGATTAAAAGGGATTTCCCTCTTATTGGCCTCCTGAGGAGCTATAATGAGTAAAGGAGAGGAAAGAAAATCTTAAATCACTTCACACTTTGTTAAAAGTAAGCTTCTTCCAAGCAATTCAGAGGGAAATAGAATATAAAATTTTAGAATTTTAAAACATTTTTTTCGCCCTTCTGTTGTTTTCAAAGGCTTTGGGGGTGGGTGGGTGGGGAGGCGGTGGTAGTGGGATATTGGAGTTAGCATAGCCATAACATAAAAACAGTGAATTTTACTAAGGAAAATGAGTCCCAGGAATTCTGTTCAAATAGGATAGATTCTTTTGTTGTGCTAGAGGTGTCCTAGCAGAAGATAGTAGGCTATTTGGGAGTATTTGTCTAGAAAAGAAAAAAATTGTTTATTACTTGGTATTTTATTGATGACAATAAAGTTGGAATATGATAATAAAAGCAGACACTTATTTTAAATACACATATTAGAATTTATTAAGTGTCATTCTCGAATTTGGTCACCATTGAAGATATTTGAAAGGTAAACTATGTAACTATCACCCAAAACAGTTTTTTATTCTTTTAAATTTCCTTCAGAGACATTTACAAATTACAATAAAATATATCATTACTTTATAGCAATTACCATATTACTGATCTCAAAATGTATATCACTCAGCTTATTCATTAAGCTTAACCCCGGAAGATTTTTGGCTATTTGCAAAAATCAATGAAGTGCTGGAGGAATGAGTTCCCTATATTTGTCTAGCAATGGTAACATAATTAGAGTAGCCATGCAAGTGAGAAAGATAACCCTTTTGAATGGGACAGTCTACATACAAATGTGTAATTGCTGCTGCTTCTTTAAAATAAAATGATACAGTTGAACCTTAAACCTCCACACTAAGCTTTCAGTGAGTATTTGATAGGTTGACGTTTGGTTTCTGTAACACCTCTGAGCTTTAAATCTTTTATGTTGTATATTTGTGTTTCTTCAGATGTAATTTCGTGTCGCTTCTCTCCCAACTAGACTGTGATATAGCAGGGTTGTCATGTATGTTGTCTAGTTTACAGTTCAGTCCCCAGCACCTGGCGAAGACCAGATCCAGATATCCATTCATGTTTTATTTAACTGAATTTTTTAGAGGAAAAATGAAGTCATGAGAATCATCTATATTTGCAGGAACCCTCTTTAGGGAGTGGTCATTCCTTAATTCCACAAAGTTTTCTTTGCCTCATTTCTAAAATACCTAAATTCTAGATCACAGTTTGACATCGTGGGCCTCCTGCTTTGCAGAAGCAGTGCAGTTTAATGTTCTTGCTTGGTAGCTAGATGTCTGCCTAAATGTGTTTCCTACTATTAATAGAACTAAATTTCCTCTCCAATTTTTATGAATTTGTATATAATTTGTTGTCTTGAGGTAGGCGGTGGGCTAATTTGAGGGTGCAGTAAATCATCTGAAGCATCCATATAGTAGAATCATTTTCAATACATTCTTTAATGGTGGTCCATTTTTTTAAAAATCACATCATTGTAGTGGTTGAAGAAGTATTGTCCTAGTGCATGTATGATCCAGGAGGCTATAAGTTGCTGTTGGTGGTTTCATTGTTCCAGTGTGCAGATTTGAATGGATGATTAAAGTGACATCTTGGCATTCTCACTAGTAATCCACTGGTTTTCATGGTGTCAGGCATGTTTGTATGTTTGGGTGGGTAATGGTAGTTCTAGTTTGTTTTGGTAATAGTTTTAAATCGCTCAGTTTTAACTGTGGAAATAAGTGTACAAATATAAAATACATGATAGAAATGTTCTTTTTTGATCGTGGTTATTTGGAGTTAACTAGAGTTTGAAATATTAAATTTGGAATAAATCAAGCCCTAGACATTCTGATTTTTTAAAAAAAAATCATTTTGAGAGACTTTAATTCTCAACCTGCCTTTTATCACTTTATCAGATTTGCCTAACTTTAAACTTGTAGCTAGTTGGTGAATTTTAGATAGTAGATATCCTTTACCCTTTTATCTTCATAATCAGGTTTTACTAGCTTTGATAATTTTGTTCTTTTCAAATAGCATAGATTTCACATATATTTTGGTAGGTACTTACTTTATCTGAGAGCATATGTAATTCTCCATTTCCTTTGTTATTCAGAATTTTGCATTATTCTCTAAAGTTTTATTAGTAACATGCTTACATGTGAATGAAGCAGCCTTCTAAGTTTAAAAATGAACAGTCATCCCAGTTACTTGCCTGCCTGGTAGCTGTTCTCAGTTTTTACTTTTTCTGGTTAGGAAAGCAATGCTAGTCACCAAACACAAATATTTAAAGGCATTTTAAGTTAATTTTACTTGTTATATATAGCTCAAATTTTCCTTCATTAAATATCATAAGTTTTAATCATATGTCTTGAGACATATATTTATTTCAATCTTTGAAGCAAGTTTTATATCTACGTAAGAATTTTACCATATGAGAATCCCAGTTACCTCCTTAAAAGTATAAGAAAATACGTTCTGTTAAACATGTTTGTTTTTAAATCTATTATAAAAAGAGGTGTATTCATTTCTTAAGCTTTGGGTTTGTATCGTTTCCTGGAATAGTCTGTGTTAATAGCAATAATAGGATATTAGTGTTCTGAAACTGGCTCGTGAAAATAATATTTTTTAATGGTAATTATTTAACAAATACACAGTATCCATTGAGGTTGTACAGAAAAGAGTCACTTTAAAACTTTTTTTTTTTAAATAAGTTTATTTATTTATTTTTGGCTGTGTTGGGTCTTCATTTCTGTGCGAGGGCTTTCTCTAGTTGCGGCGAGCGGGGGCCACTCTTCATCGTGGTGCGCGGGCCTCTCACTGTCACGGCCTCTCCAGGCTCCAGACGTGCAGGCTCAGTAGTTGTGGCTCACAGGCTTAGTTGCTCCGCGGCATGTGGTATCTTCCCAGACCAGGTCTCGAACCCATGTCCCCTGCATTGGCAGGCAGATTCTTAACCACTGCACCACCAGGGAAGACCTAAAAAATTTTTTTAAATAAATTTATTTATTTTATTTTTGGCTGCGTTGGGTCTTCGTTGCTGCACAAGGGCTTTCTCTAGTTGCAGCAAGCAGGGGCTACGCTTGGCTGCAGTGCGCGGGCTTCTCGTTGCAGTGGCTTCTCTTGTTGCGGAGCACGGGCTCTAGGTGTGCAGGCTTCAGTAGTTGTGGTGCACAAGCTTGGTTGCTCTGTGGCATGTGGGATCTTCCCGGATCAGGGCTCGAACCCGTGTCACCTTCATTGGCAGGTGGATTCTTAACCACTGCCCCACCAGGGAAGTCCCCAGTCACGTTTTTTAAAGTGATAACATTCTCTTCTGTTTTGCTAAGGAACTTTCCTTGAATTCACATTTCATATTAACATTAGCATTTCTATTCTGGGCATTTGTTGAGTTTCTTGTGCTTTTCCTTTAGAGTTTTCTCTTAGCCCATTCAGTACTTTTATTTAACTTATTCTTTTCAAGCTTTTCTTCGTTTTCATAATGAATATTTGTGGGATTCTTGTATTTTAGCCATTTCCAAGAGTGCCATTTTGATAATTTTATTAGTAATATTTAAGATATTATCATTCCAAGACAAAGGCCTAAGTAGCATCATGACATTTTAGAGATGGAAAGGGCCCATGAGATTAACGTGGTGAGGTACTATACCATTAGAATATTTCATAGTTGTATATACACTTTGTTGGCAGCGTATCGATGTCTGATGAGCCTTTCCCACTAGGACAGGGCTTAATTCAGTCACTATAATTACCAATGTAAGGGGTAAAACCTTTTGGAACAAGATGGGATCTAAGTAAGTCTTTGAAAATGTCAGCATAAAGGAAGTAGTCTTTTGTTGTTTTTATTTTTGCCCAGGTACGAAGAAGAAAGAAGTGAGGGAATTTTCAAGGATTCTTCTTCTTAATAATTTTACTAGTTTGAGAGGAAGCAGAATATAGACAGTTTTTTTCTTCTAGGTTTTAGTTACTGTCACCTTTTTTTCACAAACCAAAAAACTGGGGTAGCAAATACCACTTGCTTTAAATGTTTTACCATAATCTTTCTTTTTATAGGGAATTGACTCTCTTTTGGAGTAAACTGCAAAGAAGAATTGATCCTTCTATAGACACTTTTTTGGAGCGCTGTCGTCAGTTTGGTGTCATAGCTAAAACACAGCAGCATTTATTTTGCCTGATTAGAGTTATACAAACTGAAGTGAGTAATTTATGCTTTTTATGCTGATTGTTGTGGAGGGAAGAAATGAGTGGGGAGATAACTTCTCAGGAAACTCCTTTTAAATAAGGGAAAATGAGAAATAATGGAGTTTAATAAGGTTATGGGATGGGACATATCTAGCTGTTTCTACAGACTTACTTCCTAGGAATCTACATGGGAAATAGTGATTGACTTGGCAGACCACTGGAGGAGGGAAAGATTATGTTTCTTGGTTGTCACCTCAACCACCCTATATCTCCTTTTCCTAGAACAGTGTTCTGTATTTTTATATAGGCATGTTTGTTTGCAAATTAACATAATAATTATAAAGAAAGAAAGTAAAATTGTATTTTTCAGCTCCTTCTGGATGGAGTGATAGATTTTCTAGGTTTTGGACTAACAGAACAGTTCCAGAATCGACTGTACACAAATTATAAACTGTGCAAATTAGGAAACAAGTTAGGTTTTTTTCATTTTTTGTTTTTTGTTTTTCTTAAAGAAATAAATATTTCCTAAAATGAAATGGAAGTGCCTTGTTTTTTTAGTTCAGCCCCATAAATATATGCTAAGACTGCCAGCCTGGAGATTTGAGATGATTCTTATGCTATGTTCTGTTTCTGTTTTGTTTTTAATACCTACTCATGACTGACATCTCTATATACCCATATCTATAATGGTTTATGCGTATGTTTTATGGGTTACATCTTTGACAACATCCAGGGATTGTTTATACTAAAGTCAAGGCACAGTTGTATCTTTGATACCTCCCATCTCCTTTAATGTAACCTTCCATATCCTATACTTTATTTGAAATACGTGTATCTAGTCTTCTCCAGTGAAGACAGGAAAAGGTAAAAGTTGTCTGAAGCAAATTCATGGTCAGATAAGCTAGGTGATAATTATTTCTCATCACTGCAAATGAAGTTGTGTCTCCTATCTCATAGAGAACATGTTCAAGTAATTACAGAACTTGCCTTGTTTAAAAAAAATTAGTGGTACAACTGGCCTTTAAAAAGTTGTTTTTTTTCCAATCTTTAAGGGAAGTATGAATTTTCTGTTGCTGCATAACATATTACCACAACTTAGCACTTCAGTTAACACCCATTTATTAGCTCACAGTTTTGTAGGGCAGAAGTCCAGCACAGTGTGGCACGGTTCACTGCTCAGTATCACAAGGCTGAAATTGAGGTGTTGGCCGGGCTGAGTTTTTATATGGAGGCTCTGTGGAAAATCCACTTCTAAGCTCATTTTTATTGTTGACAGAATTCAGTTCCTTTCAGTTGTAGGGCTGAAGTCCTCATTTTCTTGCTGGCTGTCAGCCACAGTCTGTTTTCCGCTCCTAGAAGCCACCCTCATGCCATTCCTTCATTTTCAATCCAGCAAAGGCGCTAGTTCTTCAAATCTGACCTCCTCTACCTCTGACTTCCAGATCTAGATTTAAAGGGCTTGAGTGATTAGGTCAGGTCTAGGTAATCCAACTTGTCTTAAGATCAGTGGATTTGAGGCTTTAATTACATCTGCAAAGTCCCTTTTGCCATGTAACGTAACATAACTATAGGAATGATATTTATAGGTTCTGCTTATACTCAAAGCAAGGAGATTATACAAAAGTGAAGGTCAGTGGGGGTCATCTTAGATTTCTGTTTACCTCAAGGAACCACAAAAAATGGGAAAGATGCTAGAGGATTAGGGAAGGTGGGCTTCTGACACAGACCAAGGAATTTGCTGTCCATTTGTATAACCAAAACCCATTTCTTTTTCATCTCAGTCTAGGACATTTTCCACTGTAATCCTTGTTTATATTTGTCCTGAAGGGTAGGAAAGATATGGACTGGTAGGTGGAAGGGGAGTGAATGTGGAATTCTTTTCAGATTGAGACTTAACCTCTAGCTTTTTAAAAGAGAGGTGATCCAACCTGTATCAGTTGGGATGTAGTTCTACTGTGAATGGTAGATATCCCACAGTGATAGCGGTGTAAAGAAGACAGAAGTTTCTCCCTCTCCTATACAGGTAGATAACCCAGGTAGACAGGCCAGGGTTGCTCTCATGGCTCCACATATCAGAAACCCAGGTTCCTTTTATCTGCTGTTAACACTTAGCTTCCATCTCATATTCCAATCCCAGCTATATCTCCATTCCAGAAAGCGAGAAGTGGAGTGGAGAGCAAACCACACTGACACACCTTTTCCCCCCCTCCTTCAAACACACACACACACACACACACACACACACACGGTTACATCTAGCTGCAGGGGAAAGCTAAGAGATATGTTGATTATTTGATTATTCCAGGTGACTTTGTAACCAGATAAAACCAGGTGTTCTGTTTTTGTAAAAGAAGAGGTGAAACGATATTAGCACAGCTAGCAACCAGTCACATAGCCCTTGCGAAGGAAAAGGTTAATGATGCTGAAAAGCTTTTGTGGGCGTTGGGTCTCTTGCGGAAGGAGGGCCTTGTAATAGAACCTCCTTATGTTCTGGGCTTCAGTTTTCTATAAACAAAGAGCTTAAACCAAATGATCAATTAAAAGTGCTCAGAGTTGTTAAATTTTGATTCTGTGACTTGAGAAAGTCATACTGGAAGGGATGACTTTAGAGAATCCAGGGTCTCTCTCAAGACTTCAAAAATAGTATGACAGAAGAAAGGATGTGGATGTGGTTATATTTGAAGTAGAAGGCATAAGAAGAGGGATAATCTTGAAGCCAGTTTATCTGGCCTTAGGGCCCTTTTTGGTGGAACATATAAGTAGTACTGTTTTGCAAAACATGACTTTATTTAGTTTAATCCCTTCTCTTTAGTAATAAAGAAGCTGAAAATTAGAGATGCGTGACTTTTGGAGAAAGTGTTAAGTTTTAAAATCATAGGTTCTTAACAAGTTACTTAACCCCTTTGGAAGACTGTGAGATAAACAGCAAAGAATGTGTGTTGTTTCTTAAACAGCCTAATCTAGTTGAAATGGTAAAATCTGTGAAATCATTAAGAACACTTTTCAAAAAAAAAAACAACTACCATTATACATTCTGAACAGATATACCAAGAAGTTACTTGTTAAAGGAGTGATGAATAAATTAGAATTAGGATATGGAATGTGGAGCTGAATTTTGAAGAAACTGATAGATATGAGTAATTTGATAGGTTTTAAACCAGGAAGCTGAAGAAGTGCCTTGGCATATTGTATCAAGGGCACATGGGATATAGCCAAGTCGATTAACTTTGGAGTTGGTATAGAGTGTAAAGTGGTTAAGACTCAGACGCTGGGAAAAGATGCTTTAAGTTTAAATTCTTGCTCCTCTGCTCACTAGCTGGTGACATTGGCAACTAATTTTCTGAGCCTTGGTTTCTTCATCTATAAAATGAGGATGATGTATGCAAAAAGTTTATTTAGAATAGTGCCTAGGATGTAGTAAGGAGTCTGTAAATTGATGGCAATTATTTCTTTGTGTTCTCAGCATTTAGAATGGTGCCCAACAAGAATAATTGCTTAACAAATTGATGTTTGAACAGTGGAATTTATCCTCAAATATTTTACATGGGGTTCTGTTGAATATTTACTATGTTCCAACATTGTAATACTCATTTTGTGTTACCTTATTTCATTTTTATAATAGCATTAGGAGGAAAATCCAGTACTGCCACTATAATTATCATTGTACAGATGAGGAAACTGAGGCTTAGAGGAGTTAAAAACTTCTCACTGTAGTGAAGCTGGTGTTCAAAGTCAGTCAGAGTCATACTCAAAATTCTGTGCTCTTAAGTACTGTATTTTAAGCCACTCTGCCATAAGATCCTCCTTTTCTTGGTTTATATTATTTTCACGCACCCTTTCAGCCTCTCACATGAAAGAATCATCTTAAATGCACTTACCTTTTGTCATATACAACCAGATCTTTTTTGTGATTTTTGACTGATTTCTGAGAACTTCCTGCTATAGAGAAATTTTCTGTTGTTTTTCCATGGGAAACTGAGATTTCAGTACACCTGTAACTATAGAGTATTAATTCTTTTAGGAGGAAATGGAAAGGATCATTTATTCTAAGGCTTGAGGTTTTGAAAGCACCCAATTTTTCATGACATAGACATATGAGTTTTTTAAATTGAATTCAATCTTAGACTCACTTTTATACATGTGTTTCCTCTTGCACCCATTTATTTAAGCCCTATCCTTCCTGCCCAGCTTGAGACAACTCTTTTTTGAATCCTTCAGTGACCTTATTTATCCTGACTGAGCTCCTTTGAATTTATGTGCTTTTATACATTTGGCACACAGATAAATTCCTTGAGGGTTAAGGACTGCTTTAATATGCAGTGCCTTATAAAGTTGGATACTCTATAAATGTGCATTGTTGTTGTTCATGGTTGTAACATCTAATCCAGTCCTTTGAATGTTGAAAGAAGGAGGATCTAAATGTAACTGCAGGAAGAAAGATTTAAGAACTTTAAGTTTTAAGAAGTGTGTGTGTGTGTGTGTGTGTGTGTCTTATCAGTGAAAGTTACGTAATGTTTCCAAACTGGGGAAAAAAAACCTTTTCTTCCCTATTTTTCTTAACAGGCACAAGATGCTGGTCTTGGGGTGTCGATTTTACTATGTGTCAGAGCTCTCCAACTCAGATCAAGTGAGGATGAAGAAATGAAGGCATCAGTTTGTAAAACAATTGCTTGTCTTTTACCAGAAGATTTAGAAGTTAGACGAGCCTGTCAGCTTACAGAATTCTTAATTGAACCCAGTTTGGATGGATTTAATATGTTGGAAGAACTGTATTCTCAACCAGATCAAAAATTTGATGAAGAAAATGCACCAGTTCCGAATTCTCTCCGATGTGAGCTTTTACTAGCTTTAAAAGCCCACTGGCCTTTTGATCCTGAATTTTGGGACTGGAAAACTTTAAAACGACACTGCCACCAACTTCTGGGACAAGAAGCCTCAGATTCTGATGATGACCTAAGTGGCTATGAACTGTCTATTAATGACACAGATGTTTTAGAGTCATTTCTTAGTGATTATGAGGAAAGTAAAGAAGATAAACAATATAGAAGAAGAGATTTGACAGATCACCAAAAGGAGAAAAGAGACAAAAAACCCATTGGTTCTTCTGAAAGATACCAGAGATGGCTTCAGTATAAATTTTTCTGTTTGTTATGTAAGCGGGAATGTATAGAGGCCAGGATTCTTCATCATTCTAAGATGCATATGGAAGATGGAATTTACACCTGTCCGGTTTGTATTAAAAAATTCAAGAGAAAAGAAATATTTGTTCCTCATGTGATGGAACATGTTAAAATGCCACCAAGCAGAAGGGACCGCTCGAGAAAGAAGTTACTGTTGAAAGGCTCTCAAAAGGGAGTTTGTCCCAAGAGCCCTTCTGCAACCCTAGAGCAAGGTCAGTCATTGAATGAACAAGCCAAAGGAGAGTCACATGAGTATGTCACATTCAGCAAATTAGAAGATTGCCACCTGCAAGACAGAGATTTGTACCCATGTCCTGGCACAGACTGTTCCCGTGTGTTTAAGCAGTTTAAATACTTAAGTGTGCATCTTAAAGCTGAACACCAAAATAATGATGAAAATGCCAAGCACTACTTAGATATGAAAAATAGAAGAGAGAAGTGTACTTACTGTCGACGACATTTCATGTCTGCTTTTCACCTGCGAGAGCATGAACAAGTGCATTGTGGTCCTCAGCCTTATATGTGTGTATCTATAGATTGCTATGCTAGGTTTGGATCAGTGAATGAACTGCTTAACCATAAACAAAAACATGATGATCTGCGTTATAAATGTGAATTAAATGGCTGTAATATTGTTTTCAGTGACTTGGGACAGCTTTACCACCATGAAGCACAACACTTTAGGGATGCATCTTACACATGCAACTTCGTTGGCTGTAAAAAGTTCTATTATTCCAAAATTGAATACCAGAATCACCTCTCAATGCATAATGTTGAAAGTTCAAATGGAGATGTGAAGAAATCAGTGAAACTGGAGGCTGCAGCAGGTGACAAGCAAGATTGTATTGATCAGCCCCATCTACTTGACCAAACTGATAAATCACATTTACCAGAGGATCTTCTTTTCTGTGCAGGATCAGCTAGTTCTCAAATAGAAACTGCAGAAAATCTGAAAGAAAACAGTGACAGTAATTCTAGTGACCAGTTAAGTCATAGCTCTTCAGCTTCCATGAATGAAGAGTTAATTGACACACTGGATCACTCTGAAACCATGCAGGATATATTATTGTCTCACGAGAAAGTCTTTGTGCCCTCCGGTTTAAAAGAAAAATGTTCCAATGTGGCAGTTTGTTTTGATGGGACTAAGTTTACCTGTGGTTTTGATGGCTGTGGTTCCACGTACAAAAACGCAAGAGGCATGCAGAAGCATCTAAGGAAGGTTCATCCATACCATTTCAAACCCAAAAAGGTAAAGACAAAAGATCTCT
>NW_006780610.1:1576178-1590591 GCF_000442215.2 Lipotes vexillifer | reverse complement strand
AAAGACAAAAGATCTCTTTCCCTGTTTGGGTAATGAACATAATCCAAAAACTGAAAAGTTTGATACAGAACCTAAACCTAGCTCAGATACAAACAGTGACTCCCCAGATGAAGGTCTAGATCACAATATTCATACTAAATGTAAACGAGAACACCAGGGTTATTCCTCAGAAGCCACCATTTGTGCTTCTAAAAGGCCGTGTACAGAGGATACCATGTTGGAACTTCTGTTACGCTTGAAGCATTTAAGCTTGAAAAACTCAATAACACATGGATCTTTCTCAGGGTCATTGCAGGGGTACCCATCCAGTGGTGCTAAGTCTCTTCAAGCGGTGTCACCTACAATCTCAGACCTTAATTTTCAGAATCAAGATGAAAATATGCCAAGTCAGTACCTGGCACAGCTGGCAGCCAAGCCTTTTTTCTGTGAGCTTCAAGGATGCAAATATGAATTTGTGACCAGAGAGGCTTTGTTAATGCATTATCTTAAAAAACATAATTATTCAAAAGAAAAAGTCCTTCAGCTAACCATGTTTCAACATCGGTATTCCCCGTTCCAGTGTCATATCTGCCAAAGGTCATTTACGAGAAAAACACACCTTAGGATTCATTATAAAAATAAACATCAAATTGGCAGTGATAGAGTAACTCAAAAACTATTAGATAATGAAAAATGTGATCATCAAGGCCCATGCTCAGTAGACAGGTTGAAAGGTGACTGTTCCGTGGAACTTGGAGGTGATCCCAACAGTAACTCTGAGAAGCCACACTGTCATTCTAAAAAGGATGAATGCAGTTCAGAAACAGATTTGGAGTCATCCTGCGAAGAAACAGAAAGTAAAACATCTGATATATCATCACCAATAGGTAGCCATAGAGAAGAAGGAGAAGGAAGAGAGGGGAGAGGTAGCAGGAGAACTGTTGCTAAAGGAAATCTCTGCTATATTTTGAATAAATACCACAAACCATTCCATTGTATCCATAAAACTTGCAACTCCTCATTCACCAATCTAAAAGGCTTGATTCGCCATTACAGGACTGTACATCAATACAACAAAGAACAGTTATGTTTAGAGAAAGACAAAGCAAGAACCAAAAGGGAACTTGTCAAATGCAAAAAGATATTTGCTTGCAAATATAAGGAATGTAACAAGCGTTTCCTGTGTTCTAAAGCTCTTGCTAAGCACTGTAGTGACTCTCATAACCTAGACCACATTGAAGAGCCGAAAGTGCTTTCTGAAGCAGAGTCAGCGGCCAGGTTTTCCTGTAACCAGCCTCAGTGCCCTGCTGTTTTTTATACATTCAGCAAGTTGAAGCACCACTTGATGGAACAGCATAATATTGAAGGAGAAATACATTCAGATTATGAAATTCATTGTGATCTTAATGGCTGTGGCCAGATTTTCACCCATCGCAGTAATTATTCTCAACATGTATATTATCGACATAAGGACTATTATGATGATCTGTTTAGAAGCCAGAAAGTGGCAAATGAAAGGCTACTAAGGAGTGAAAAGGTGTGTCAAAAAACTCACCCTCAGGGGCATGAACATCAGACTACCAGGAGATCGTTTAATGCTAAGGCTAAAAAATGTGGCTTAATCAAAGAAAAGAAAGCTCCGATTAGTTTTAAAACAAGAGCTGAAGCCCTCCATATGTGTGTGGAGCATTCTGAGCACACGCAGTACCCTTGCATGGTTCAAGGATGCTTATCTGTGGTGAAGTTGGAGAGCAGCATAGTGAGGCATTACAAACGTACCCATCAGATGAGTAGTGCCTATTTAGAGCAACAGATGGAAAATCTTGTCGTTTGTGTTAAGTACGGTACCAAAATTAAGGAGGAGCCCCCTTCTGAAGCAGAGCCCTGTATAAAGAAAGAAGAAGATAGAAGCTGTGAATCAGAGCTCACAAAGCACAGCCATTCCCCAGGTGACAGTAGCATACCTGTCCAGACCACCGATTCCCTTTATCCAGGTGAAAGGGATGGAGGTCAGAAAGGATGTACAGAAAGCAACCCAGTTTTTGATGCAGATACTCTGCTCTACAGAGGAACTTTGAAATGTAACCATAGTTCAGAAACCACTTCTTTGGAACAGTGTAATACAGTTCAACCTCCTCCTTGTAAAATAGAAAATTCCATACCTAATCCTGATGGGACTGAAAGTGGGACTTACTTCACAAGTTTCCAGCTGCCTTTACCAAGGATCAAAGACTCAGAAACCGGGCAGCAAAGTTCAGGGCAAGAAAACACTGTAAAAAATTCAACCCATGTCCCAAAAGAGAATTTTAGGAAGCATCCACATCCCAGGTCATTTGATTTGAAGACTTATAAACCTATGGGATTTGAATCTTCATTTCTGAAATTTATTCAGGAAAGTGAAGAGAAAGAAGATGATTTTGATGATTGGGAGCCTTCAGAGCACTTACCATTAAGTAATTCTTCACAACCCAGTAATGACTTAACAGGGAGTGTTATGGCAAATAATATGGTGAATGACAATGACCCTGACGTTGACATACCTCATTCTTCCAGTGACTCTGCAATTCATGAGAACCTGACTGCAATCCCACCTTTAATAGTAGCTGAGACGACAGCAGTTCCTCCCTTGGAAAACCTGAGGGTCGTATTGGACAAAGCATTAACAGACTGTGGAGAACTTGCCTTAAAACAGCTTCATTATCTTCGGCCAGTGGTTGTCCTTGAAAGATCTAAGTTTTCCACACCAATTTTAGAGTTGTTTCCAACAAAAAAGACAGATGAGCTTTGTGTAGGAAGTTCCTAAATAGCAATTTTGTTTTAGAAACAGACTGGCTCCAACACTGCAACATGGGGACAATTGCCAACTCGAACAAAGGCTGAGAACCAGCCACACCATTGTTTAGGGTAGAATAGGCTGTGTATTTACATGAATGTATAATATCTATGTCAGCAGTATTGGCTGAGTCCATTAGCTCTCCAGTTGGTTTATTGATTGGTTTTTTGTTTGTTTGTTTATTAAAAAAAAATGGAACTGTATTCTTGTTTGGTGCTAATTAATACATCAAAATATATTGGGGCTTCCTTTTTCAAATTAAGTGTGCATGATTGTATATGGAACAAATACTAAGATCCCAGGGTGGGAGGGCTAGGGAAAGGGATATGTTCTTACTTGACTTGAATGTGCACCTGAGGGTGCTCTGTGTAATATATTGTACACTACAGCATCTTATATTTTTTGAGTTGAGTTTCAATAAATTACAATTTTTCACCCATTTTTTTGTTTAGTCATAATGAGTTTTCATGCCACACATAAATTGGAATTGCACTTATATTTCTGGAATGTGCACTTATATTTTACCCCAGTAGTTTTTTTGTTTCTTATTAACCAAACCATTCAGATGAAGCTTCCTTTTGAGTGACTATTGTCTTAAAATTTTTGTGGAAAGAAAATTCCGAGATAGAATAATTAACTCTGGGAGTCAAGATAGCTCCCAGAAGAGGATGTCCAGGAGTTGTCCAGGTAGAAAGGAGAGCGTATGCCGAACATAATGTGAAGGGCACAGCAAATTCAGAGATGTAAAGTCATGTTTCCAGGCAACTACAAATAATTTGATAGGCTGGCAGTAAAAGGGGAGCACTGGAGCGGATGAGATTATTGTAGAGATAGGCAGGAGGAACCAAACCATGAACACTAAGGACTTTGGACTTGAGTCCATAGGCAGCTGAGAGCCTTTGAAGAATTTTAAACAAAACATTCATGTTAATAATCTATAGATCACTTGAAATGAGTGTGATTTGAGGGGCTGAGAATGGAAACAGTAGATATTAAGACTATTGAAGTAATTGAGGCAAACTTGGTGAGAGTCTGTACTGACAACTGCAGCAGAGGGATGAGTAGACGAAATTGAAAAATTCAAGAGGATTATTGGATGTTGGAGGGTGAAGAAAACGTTTTGAGGAAAACTTAAGGTTCAGTAGTGATACAACCAATTGAGGTGGGACTACAAAAGGAAGAAATGGATTTGGGGGAAGAGGATGGAATGTATTCTTATAAATACAGCAGCTTTATTCTCTGTTCCTTTTAAAGTTTTCAGCCACTTGCATTAGCTAGCAATGGAAAGACTCATACTCCTAATATCCCTTTCTTACGCCTCTGGTTAAGATTTTAAGATCTTTTCTCTAACGCTTAAACCTTGTTTTATCAGCTCTTCAGGGATTTCATTCTGCCACCTCCTCACCCTAAGAGTCTAAAGCACCCCCCAAGCCCAAGTCATTTCTTGGCTCAGATCGTAGTAGGTAACAGGATTCTCAAGCAAGATTCTGTTGAAAGAAAAAGTGGCAGAGTGGAACATCTTAGAGGTTGAGGTCACTCCTGACTCCTTTGGGATCTTTGGCTAATTTCTTCTGTGGGCTTCAGTTTCCTCACTTATGAAGTGAGGAGGTGTAGGTGATGATTTTGAAAGGTCCTTATCTGTGATCTGAGCATGAGAAATAACCAGTGGCCTCATTTTAAAAATTCCTAATACTAGAGATTTTTAGATCAGACCAAGAGAAAGCTGCTAATTTGTTTAAGACTCAACTATATCCAGCCAAAAAACAATTGTAAAAATTTAAAAATAAAGGGGAGGGCTTCCCTGGTGGCACAATGGTTAAGAATCTGCCTGCCAGTTCAGGGGACATGGGTTTGAGCCCTGGTCCAGGAAGATCCCACATGCCGCGGAGCAACTAAGCCAGTGAGCCACAACTACAGAGCCTGTGCCCTAGAGCCCGCGAGCCACAACTACTGAGCCCATGCACCACAACTACTGAAGCCCGCACACCTGGAGCCCGTGCTCCGCAACGAGAATCCACCGCAATGAGAAGCCCACGCACCGCAACAAAGAGTAGCCTCGGCTCGCTGCAACTAGAGAAAGCCTGCACGCAGCAATGAAGACTCAACGCAGCCAAAAATAAAATAAATTTTTAAAATAAATAAATAAAGGGGAATTCCCTGGTCGTCCAGGGGGTAGGGCTCTGCACTCCCACTGCAGGGGGCAGTTTTGATTCCTGGTCAGGGAACTAAGATTCCACATGCCGCCCAGTTCGGCCAAAATAAAATAGACTCAACTATATCCATTCAACCACCTCTAACTCCTACCTCCTGGAAGGACCAAGTGAGTCCATTTGCAGTGGAACCAAACCCTAATTTTCAGAACCCAATTGAAAGTTTGCTTTAAGATGACCCTACGAACATTTTCTGTTCCAGTTGTAGCAGCTTGCTTCGTTTGATCTTTATTGAAGACAGTGTTCTGTTAAAAACCAGCATGTGTGATTATATGATAATACAGAAGATCAGAGGGTTATTTTTGAAGTTTTTAATACTGTCATTTTTACTTGATGTCTCTTTGGGGTTTGTCCCCAACCCCTGACACAGACCTGGAAGCACTGAGTTTGTGCCCCCTAAAATGATAGGTGGAAGTCGAGAATGCCAGACACTTTGATTGTTGAATTTTACCCAGAATTCTCTTGCTTCCATGTTTCCCCATGTTCATGAGCACATGTGTGAAAGAGAGCGAGTGGGGAATGATGGAGAAGAAAGGTTTTGATTAGCCTTCCTAGGGATTTCATCCCTAACCTATCCTCTCGGTCCCAGGTTACCTACTTTTTTTTTTTTTTTTTAAAGAAGATGTTGGGGGTAGGAGTTTATTAATTTATTTTTGCTGTGTTGGGTTCGTTTCTGTGCCAGGGCTTTCTCTAGTTGTGGCAAGCAGGGGCCTCTCACTATCGCAGCCTCTCCTGTTGCGGAGCACAGGCTCCAGACACGCAGGCTCAGTAGTTCTGGCTCACGGGCCTAGTTGCTCCACGGCATGTGGGATCCTCCCAGACCAGGGCTCGAACCCGTGTCCCCTGCATTAGCAGGCAGATTCTCAACCACTGTGCCACCAGGGAAGCCTGTCCCAGCTTACCTACTTTTGACCTGCACTGTGAAGGACAGTCACTGGAGAACAGAGTTAGTCATTAGCCAAATATTTAAAGATAATTCCAGATGTTTTGGGAGATAAAAATAACAAAGCAGATTTGTTACAGGATCTGCTATCATGGAGCTTTAATGTGAGAGCTGGGGTAGCTTAAACATTTTAATCAAAGTGTGGTCGTGGATCAGCACAGCATGGGCATCACCTAGGAGCTTGTTCAAAATGTAGAATGTCAAGTCCAGACCTGGTCCAAAATCTGCATTTCAGTAAGATCTCCAGATGAATTATAGGCACAGAAAAGTTCTAGAAGCAGTGGCCCAGAATACGAAGTAGGAAGTGCTGTGAGAATGCAGGATAATTACACTTTTTTTTTTTAGCACTTTACATAAAATTATCTTGTTGAATTTTCATAACTCCATGAAGTCAGTACTGTTAGTATTCTTATTTGACAGATAAAAACTTAAGAGAGGGATGAAGTGTCTTGCCTAGCTGATAAAAGCTAGGAAGAGGTGGAGCCCAGTTTCCAGTCTCATCTGACTGTAAAAATATCAGGGAGGGGAACTTAATGTGAAGGAAGAAAGATGGAAAGTGGCAGGTGGTATTTAAAGTACCACAAATACCACAGTTCTGTAATTAAGCTGTATTTTTTGTGAAAGTGAGTAGTGGGAAATAAAGTTTGAAGCATAGGTAAAAGCCAGGTCATGCAGATCCAACTCCAGTCATGTCCAGTGTTGACAGTTACTCATTTGAGAAAGAGGTGGAAAGAAGAAACTATTGTTTCTGTGAATATCGTGTGACCTATGGAAAAGTCAGTTTTTCTTTCGGAAAGAAACTTCTGAAAATCAGAAAAGTTGCTTGGTGTCCCCTCTTCACCCCCATGGTAGACTGTGAGGCCTCGCGGCTTTATACTCCTGATTCGGGACACAACCTCCTATTATGTACAGCTGAGTCTGCAAAGAGTGGCCCACTGTGCTAGCAGGCCTGCTTTGTCTACACTTGCAGAAATATAGTCTGTGACGGCCTGCATTTGGAGGCCTGAACCTCTCTGAGGAAGTAACTGGGATAGTCAGGAGATTTAAAAACCTGTCAACCTGTATTTGGCAGGTTTAGCCTGGAAAAGAGAAGACAAGAGGCATAGGAAAGCTATAGCCAGATATTTACTAAGCACACACCTTCTGCCAGCTCCTGGGGAGAATGTTGAACATGACAGAGTAAGTTTCCTGCATCCTGGAGATTAGAGTCTAGTCAGGAAGACAGACATTAAACAAAACACTACAAATAATTAGTTAAATAAAAGTGCTACAAAAGATGCCCTGACTGAGGAAACCAAAAAAGAGGACAGGAAAATCTTCCTTAAAGGAAGCAATGTTTAAACCTGAAGAAATAATAGGAGTTAGGATAATCCAATTATGTGCCAAGGCTTTGTGGTACAACAGCTTGGCGTGTTAGTGACATTGACAAATCTAGTAGAGCTATAGAGTTAAGAGAATAAAAGGGAAAGGGGTAGGAGAGAAGATTGGATAGGTCAGCAGGAGCCAGGTATTTTAGTGCCTGTAACCATGGTCTAGATTTTGGATTTTGTTTGAAGGACAATGAAGAACCTAGTGAAGGTTTGAAAGTAGGCACTGCATAAATCATAAGTTGCAGTGTAAGTCAAGAAGTCCTAATAGGGCACAATGTGGAAGTGACTGAGGGATGGATGGATGGATGACACTAAAGGTGGGCTGAGATACCTCGCATGGTGATAAATTCATCATTGGAGGTGTTCTGGTGTCCGAGAGGTGAGTCAAACAATAAATGGGTTTTCAGACTAGATTCTCTTTGAGGGACTTTATACTATTGAGATCCACAATACCTTGCATTTGGTCATAAACATCACTATAAATAATAGTTGCCCTCTTTTACACAAATTATCGAATTCTCATTACAGTAGCCCTACAAGGTAGGAATTACTCTCACTTTACCAATGAAGATATTGAGCCTCAAGTAACCTGCCCAAGGTAACAAAGTTAGTGAATAGTACAGCCAAAATTTGAACCCAGATCCATTATACTCCCAAAGGCCTATCCTCTTTTTTTTTTTCCCAAAGGCCTATCCTCTTAACAGCTACTCTATAAAGCTTCTATAGAAACGAGTACACAAATATGGTAATAGGCACTTGATTGAACAGTTTAGGCTATAAAGATATTTGGAATTCTTCTAGGGGACTTTGTATTTACTTAAAAATATTCGAATGCCTGCTAAGTACCAAGCACTAGGGATACAGTAGTCAATAAAATGGACATGGTCCCTGTCTTCCTTGAGTTTACAATAGTCAGGGAAGATATATTAAACCCAAAATTGCACAAATAACCTTAATCATGTTAAGTGCTTTGAAAGTAAAGTCTAAGGTGCCATGTAACAGGGGGATCTCATCTAGTATAGGAAGTCTTGGGTAATGATTTGGTTGTCACAACCGTATTTTTCTCCAAAAAGTTTTTGGTTATCATTCTTTAATGGTTTCTGACATATGTTTAACTTGTTATAGTAAAATCCCAAGTCTTATCTGAGTAATTTGTATTCCTTTCTAGAAAAGATTCCGGTTATGGTCAGTCACTAGCAGACTATGGGTTTAACATCATTAGCAGTCGCTCCTAAGTCAGTAGGTCATTTCGCCCTGACACGGTACTATATATCCAACAACATTCTAGACTCCGCTTCCTGGATGTGTCCCTGACACCTCAAGCAACTTGCCATACCTCTGATTCCTGCAAGAACAAAACAGTTATTCTTTCTCCACCAGGCTTCCCTATTCATTTTCTTTCTTTCAGTCAACCAGATGAACAAATCAGAATAGCATCAGACAATATTTTTCTAAAAGTTGTCATAACTGACCCTTTCTCTCCTTACTTAGCATGCCCCTCCCCTCCCTTGGTGCAAACTCTCTTTTGGATTCTTGCTGTCTTGGTAAATGATCTCACAATTTATATTATACGCTTGTGTGTGAACTACCTTGTTTTCATGTAAGATTTTTGGGAACAGACCTTATATTTTATACTTTCATACCTCCTTGTTGAGTAGATAGGTACTAGTCAGTAAATAATGGATTTGATAACATGGCATATAGGTTATGGTACAGCATGCTACTGTTTACAAAGTGCTTAGGAAATTATACCATTTGTTCCTAATATAAATCTTATGAAGGAGATGTAAACAGATGAGCAAAATGAGGCTCAAGTATGTCAAAAGCTTTTCCAAAGATCACGATTTCTAAGCAGTAGTGACATATGAAAAAGGAAATACTACAAAATGATCCAGTAAGAACCTCCTTCCACATTTACCAAGTAAACTATTTGCTCTTTAGGAAAGCCCTTTTTTTTTTTTTTTTTTTTTGCGGTACGCGGGCCTCTCACTGTTGTGGCCTCTCCCATTGTGGAGCACAGGCTCCTAGGAAAGCCCTTTTTAAATCCTGTCTCCTCTCATCTCCACTTAACCTCAGTTTTCTCAGTTTTAGGAAATCCCTTTTTTTTTTTTTTTTTTGCTGTACGCGGGCCTCTCACTGTTGTGGCCTCTCCCATTGTGGAGCACAGGCTCCTAGGAAAGCCCTTTTTAAATCCTGTCTCCTCTCATCTCCACTTAACCTCAGTTTTCTCAGTTGAAATGTGAAAATAATTGCTCTCCATCCCATGGATTGTTGGAAATGTTCTATACACTGTTTAAGAGGGTAGCCACATGTGGCTACTTAAATTTACATTTAATAAAATGTAAAATTCAGTTCCTCAGCCACACTGTCCACATTTCAAGTGACTAGTGGCTTCCATGTTGGACAGAGCAAATATAGAACATTTTCATCATTGCAGAAAGTTCTGTTGGACAGTGCTGTGTTAGAGCTAGGACTTGCCGAAGATTAGAGAGAGTGCTATGACTGAACTGACAATTCAGACCACTGTCTGCTTGGTTTTGAGTGAGAAGGTTCAGTGGGTGAGTGGGAAACAAGCTGAGCTTCAGAACAGTGATATCACAAAGCACAGCTCACAATGGCTTCAGAACTTGACTCCCAGACCACTCTTCCTAACTCGTATCTAGGTTCCTAAAGCCTTTGCACATGCAGTTCCTGGAGCTGCTGTTATTTTAAAATGTCACCTTTGTCTTCTATCTGGGACATCATAATAGATTATCTCTCTCTGAGCTCGATATGGAATTATCTACAAGCAACTTTTCTGGGAGAGACTAGTGTGCCTCAGCAAACAAGTTTGGGTCTACTAGATAATCTTGCTCCGGCTGTGCAAGTTATCCTGGGGATTTCCTTTTTGATTTTGTTGGGAATAGGAGTATATGCCTTATGGAAACGAAGTGTTCAATCAATTCAGGTTATACACTTTCGTTACAGAGAAATTTAAATAGTTTTACATTGAAATTTGGTCAGTTCCCTCCCATATTGCTGCCACCCAGTTTTAAGACCATGTATATAAATCAGAGTGAACCTTTGTCTCTGAAGTTGATTGAAACGACGTTATCCTTAAAAACTTCCATCAGTTAGGTTTTTGGCATAAAAATGGTCTTTCTCACAATGATCTTTGGCTTGTCTTATAATAAAACACATTAAAGAAGTTCATATCTGAGAAGGCAGCCTTACCTCCAAATTTATTTGATTATATATTCGTATTCATCTTTGAGTGTCTAACTGTGTGCCAGACACCGTGTGGAGTACCTCTTATAGAATAGCACTGCAAGTATAACTGGGGTCTTGGGTTTCGCCTTTCTGTTCTTACTGTGCCTTTGCTCTGTAACTGATGAGGAAGCGTGTATATTTATTTAGTCAGCACAATGAATATACAGGGCCTCTTTTTGGGAATAGGAGTACAATTGGCTGGGATTATGAAAAACATTTAGGATTTTACATACATACCTCTGTTTAATTACCAATTATAGCTATATTGACAATATAGTTAAAATGCTTTGAGAATCCCAACAATTCCATGAAATAGAGGTTATTTTCATATGATGACTAGGAAACTGAGGTGCACTGAGGTTCAGCCTAAATTTAAGGAGACGGGATTTAAAGAGGGCTTTGTTAAGGGGTGACTGGTTTACTTGGTAAATGCTGAGATAAGTTATTACTGGATTATTCTGTAACATTCACTTATTTTCATGTCACTACTGTTGAGAAATCAGTCACATGCATTCTCTTAACCTCTCAAAACCTTGCATGGTGGGCAGGGCAGGGATTATTATCTCCATTTTGTAGGTGAGGGAACTTGGCTATCACTGACCCAAGGTGACATAGATTGTAAAAGCTGGCAAAGCTGAGATTTGAACCCAATTTTCAGGATTCTAAATTCTTCTCCAAAAATATCATTTAATATAGTCCAACTGACCTAAATCCCCAACAGGGATTTGTGTGTCTACATATTCATATACATGTATTTCAATTAGAATATAGAATAGAAGGCAAAACACCAAACTCTTATCTGTACTTCTGGGTTCTGCTCTTGTTTGGTTGTTGTTTAATTCAGTCAGAAAGATGAATTTGCAGCCCTCCAGACACCTCAGCCAAGAAAAAGAGGTCGTGTAACAGAGTGGTTAATAAGCTCTGGAGTCAGACTGCGGGGGCTTCTTCATTCTATCACTTGCTGTGTGATCTGAGAGCAGTCACTTAGCCTGTAAACCCCAGTTTCCTTATCTGTGAAATCGGTTTGCTAACAGTGCCTCCCTCAGGGTTTTGGTGAGGATTAAAGGAGATCTTGTATGTATAAAGCTTAGCACACAGTAGGACTCAATAAGCAGTGCTAGTTATTATAAGGAAAAAAGATGATTTTTTTCTTTTCCTACCAGGACTCTGTCCTAGCACATTAAAAAAAATTTTTTTCTATGACCAGGAAATCCAGTGTTTCAGACCACTGTGTCATGAGAGAATATACATGGAAATCAGAATTCCTGGATTCCAGTTCTGGCTCTACCATTTCCAAATATATGACCTTGGACAATGACAGAGTCCAAACTGGAAGGCATCGAAATGGTTATCCAGCTCTGTTTTTTCCTACATAAATAGGTCCTGCATAGGGAAGGAAACTCCTAGCACAGAGCCTTGCATGAGGCAGGCTTTCAGCAAACAGTATCTACTATTATTTTTTTAATTATATTAATTATAATAATCCCTGACCTGCCTGCCACTCCATTTTGTGACAAAGATCAAAAGACAAAATACGTGTGAAGATGTTTTGTTAGACAGAAGGCTTGGCATAGGAATGAAGGATTATTATTACTTTTAGAGTCATCTTTTGTTTTTGCATCTACAGTAAACTGTGGCATTTCACATGAATAAACAAGTAACGTTCAACTTCTGTTGTTTTATTTTAGAAAATATTGTTATTTGCAATCACACTCTACAAACTTTACAAGAAAGGCTCAGATTTTTTTCAGGCTTTGCTGGTCAACCCAGAAGGGAATGGTCTCCCATTTCAAGACAATAATATCTTCCTATCTTTGGGTCTGCAAGAGAAAATTCTGGAAAAACTTCAGACAGTGGAAAACAAAATGAAGGACCTGGAAGGGATGATCATTTCCCAAAAACCTGCCACAAAGAGGGATTGCTCCTCTGAGCACAACTGCAGCTGCTCTGACTGCCAGAGTCCCTTGCTTACATCAGGGTTTACATCCACATCTGAAATGTGATGGACTCCAATCTTTTCTAGAAAAGCACTGTTTCCCTCATGTGTGCAGTGGTGTATCAATAAAGACAGAGAACTATATTGAAATTACCCAGCCAGGACTGGCTCTCTATTCAGCAGGGCCCAGCTTCCACTTGTGTGTGTGGTGGGGTTACGTGGGGGATCGTGGTGGTTAAAAATGTCTGAGATTGTGGTGCCCACTTGGCAGGCTGGAGACCCTAAGCAGCCATACAGAAGAGGAATCATGGGAGTGGGAAAAGAAGGGAGAGTGGTCAGGGATGTGGCCTTGAGCTCCATGCTGAAGAGGTTGGATTCAATATAATAAAAACAGCAAGAAAGTGCTGTTAAGGGTGATGCTGTGGACTGTCCTAGAGAGGGAGGCTGGCTCTTGTGCTGGTTTTTGGCCTAAACATAAATATGTGGCCTGGAGTCTCCCTGCATTAATTATTCAGAGGTGGGCAAGGGTGGGGCTGGACAGAAAGGAGATTGTTTGATTTTATCCAACTTTTACTAATTCTTATTCTGTGCTAAGAAAGCATTGTGATCATCCTTGGGAATCTGTTCTGAGTGCTTCTGGAGCACTCAGTTTGGTTGGTTGGACAGGTCATTTCACAACAAGGAATTATGAAAATAATACAGGGAATTCCCTGGTGGTCCAGTGGTTAGGACCCCGCGCTTTCACTGCCGAGGTCGTGGGTTCAATCCCTGGTCAGGGAGCTAAGATCCCGCAAGCCGTGCAGCCAAAAAAAAAAAAAAAAAAAAAAAGATAATACAGAACAAGGGTCATATCTTAGCTTAGGTGAATTCTCCTCGTGTGAATCCTAGCTTAGCAGGGAGGGAAGAAGGGAAGGAGGCACCTACCTGCCATTCCATTCAATGCGTGTGTCCCCTGCTGAGAAAGATGGCGTACTGGGGTGATGGTGGTAGATGGTTGTCTCAGTGGGTCTCAGATTCCACAAGCCTTATAGTGTGTGCATTTTGCCACAGTAAATGCGATTACAGTCATGGAAACAGTTTGTAACCAGCTGACACCTAAATGAAATACTTTATAAACAGTGGTTTGTTGCCATGCTGGAGGAAAACTGGCTGCCTTGTTCCACAGGAGACAACATAGCAGTCTCCCAAGTGATACCAAGCAGGGCCCTGTGGGGTTCCCAGGCATGGAGGGTTTTTTGTCCCCCATTTCTTGTAGGCAAGACTCCAGCCTCCATGACCTTCCCTGAGTGCCAAAGGGCAGATTTCAACAGTTGCTCATCTAGGGAGGAGCAGCCAGGAAACCACCTGAGGCAGGATTAAAGGGACCAGAGAAGCTCATCAAGATTAGGAGACCACCAACCAGAGACCCTGCACACACCCTAATCCTGTCAGCAACCCCACCCTTTTGCAACTTTGCTGAAGAAAGAAGAATGCGAGACTGTCACTGCCTAGATCCTTATCACATACCTCTGACCACTACCCCGGACGGACGAGGCGGGGCACAGTTCTTGAGGCACTAGCCTGCTGTGTTCCCTCTCTGCCTAGCAAAGAAATAAAGCCACTCTTTCTTTCTCCTCCATTAACTCTGTCTCTGTATTTCTGTTTGGCGTCGGTGTACAGAGAACCAAGGTTTTGGCATGACAAGTGACATCTTCCTAAGGGATTTCTGCAGGTAATTCTGATCATAATTTTTGTCCAGTGCATGGGAGTTAAAATGCAACTCCTGAATGAAGATGAGAATTCACTGTGTAGTGCAAAAACAGGCTGGTGAATACAGGGCGGGGCCAGGAAAGCCTTGGCAGAGGAGGTGACACTGAGTTGTCCCATAAGGGGTTACACAGGCAGACACTGAAA
>NW_006780610.1:1574025-1576168 GCF_000442215.2 Lipotes vexillifer | reverse complement strand
ATCCCTGCTGGTGGGCTTACCACAGAGCCATGTGAAAAAGATGGCTCACTTGGAGGGCAAGGAGAGTTTCAGGGTGACTGAGAACTGCCTATTTCCAGAGCGACAAATGAAGGATTTTGGCTTCAGGGAAGTACACACTAACCTCATCCTCAAATCAGCTTTAATTTATGATGTGAACAGAACAGATGGGAGTTATCAACAATGTGCATTATCTGACAGTGTAGGTGGGAAGGTTTTTAACTGTGCTGCTGAAGGAGTGCCATGCAATCTTTTAAAGTCAGTGTCTCAATTTTTTGTGCTAAATTTCAGTGCCTTCCTGCATAGTTCCAGTCTTCTTGTCTTGGTTACCACTCTGGGGTTTATCAAAGGAAAGTGCCAGAAGAAGGTCTAGAAGAGTAGAGTGATGTCAGGTAATGAAGGGCCGGCCTTAAAGTTCATGCCATACTGTTGGGAATGGCCCAGTGAAGGCTTTTAAACAGGGGAGTAACATAGATTTGGTAGTCTGTGTGGGAGACAGAGGATAGAATGAGCTAGATGCAAAAGAAACTGATGGGGTTGAAACAGTAGGGAAGGGGGCAGGGCACAACCTTTAAAAGAATGACATAGCCCGAGGACACGACATAAACTGATTAGAAACAAATAGGTCCAAGATGGCAGACTCAAGTCTTCTGCTAGAACTTCCACTAGACCTTGAGCCTCAGTATACACTCATTGTAATACAGCAGGCTAAATGACACACCCAGAGGCACCATGACCGTTCCAAGGCCGACCATAAAGATCAAAAAGTGCTCCACAACAAGAGAAGCGACTGCAATGAGAAGCCCGCGCACCTCAACAAAGAGTAGCCCCTGCTCACCACAACCAGAGAAAGCCCGCATGCAGCAACGAAGACCCAACGCAGCCAAAAATATAAATAAATTAATTAATTAATTAATTAAAAAAAAAACTACAATGAGGTATCGCCTCACACCAGTTAGAATGGGTATCATCAGAAAATCTACAAACAACAAATGCTGGAGAGGGTGTGGAGAAAAGGGAACCCTCTTGCATTGTTGGTGAGAATGTAAATTGATACAGCCACTATGGAGAACAGTATGGAGGTTCCTTAAAAAACTAAAAATAGAATTACCATATGACCCAGCAATCCCACTACTGGACATATTCCCAGAGAAAACCATAATTCAAAAACACACGCACCCCAATGTTCATTGCAGCACTATTTACAATAGCCAGGTCATGGAAGCAACCTAAATGCCCATCAACAGACAAATGGATAAAGAAGATGTGGTACATATATACAATGGAATATTACTCAGCCATAAAAAGGGACGGAATTGGGTCATTTGTTGAGACGTGGACGGATCTAGAGACTGTCATACAGAGTGAAGTAAGTCAGAAAGAGAAAAACAAATATTGTATATTAACACATATATGTGGAACCTAGAAAAACTGTACAGATGAACCAGTTTGCAGGGCAGAAATAGACACACAGATGTAGAGAACAAACGTATGGACACCAAGGGGGGAAAGTGGTGTGGGTGGGTGGTGGTGGTGTGATGAATTGGGAGATTGGGATTGACATGTATACACTGATGTGTATAAAATGATGACTAATAAGAACCTGCTGTATAAAAAAATAAAATTTTAAAAATTAAAAAAAAAAGTGGGCAGTGGCCCAATTCCTGAAAATCCCCACCCCTTCCCCAAAATAGCTGGAATACTCCTCCCACTCATTAGCCTATGAAATCACCCACCCCTATAACAACTGACAACCCCATACCCTGGGGCCACTCTCACCTTCTGAGATGGCCCACACTGTCTGTGGAGCGTGTTTCTCCCTAAATAAATCCACTTCTTACCTATCACTTTCTCTCTCACTGAATTCTTTCTGTGATGAGACATCAAGAACCTGAGCTTCATTAAGTCCTGAGACCAGGTGTGATCTCAGTTAAAAGACCGTGGGTTCGGGCTTCCCTGGTGGCGCAGTGGTTAAGAGTCTGCCTGCCAATGCAGGGGATACGGGTTCGTGCCCCGGTCCGGGAGGATCCCGCATGCCGCGGAGCGGCTGGGCCCGTGAGCCATGGCCGCTGAGCCTGCGCGTCCGGAGCCTGTGCTCTGCAACGGGAGAGGCCACAACAGTGAG
>NW_006780610.1:1571966-1574009 GCF_000442215.2 Lipotes vexillifer | reverse complement strand
AAAAAAAAAAAAAAAAAAAAAGACCGTGGGTTCAAGTCCCAATCTGAGTTACACGGTTTTGGGGTCACCTTGTTCCTGGCCCTCAGTTCCCCAGAAAAGATAAATGATTCTCACCACAATCATAAGAGATTGATACCAAGTATTCATTCCTAGTGGGGGGTCATTCTTTTCTTGAGATCAGATCACTTATGTCCAAGGCATCAATTAAGAGATCTTGGATGCTTGGCAAACAGAGAATCAAGGCAAAATAAGGAAAGGGTTTGAGAGCCATTTTATCATTCAGGTTAGATGGGGTAGATGAACTACCTTACACCAGTGGCCACACTCTAGGGAGGAGCATCCTTATCCTCTTTGGCAAAACCCTGACAATAGCCTATTTTGAGGCTCCCATGTCAGTCTCCACACGGACCAGCCCATCTATTAACACTATCTTTCTGCAAAGGGGAACAAGTTATTACTCACGTTCCATGATTCCCTTCTCCCTCCACCCCTACCACCCTAGTCCAAGCCACCAGCATGTCTCACCTGGATTTATGAATTGGCCTCCTAACTGGACTCCCTGCTTCCATCTGTGTCCCCTTTCAATTTATTCTCTACAGAGTAGCTGAAAAGATCATTTTACTTCTCTGTTCAAAACTTTTCAATGGCTTATTATTTCCCTCTGAGTAAAGGTCAAGTTCTTAACTAAAAGACTTTGCATTACGGTATGATCTGCATACCCCTCCTTCTTATTTTTTCCGCTCTTTCCCCACTCTCTTACTACTCCTCAAATATGCTAAGCATTGTCACACCTCAGGGCCTTTGCTCTTGCTGTTCACCGTGCATGGCACACTTCTCCCAGACCCACACACCTTGGCTTCTTCTCTTACTTTCTTTGGGTCTGTACTCAAATCAGCTAATCTTGTAAGCAGATAGGGTAGGGGACCCCAGAGAAAAAGAACCAGGCATGGCTTTCTTGATATAAGAGAAGCCATTTTAGGCCTATGCCATTTTGTGATCTAAGCCTGGCCACAATGCTTGCCCTTGAACAGGTCTCAGTAATTAATGAGTTTAAGGGAACAAAAGAAGGCAGGAACAAAGGAAAAGCAGTCAAGAAACAATAGTTCAAAATATATATATATTAACGCATATTTGTGGAATCTAGAAAAATGGTACAGATGAACTGGTTTGCAGGGCAGAAATAGAGACACAGACGTAGAGAACAAACGTATGGACACCAAGGGGGGAAAAGAGAGGTGGGATGAATTGGGAGATTGGGATTGATGTATATACACTAATATGTATAAAACAGATAATTAATGAGAACCTGCTGTATAGCACAGGGAACTCCACTTTGCTGTCCAGTAGAAACTAATACAACATGGTAAAACAACTATACACCAGTAAAAAAAAAAAAGAAAAGAAAAGAAAAGAAACAATAGTTCAGCGCTAAAACAGATTCCAATAACAATCTGGTACATATCTTTGAGCTGTTCTTCAGGAACTTAAGTCCCCACCCAGGTGAAGGATGGTAACTACATGCAAAGATCCCAAACTGGGTGGAACCTAAGGAATGATGATGTTGACCTTTTCTGATCCTCATGACTTCAGTCAACTAGAGCTTGGGCTCTGGCAACCTTTGCCCCAATTCTATGCTGAATTCTCCTCTGCTCAAGCTCCTTCACAAATATGCTTAAACTTCCCCTATTTTGCTGTTCGGGGAGACACTGCTTTGGGAAAGATCCTTGGTGTTCTCCTTACTTGCTGCAAGTAGTAAATCCTTCCTCCTCCCACTCTTTGGCTAGGTTGTGTCTTTTTGTTTTTGTTTTTGGCTGTGCCATGCGGCTTGCAATATCTTAGTTCCCCAACTAGGGACTGAACCCAGGCCCTCGGCAGTGAAAGCATGGAGTCCTAACCACTGGACCGCCAGGGAATTCCCATTGGTTGTGTGTTTTGGCTCGATACCCACCAAGAGGTGACCCGGTCTTTGAGTTAACAAGCTGAGAGGTCTTCCTTGACCATCTTACAGCGCCCCTGCCAACACACTGCATCCCTCTTTCCCCG
>NW_006780610.1:1549727-1571930 GCF_000442215.2 Lipotes vexillifer | reverse complement strand
TTTCCCTGCTTTTTCTTCATAGCACTTATCACCTCCTCTGCTTTTACTGTTACATATATGCTTCTTATCTGTCAACTCCTCATCCACCCTAGCCCACTGTTAAGTTTCAGGAGAGGAAGGGGCTTTGGTTCACTGCTATATCCCCAGCACCTAGAACCCTGTCTGGTACTTAGCAGACACACAGTATTTGTTGAATAAATGAGTGAATTCCAGTTTTGACTTGTAGAAACCTCATACCAGCTTCCTGATCCCTTATCTCCTCAGACACATGGTGACAGATCAACTATGGTGCAATTCTCCCAAGTATGGTAAGCTAGCAGCTAATCCTTATTGGACACTTATTCAGAGCCAGACACGACTAAGAGTTTTATATGATTTTTCTCATTTGATCCTCACAGTGTGAGGGGGTAAATACTATTATTCTCATTTTACTGATGAGGAAGTGATGCACAGAGGGGTTAAGCTGTTAATATGTGGTGCAGCTGTGACTAGAACGTAAACAATGACTCTAAACCTGTGCCCTTAGCCACACAGTTTGGGTGGCAGGGGCTTTGTGAGGATTTGGACTAACTGCAGCAGGCTGGGTGGACCCAGACAGGAGAAGACAAGACTGAAGAGGACATAGCAGTGATAGTCCAAGTGAGCATTCTGAAAAAATGTTTATCCCCTCATATTTTTAAGTTGATATCTAAAAGTTTTCATCATAAATTGAAATAGCTGCAATGGATGTAAATTCTGGCAAATTGTAAATAATGACAATTTAAGATAAAACTGTTAAGTCTTTCTTCATAGTGTGTCCAACAGAATCTACATAACAATTGAATAACCATCACCCATTTAAAAGTACATGAATGAGCTCTTTAACATTCGATAATTCTACACTGTTCCTTTATAACTTATATTTATGTTCCACTTCCCCATAAAATGTTATCCAAATGTAACAATTTTTATGTTTGAAAAACATTTTATAGATCACATCTTTGCAATAAAAATATGTATGTATTAAAGTAAAATTTAAATTTTTTTCCTGTAATTGTATGGCTCTACATATTAGAAAGAATTCTTCTGAACTGAGTAATTTTACAATTACCTTTAACATGTAGCTGCTCTTTTGACACGATTACAAATTCGATAATAAACATAAAAGGTAAAATTCTACTGGAAATGCATCTCTCAGTGAAATAGATGGGGCTTCTCCACCAATTAATTCATGTATCTGAATGACTATTTCTTACTGTTAGATAAGCAGGGTCCACTTTCAATTTTATTTTTTTGTTTTAGTAGATACGGTGCCGAGAAATATTCCTCACATTAATGTGATAACACTTGTAGTTTTGTTAGAATATTAATCAATTCTTTGGTTTTGTGGACAAAAAAAAAATGCTGCCTGCCATTTCAGTAAACAAAAAATGTTGCCTACGGGACTTCCCTGGCGGTCCAGTGGTTAGGACTCTGGGCTTTCACTACCGCGGCCCCGGGTTCAATCCCTGGTGGGGGAAATAAGATCTGCAAGCTGCACGAGGGGTTCAAAATAAAAACAAAACTCATTACCCACTTTCTAATATGCCTGAATTCAGAACAGCCCAATATAGGCTAAAACACACTTATAATGCCTAGTCCCGCTCTTAACTTTAGTCTTAAGGTATCCCAGGGATGAACACACCACAGTCCGAGAAGCACCAGTTCAGAGGAATGATTTCTAGAGCCTGGGAAGCCGGCTCCTCTGCTGTTCTTCCCAGCGACCTCAGGGCCGGAGCGGCGGCCCACTCTGTCTGTTCCCGCTTAGCCCGAAGACCAGTGGTCCTGACCGCGGAAAGAACGACGCAGGCTGCAGCCCAGCCAGGGCAAGCCTCGGAACGAAGAGAAGAAATTGCCACTCGGGAGGCTAGAAAGCGGAGAGTCCGCGGCTCTGCCAGGCCCAGGAGGGAAGCCGTACCGTCGGCAGGAACACGCCGTGGAGGGGAGGGGAAAGAATGTCGGTGCAACGTAACTCACGGGAGCAACAGCTGGCGGAGGTCGGAACTCGGACTGCGGGCCGGAAGTGAGGAAGGCGGAGCTTACCCTGTTCCTGCAGACACTAGGCGGCCCTAGGGAGCGTCAGCCGGGGGAAGAGTGTCTGTGTAACGCCGCGGGCTGAGCAGAGGGCGTGGGATGGGACGGGTGTCGGTATAGGAGCTCTCGGGAGGGACGGATATCGCTGTGACACTGTGGGGGATGCTCTGAGGGGACGGGTGTCGGTGTGGCACCAGTGCTCGCTGAAGGAGCCGGCGGAACGGGGTGGTCATGGGGATGTTGGCGTCGCTGGACGCGATGTGGGAGATGTCGGCCGAGAAGCGTATCTTCGGGGCCGTGTTGCTCTTCTCCTGGACAGTGTATCTTTGGGAGACCTTCCTAGCACGGCGGCAGGTGAGCCTAGACAGGGCCCACCTGACCCCGACACCCGGCCAGCTCTAGGCCAGCCTCGGTCTCGACTCCAAGTCCCTGGATGATTGCTGCGGCCCCAGCACCGGCCTTGACCATATGGGTCCCTACTGAGCCTCCTAACTTGGCCCGATGATGGGGTAGGCCTTGAGGGGATCTGGTGCTTCAGGACGTTTTCCGCAACGTGATCATGGGCCCCAGGCCGCTTAGGGTCTGGTGAAAGGGAAGGCAGGGCTGCCGCCTTTTCAGGCCTGAGCTCTTGTACCTGCCCCACAGCTTCCTAAGGATTCTCGGGCCCAGACTTACTTCCTTTATTTTTGGCAGCAACTCATAAACCTTCATAAAGAAGATACTAAAATTTTATAATCACAACTTCTCCATGAATTTGTGTCATGCTCAACCACAGCACTGGGAAGCCATTTTCTGAAAATGAAGATTTCTCAGTCCTTCCAAAGACCTGAACTCTTTTCCCTTTAAAAAATAAAAAAGAAAGAAAAAAAAGTGTATATTGTTGTTTTTGCCCAAAGAACATTTTCTTAAAAGCTTCTTTATTGTTTTTATTCAAACAATTAAACAGTAAAGTAGAAAGTGAAAGTTACTTAATAACAGTTCCCTGGTGATAATCACGATTAACAGTTTGATGGATTAGAGATATGAACTTTATTTATTTATTGGCCGCACCATGTGGCCTGCGAGATCTTAGTTCTCCCACCCTGGCGGGCAGTAGAAGCTCGGAGTCCTAAACACTGCACCACCAGGGAATTTCTGAGATCTGAACTTTTAAATGAGATAGATTTGAAGTTTAATTGACCACTTTATGGCAGTCTTTCACTGCTGGTTTTCTTCTGTGTTGGCACTGAATCAAGTCAACTATAATGGTTAGGAAAACCTTTCTTTTTTTAACTGCTGGAACCTTTTCCTTGAGCACTACAGTCTTTTTCCTCTGCAAATTTCTCCTCTCAGATTACATTCTGTATGAATCTTTAAATTGAAAATTAAAAATTTTTCTATATCTGTCATTGTCTGAGTTATATCTAGATTTCTTTTTTTAGTCCAGGATATTCAAAGACGTGTTAAGCTGTATAGCACTAGGTTCTCTGACTAGTTCTTAAGATAGCTTCATTAGTACAGAATGCTGTAGGCCTAGAAAAGATCCTTTGCAGAAAGTAAGCACACAGTATGTACTGTCTAAATTGGAGATGGGGTATTGAACATCTACCTACTTGTCTTACTTTAATAATAAGCCTAGTTACAGTAACTACTTTTCAGTAATGTCTTCTTTCTTCAGTTATGCTTTCATGTAATGCCCTTTATCAAGGGTTTGGTAAGGTATCCAATAATAAATAGAGAATAGAGATTTATTGTAAAATCATTGTAGAAAATGCTGTCCATTATATTGTTTGGTATCTGTTCTCTGTATTATGTACTATGGGCTGAAATTACTTTCTAGAATTTGGTATAACGAGAAAGTTTGTCTTTCTTGAAGACCTGATCTGTTTCTGTCATTCCTCAAATTTCCCTTGTCTTCTAGAATCAAATTTAATGACTAGCCACATTATCTGTTAAAACTCATGATTAGCATATTTACTTCCTTCTGTCCATGAATTTATTTTCTATATTTTAGGATGTATGCTATACCTGGAATGAGTAGTACTCTCTGTAATGTTACAATTTTGGTTTACCTCTGCAAACCGAAGTGTGTGACAGCTTTGATTTTAATTTCACGTAGTCAACTAGTTGCAGGTTCTCTCATGCTTTTACTTTCCTGCACGAGTTGTTTTAGTGGTCAGTGTACTTTATCAGATGCAGTATTTGTGTATGTATAAAGCAAATTCAACAGGCTTAAGTGACAAGTTAATGTTATAAACCAAAGTTTGATCGTAAATGACTATTGTAATAAGTAATGAGTTAGCTTGACTGTTTCCTTAAGGTGTTTTCTTCAAAATATTTCAGAGACGGATATATAAAACAACAACTCATGTACCACTGGAGTTAGGACAGATCATGGATTCAGAAACATTTGAGAAATCTCGACTGTATCAGCTGGATAAAAGTACTTTCAGCTTCTGGTCAGGACTCTATTCAGAGATTGAAGGCACTGTGAGTAATTTACTTCTTGGGGAGACAGTCTGTCAACTTATTTAATACTTTGGAATGTTTATTTTCATTTTTGTATTTTTGTGACACAAAAGAGGGTACCACACCTACAAATCCCAGAATGCTTTCTTAACCTTGGTTATTGATGGTAGTGAGTGTGGAGCAAAATAGGCAGAAACATAACTATTTAGGCAGTTGAAAACTGTAGAATATGGTAACTGTCACCCTGAGGCCAGGTATGGAAAAGAACTTTTTTTTTTAATATTTATTTATTTGGCTGCATTGGGGCATGTGGGATCTTCATTGCTGCGTGCCGGATCTTCCTTGCAACGTGCGAGATCTTTCAGTTGCAGCATGCGAACTCTTAGTTGAGGCATGTGGGATCTAGTTCCCTGACCAGGGATTGTACCTGGGCTCCCTGCATTGGGAGCACAGAGTCTTACACATTGGACCACCAGGGAAATCTCAAAAACGAACCTTTTGGTGTAAGTTATTCTTGTAGCAATCCCAGCTCCTCTTCCTGCCTCTCAACTCTGTAACCTGTCCTCTACATTGTAGCCCAAGGAATCCTGAAACACGATTCTGGTCATGTTATTCTCCTACATAAAACCTTTTGCTGGCCCACTGTTTCCTTCAGGGTAAAGTCCAAATTTCTTGGCACGCTTTATGAGGTCCTTTTGACCTGGCAGTTGCTTACTTGAGCCTCATCTTTTTATTCCTTCCCCCAAATTCTTTCTGCTTCTTTATTGTCCATCTCATACCCAGCTTGGTTTCTTATGACCTTGAGTCTTTTCACATGCTGGTATCTCTGTCTGGGGTGCCCTTCCTCTCCCACTTCGTCTCCACTGTCTCACTGGGGCCTGATAAATCCCTACTGTTCCATTAGGATCCAGCTGAGACATCATCTCTTCTAAGAAACCGTTTGAAACTTCCCCATCCCTCAAGTCTGGATAAAGTAGCATCCCATCATTATTCCTATCAGAGTACTTAGCATATTGTATTGAATTTGCCTGTTTAGCTGACAGACTGGTAGTTCCCTAAAGGTAGGGTACTTTAAAGTCTTGTTCATCATTTTATACCTAGTACCTGACATATAATAAGCACATAATTCATATGTATTGAATGAAATAATGAGTGACAGATAATTTTTACTTAGTAAAACAGGGCCAGTCTTCCCCCATGCTAAAAGAAGAGAGGCTGTAAAGTACAGAGCCATGTTTCTCAGTCTTCTTTTCATGATCTCCCCTGGCCCCTGACCCTGGTACCTTTTTAGCCAATTTTCCTAGTTGCCCCTCCACGAAATTTTAATACCAGAGATATACTGTATGTCTGTTTCTGTACTGTATGTATACATATATACATATATGTGTGTGTGTGTGTGTGTGTGTGTGTGTGTGTGTGTGTGTGTGCTTTACACATAAAATGAGTAAGATTCCCCCTGCCACCACAGACCAGTTCTTGGTTTTCTACCCCTAAGAACAACTGAAAGTGCATGGCGTTGAGGTTGAGAGCTGACTCTGAATTCAGGTGGCTTGAGTCTGAGTCTCAGCTGTACCATACCAGCTATGAAACCTGAGTCAAGTCACTCAACATTTCTGTGCCTCGGTTTTCTGTTAAAATCGTATGGTAATAATAGTTCCTCATTCATAGTGTTGGTGAGAGGATTGAAAATTAGTTAATATATGTAGGATGCTTAGAATAGTGCTGGATCTGCAGTAAGTGCTCCAGAAGCATCGGCTATTGTGTTTTTATTTATTTATTTATTTATTTATTTATTTATTTTTGGCTGCATTGGGTCTTCGTTGCTGCGCGGACTTTCTCTCGTTGGGGCGAGCGGGGGCTACTCTTCGTTGCGGCGTGCGGGCCTCTCATTGTGGTGGCTTCTCTTGCCGCAGAGCACAGGCTCGAGGCGTGCAGGCTTCAGTAGTTGTGGCTCGCGGGCTCTAGAGTGCAGGCTCAGTAGTTGTGGTGCATGGGCTTAGTTGCTCCTTGGCACGTGGGATCTTCCTGGACCAGGGCTCGAACCCGTGTCCCCTACATTGGCAGGTGGACTCCCAACCACTGTGCCACCAGGGAAATCCCTTGTTGAAATTTTTAAGGGCTACAAAATAGTGCAATATAAAGTGATATAAACATGAATAGAATCCAGAAGTTTATATTAATGAAAAATGGGTATATATTCTTTTTAAAAAATAAACTATTTTTTAGAGCAGTTTTAGGTTGACAGTAAATTTGAGCAGAAAGTACAGAGCGTTCCCATACACCCCATGCCCCCACATATGCGCAGAACTCTCCCACTGTCAATGTCCCGAGTCACAGTGGTACATTTGTTAGAATAGATGAACCTACACTGACACATCATTATAACTCAAAATCCATAGTTTACATTACCATCGCCTTTGGCGTTTTCCATTCTATAGGTTTGGACAAAAATATAATGACTTGTATTCACCATTACAGTGCCATACAGAATAGCTTTACTGTCCTAAAAATCCTCTGTGCTCTGCCTATTCATCCCTGCCTCCCCGCTAATCCTTGGCGTCAACTCATCTTTTTGTCATTCCCATGGTTTTGCCTTTTCCAAAATGTTATATAGTTGGAATCATATAGTTTATAGCCTTTTCAAATTGGCTTCTTTCACTTAGTAATATGCACTTAAGAGTCTCCCATGTCTTTGCATGGCTTGACTTTATATTCTTTTTGAAAAAATGCTCTGTCATAATTCCTCCAGAACTCTTTTAGGTCCCTCAGTACCACTAAGAGAAAGATTCCTAAATTGAAAATAAGGTTGTAGGTACTTTCACCGTAAGCATGTTTGCTGTAGACAGCTTTGCTGTAAGCATTTTCACCACATAACCAATTGACTGTGAGGCAATTTTGCAGTAAAAGATAAAATAATGAAAAATAAAAGAGGGACATTAAAAAGGACATAAACAGTAAAATGAATAACAAAATTAAAAAGACTTTATTGCAAAATACAAGACATTTGAATACATTTAAAATGTGTGTGGATTCATGACAATACTGCACAAATAACTGATTTTATTTTGTGAATTGTACCTAAGCACTTGTCTTCCAAGTCTTCTGTTCATAGTATTTTGTACAATTTTTTTCTTGTTGATTTGTCTCATCGTTCAGCATTTTGCACTTTTTCTTTTTTGCTAAAACTTCTTCCTTTGTTAAGAGAAGTGTCAGTTTTCAAATACTAGGAGGCATATTTGTAACTGAGCTCTGTATTGCGTTGTGAAAGCCTCTATACCATCGTTCGTTCTTGGTATGTAGTCAGATGTCCACTGATAGATGTTCCGAAGCTCTATGGGAAATGTGGGTTCAACTTTGCACCTTGGAGACCTCTTTCTCCTCCAAAGTAGTGTGTTTCAAAGTAAGAAACCAACTCTTGGGGCAAATCATCTGTCAGCTCAATAAAGCCATCAATAACATCACTAACTGGAGGATATACTAACCAGTTGAAACCAAACTGTCAACCCCAAAACTGTCAACCAGTTATTTTATCTTTCACAGCAAAATTTCCTTACAGCCATTTGGTTATGCAGCGAAAATGTTTGCAGCAAGGTATTTAAGGCAAAGAAGCTTATGGCGAAGATACAGACATGTAAAAATAATTGAGATTGGCTACCATAATTGCTTCCTCACTTAAAGAGAAGAAACTGGCTGTTTGTAGCTTTGTTAAATGATTACAGAATTGTCTCATTAGTCACAAAATTTGCATTGACAAATATTGAATACTAAGACTAGTGTGGTTAAAGCAAAGACTCAGAAATTAAATGGCTTGCCCATATAATGGCTAGGTGACCCTCACTGCTAAATGGGAGAACTGAATTTCAAACTCTGCTCTTCTGAGTCTTTAAAATTACACAGAAGAAACCATTTTTGAAAATCTAGGGACTGCAACATGAAGGTGCTAAATTTATCCTTGGGGAATTTGTAAACTACATTTGCCATTAGATAGGAAGTATTTTGTATTACTTTGAAATCCTGTTCTGTTATGAAAACAATTTCATTAATCCCTATTTTGTGTTGATTAAAATTAATTGGTTTGTAAGCTTTGGTCACAAAGAACAAGTGCAAAGATTAATTTAGACTTTTTTTTTGCCATGGTACTTTCTACCTGAGGGAACATAAGAGGCCCTTGTGACCAATTACAGATGCCACTGTTCACACAAATGTGACAGAGCACCCAGAGATAAAGTGTCCCCCCTTTCTGAGACAAACTTTCCTGATATCTCATAGGTGTCAATAAAGAGCCCTCTCAAGAAATGGAATGGCTGGGGAGTAGAGTAGGGCAGAGTAGAAAAGTTCAAATTACAGCTTCTCCAATTTCTGCTTGTTTCTGAGTCAGCAGTTTAGCCTCTTTGAGTCTCATTTTTTCTCCTCTTTAAGGTGAGAAGAAGATAGATATTAAACCGTATTTCATATGTTTTGTGGCAGGGACTGAGTAAGATAATGTAATGAAGCAATTAGTATAGTACTCAACACTTAGCAATTACTTAGTCACTGGGTTTCTCTGGGCAAGTTACTTTAACATTTCTGAGTTTCAGTTGCCTTATCTGTAAAATCGAGATGACTATGCTCCCTGCCCTGCCTGCTTCTCAAGACTTTAGTGAAATAATATATGTGTAAGCACAGGACTTGTTTTCGCAGGCATCATTAGTTCTTTTTACAGGACATCCTATCAATACAGAGAAACTTTACTGTTCACCGTGTTTTGTTTTTTATTCCCCAAAGCATGCTAAGCAAGTTTGCAATAGCAGTTTCCAAATGCATTCATAAATGCATTCAAAGTTCATATTAAAGGTACCCTTGATACTTACTTAAAAGCTGGACTTTTGGAACTTCCCTGGTGGCGCAGTGGTTAAGAATCCACCTGCCAATGCAGGGGACACGGGTTCAAGCCCTGGTCCGGGAAGATCCCATATGCTGCGGAGCAGCTAAGCCCGTGCATCACAACTACTGAGCCTGCACTCTAGAGCCCGCGAGCCATAACTACTGAAGCCTGAGTGCCTAGAGCCCGTGCTCTGCAACAAGAGAAGCCACCGCAATGAGAAGCCCGCACACCACAACGAAGAGTAGCCCCCACTCGCCGCAACTAGAGAAAGCCCACGTGCAGCAAAGAAGACCCAACGCAGCCAAAAAAAAAAAACAAAAAAGCTGGACTTTCAATAGTAGGTGTTCCAGCCTTTCCCCCAAAGCATTATAAATCCTTAATTCTGCATTATTTATTAGTATGGAGAATAGGATGAAGGAAATGCCATCCCAAGTCAATTAGTTCAACAAGTGGAGCATATACCACATACAGTGGTGCCAAAGCATGTCTTCTGGGAAAACAGTTTATATCCAAGATTGAGTTAGTTAAAGTAAAGTGGAAATAGCTGGATGTAGAGTTAAGGGGCCTTTAAAAAGGCAGTGTATTAAAACAGTGATTTTCAAACTTTGGTGTACATCACATTTAACTGGAGACTGACTCTTGGGCCCCACTTCCAGTTTCTGATTCAGTAGTTCTGGAGTGGAGGCTGAGACTTTTCATTTCTAGCATGTTCCCAGCGACGCTGATGCTGCTGTCCAGAGACCATATTTGCGACCCATGGTATTGTGTCAATCCCCTGCATACTGGTAAAAGTCTAAGAGATGAATAGCATCAAGTATGAGTGTGATTGTGGGGAAATAGGAATGCTCAAGTATGGCTAATGGGAGTGTAAATTGACGTAAACACTTTAAAGAAAAAGCTGATAATGCTAAATAGAGTTAAAACTCACCATATATTGGTCTAAAAAGATGTAGAGTGTAAAAAGTAAGTTGTAGAATGATAAATACAATATGATGTCATTTATATGTGTGTATATATATATTTTTTAAATTTTTTAAAAAAATAAATTTATTTGTTTATTTATGTTTGGCTGCGTTGGGTCTTCCTTGCTGCGCACGGGCTTTCTCTAGTTGTGGTGAGCAGGGGCTACTCTTTATTGTGGTGCGCAGGCTTCTCATTGCAGTGGCTTCTCTTGTTACGGAGCACGGGCTCTAGGTGCTTGGGCTTCAGTAGTTGTGGCATGCAGGCTCAGTAGTTGTGGCTCGTGGGCTGAGAGCGCAGGCTCAGTAGTAGTGGCGCACGGGCTTAGTTGCTCCGCAGCATGTGGTATCTTCCCAGACCAGGGCTCAAACCGTGTCCCCTGCATTGGCAGGCTGATTCTTAACCACTGCGCCACCAGGGAAGTCCCTGCCTGTGTGTGTGTGTGTGTGTGTGTGTGTGTGTGTGTGTGTGTATATATATATATTCTTAAAAAGCATATGTAAACTGCTTTATTATTTATGGATACATATATAAAAATGGAAAGTAGATTGGAAGGACACCTAAGAAATATATGATAGTGCCCAAAACCCTCAAAGCCACAAGGAACCATGTCTGAACGGATGGGAATATTGTGCTTCTAACCAAGGAGTGTGATCATTGTGTTCCCGGGGCTCCACAAGTGAAGAAACAGTACGTTGACTCCTCTGAGCAAAATGATTCCACGAACTTGGTATCTGTTGTGAGAAGTCGTGTTTTGTAAGCATGTATTCTTTTCACATTTTAAGAGCTGCTCCCTCGTTCATATGTCTTATTGGTTTGGTGAATATCTGTGTTCGCTTTATCTGCCCAAGACAAAGGGTGGTGCTGAGAAAGTGCCTTACTCCTATGATACCCTGACTCCTACCTCAGGATTCACTTTTTCCTGACCCAGAGAAGGCTCTGATAGCTCATTCTGTCCCCCAACAAGGTAGGTGGACATGACTCTGTACTTATACCGATACTAATACTTTGTCCTAACCAAGAGGCTATTTCCTTTCAAGGAAAAGCCAGCTATAGAGCCATAAAGCCTGGCTCAAATTACATTTCTTTAACTTGTTAGCTGTGGGATTTTTGACACGTTGCTTAGCCTTTCTAAGCTTAGTTCCTGATTATTAAGGTCTTTTGACAAAAGTTTTTTTTTTTTTCTCTAAACAGCTTTATTGAGGTAAATTAACAAATCATACAGTTCATCCATATAAAGTGTACAGGCAAAAACCTTTTAACAGTCTAAACTTAGTATCTCAATTGGTTTGTATCTGTCTAAATGCATATTTTATCCTAAATAAGATCTCTCTGTTTTTTTAACATACTTTCATATGATAGTTTCTAGTACTGCTTCAATGTGACCAACATGTGCTTTGTTTTATAGCTTATTCTTCTCTTTGGAGGAATCCCTTATCTCTGGAGACTCTCTGGGCGGTTCTGTGGCTATGCTGGCTTTGGACCAGAATATGAGGTATGTCATTCATTAGCATATATTTGTCAGTCTTTCTTTTTCCTTGGCCAGCTTTCTACTAAAGTTAATTTTTTGGCTCCTACCGTTATTAGGCTTCTCTGTCTCTGCAGTCCTTGTTGACCTGTGTTAGCATAATGCAAGTTACTGTAGCAAACCCCAGAATTTCAATGGCTTATTACAATAGTTTATTTCTTAATCACATAATAACCCAGTGTGCGTATTTTGGGTGTCAGCAGGTGACATCCTTTTATGTGGTAAGTCAGAGACCCAGTCTCTTCTTATATGGCTCTGCCATTCCCTAAGTGCCCCTAAGTTCTCTGCATCCAACAGGCAGATGGAATGAGAGGGTGGAGAAAGTACATCCTCTTCTTAACTCCCTTGGCTCCAAAGTGATACCTGTCCTTTGCGTTCACATTTCATTGGTGAGCCAGTCATTTAGTCTCAGATGCAAGAGAGCTGGGTAATGTAGTCTCTGGTAGGCAGCTGCTTCTTGGGAACAACTCTATGAAAGCGGAAGCATGAATTATGTTGAACTCACGCTAAGCAGATACCCTGTGCCACACATGCTTAGCAGATACTTTCAACAGAGACAGAGAGTATACCTCTTAGAATCTCCACTGAGCTGCTTGAGTTGACTGCCCACTCTTCCAGGAATTCCAGTTATTGGAATCAAAGCCTTCAGTCTGAGACTTTCTGCCTGTAACAGATGCTGGGACACTGCTTTTGACTTTTTCTTGGAAATTGCCAAGTCTGTTCTCTCCTTCCTGATTGTTTATTTGAAAAGATGGGTCTTATCTGTACATGTAGGTACCTTGGGCTTTAATTCAGCTCATCCTGTATCCCTTTTCTGTGTACCGTTTTCTAAAGGAGCCAAACTCTTTAAGACCTCTTCTTCCTGTGATATCTCTGTATCTTCATAGACTCTGTCCCGACCTGCTATATGCGCTGTTAGAGTTTAATTGCATGTTCTCTGTATTGTTTCATAAAAAATTTAAGGTGGTTTTGTATAAACATGACTGGCTCCTATTTTAGTTCCCATCTTCAATGTCACTTTCTCAGAGAGGCCTTCTCTGACCACTCTCATCTAAAATAGCATCCCTCGGGCTTCCCTGGTGGTGCAGTGGTTGAGAGTCCGCCTGCCGATGCAGGGGACGCGGGTTCGGGCTAAATACTTTATCTATATTATCTGTAATCATCATGAAAAAATGCTAGGAAGAGACCTTTACTTTACAGCAGAGGAAACTGAGGATCGAAGAGGTTAGTTAACTTTCTCAAGGTCATAAAACCAAGCGGCATAGCTGGGGTTTGAACTCCAGAGTTGGTGTTCTTTTCACTAAGTGACACTGATGCTCATGTACCCAGTTCAGATCATTACATCTGAGGATGAATATGGATTGGAAGGGTCATTATTTCCCTCTCACATTCATGAGGGACAGCTGTCCCTTGCTTCAGAGAACAATGGACACCTAATATTAAGCAGCAAGCTGGATGGAAACCCATCTGCCCACAGTGTTCCATATGGAGCAAGTGCCTTTCAAGATGGCCACAATTCTCAACATGAGTTCAGCACGGCTGTGTCAGAGAGGCGTGCACCCACGTCCGGGGTGCTACTAGTATTAGCCTCAAGGAACCCTTGATGTTCTTGATTTGATCTCCTTTATAAGATGTAATTCAATGACCCTGGCATATCAGCTTTGTATATAAATAAAATTTCCCTGCCAATCAATAATTCAGTGTCCCTCTTCTTTTTTTTTTTTTTTTCCCCAGCTGAGCCACGTGGCTTGTGGGATCTTAGTTCCTCAACCAGAGATTGAACCCAGGCCCTTGGCAGTGATAGCACACAGTCCTAATCACTGGACTGCCGGGGAATTCCCCCTCTGTCACTCTTTAGTGAAGCATATCACCTTATTTTATTTTCTTTATAGAGGCACTTACCACTATTTGCATTTATCTTACTGTTTATTCGTTTACTTTTTATCTGTCACCCTGACAAGACTTTTAAGCTCCAAGGGGACAGAAACCTTACATATTTTCTTCACTGCTGTGACTTGTGCCTAGAACAATGCCAGTCATGGTGTAGGTACTCCATAAGTATTTTTTGAACGAATAAACCCAATTTATATACATACATATAAAAATATTCCTTACATTAATGGGACATATTTTATATAATGTTCTGAGACATTATTTTTGTATTTAACAATGCTTTAGAGATCTCTTCCTGTCTGTTTATATAGATCTTTGTTTTCTTTAATGGCTGCATGGTACTGGCAGTCCTCACTCTGCACAGTTCTGATATACACACATTTCACTTACCATGGTTTAGTTAGTAACACCAGTCCCTCAGCAGGTTCAGATTTCTGTTACCACAGTATGTTACATGCATAACTGCATAAAGTACAAGTTCCCTGCTAGCTCTTCAGTTCACAAATCACTGTGCAAATAACAGATGCTCATGCAGTGACCAATCATGTCACTCTTTTCAAATTCTCCTGGTGACTGGTCACTGCACATCTGCTATTCAGTGATTCAGAGCGTGCAGTCGTCTTGCCTCCTGGTCTCCCGGCTATACATCCACATGACATTTTACAAAGATGGATCACTGAAAGAGGGAATTGGCCAACAAAGATGAAAGTGTAGCAAGGAAATGGAGGATGATAACACTGGAATTGAAATTCAAATCAGGAACTTCCCTGGCAGTCCAGTGGTTAAGACTCCACGCTTCCACTCAGGGGGCATGGGTTCAATCCCTAGCTGATGTACTAAGATCCTGCATGCTGTGCAGCACGGCCAAAAAAAAGAAAAAGAAATTCAAATCTAATGTACATGGTACAGAGGAAACAGCTGACCACATTCCCACCTGAAACAAGCTTTTTTGGTTTTTGTTGTTTCAAAACCAACAAAAGCTTTTTTGGTTTTTGTTGTTGTATGAAGCACTAAAATACCCTTTCCCTGGATCCTCACCAGTACTTATTATATACATGATTTTTAACTTTTGCCAGTCAGGGAAAAAATGTTATTGTGCTGTTATTTCATACAACTTATTGAATGGAACTTGTTAAATGGAAAAGTCACTTATGAAGCAACATAAGTAAGTAAAAGTGTGTGTGAATATCCATACAGATTTTTAATATAACTAGTGTCCTGGTGATGAACATTTAGATTGGTTCAATCTTCCTTCCTTCCTCCCTCCTTCCCTCTCTGCCTCCCTTCCTTCCTTTCTTCCTCCGCCCGCCTCCCCCAGCTCCCTTCCTTCCTATGTTGGGTCTTCGTTGCTGCACGCAGGCTTTCTCTAGTTGTGGCGAGCGGGGGCTACTCTTCGTTGCAGTGCATGGGCTTCTCATTGCAGTGGCTTCTCTTGTTGCGGAGCACAGGCTTTAGGTGCTTGGGCTTCAGTAGTTGTGGCACACAGGCTTAGTAGTTGTGGCACACAGGCTTAGTTGCTACGCAGCATGTGGGACCTTCCTGGACCAGGGATCAAACCCGTGTCCCCTGCATTGACAGGTGGACTCTTAACCACTGTGCCACCAGGGAAGTCCAGTTCAGTTTTTCTTAATTGCATACACTCGTGCCCGTCCTTGTACACGTGTCGTTGTGCACATATTCCACAGCTATAAGAAGTCTGAAATAGTATATACCAAAATTCCAAAAGTGGTTTTCTCGGGAGAGAATTTTGGCAATTTTTATTTCCTTATTTTTGCTTATTTCTTAAGAAAATTCAGCAATGAGCATCTACTTCTCATATAATTAAAACCAATTTCTTCACTAGAAAAAGAAGAAGAAAACTAAGTGGACCTCAGCTTATCCTTAGGCATAGGCAGTGTGTCTTTTGGCAGGACTTTCTGCTTTCCAAACTACCAACAAGTGGTCTTATAATTAGTGTCCTTATTTTTTGACAGAGATATTTGGCCCAGCCTTTTTCAGCAGGTAATTGACTTAATGACTCAGGATGCTCCAGAGTTCTGTTGCCACATTATGCATATAAGATGGAATGAATAGGTTCATCTCAGACAAGAGGTGAACTGTGCCATCAGGATGTTTTGGTCTGGATCACTCTGCCCTCATGGTGCAGCACTTTATAATGTTCTGTGTCCTGGAGTCTTCAAGTGTTCACTGATAGGGCTAGAGCCCAGATCTTGTTGCCTTTGAGAAGCTATGAGTCAAAACCCCTTCCCCTCACTGCCCAGTAGATCTTATTCCTAGGATATTTTCTCCTTCCTGAATTAGAATTAGAGATCTTCTGAGAAAAACTCCTGGAAGTTTGTGTATTCTCCAACTTCCCCAGTGTGACTGTCACAACTCCTTTTTTCAGATAGAATATCTTCCTTAACTCAGTCACCTGTCTAAACTCCAGCTCACAGTTGTCTGTTAGGAGTAGAAGGGTCTTAGAGAAGAGTAGTGAAAAGTAGCATTTTGGGGTTGCATTATGAAAATCTTTAAAAGTATAATGAGTTTGCAGTCTTTATAGAGCAGTGGTCCCCAACCTTTTTGGCACCAGGGACCGGTTTCATGGAAGACAATTTTTCCATGGATGGGGTCGGGGGACAGTAGGGAATGGTTTCAGGATGATTCAGGAGCATTACATTTTTTTAAAAAAATTAATTAATTTATTTAGAGTATGTTGGGTCTTCGTTGCTGCGCGTGGGCTTTCTCTAGTTCTGGTGAGCCGGGGCTACTCTTCGTTGCGGTGCGCGGGCTTCTCATTGTGGTGGCTTCTCTTGTTGCAGAGTACAGGCTCTAGGCACGTGGGCTCAGTAGTTGTGGCGCACAGGCTTAGTTGCTCCTTGGCATGTGGGATCTTCCTGGACCAGGACTCGAACCCATGTCCCCTGCATTGGCAGGCGGATTCTTAACCACTGAGGCACATTACGTTTATTGTGCACTTTATTTCTATTGTTATTACATTGTAAAATATACTGAAATAATTATACAAGTCACCATAATGCAGAAACAGTGGGAGCCCTGAGCATGTTTTCCTGCAACTAGATGATCCCATCTGGGGGTCACGGGACACAGTGACACCCGAAGTGTGTTGCTTATGTCCATCTACTCTGTGATCTCGTTTTGGTTGCTGTCACTGCAGAAAACCCTGCTTCACAAAGACAGGATGTTGGAAATGGAAGCAGGCTTTTCAGTGCTTTTGTGTCAATCTCAGGATATTCCACCTTGATTTTCATCCAGAATGTATGGAGATTTGAAGTTGTCTTAAACACACCTTTAAGGCCACTGTCATTTACAATCTCAAGCAGTTGATCCTCTTCTAGCACAGACAAAGTTAGTTCACCTGGCTTATTCACAAATGGGTCACAGATCCATACCTTGCCAGTTCGGGGGTCTTTTGTGGTTGGGAAGTAATGCTCAAACTCTTTTGAAAGCTGAGATATGTGATCATGCACCAGCTGGGAGAAAGAAGGCCCTCGCTCAGTGTCTTTCAAAATCTCTGCTAATGTTTGAAACATGTCAAAAATCCCAGTGTTCACTTGTTGATCCCATAATTCCAGTTTGGCTCTGAATGCAGCCACTTTATCTGTCGACTTGAGCACAGTTGTTCTCCCCGGAAGTGACAGATCGAGTTCGTTGAGCAGGTTGAATATGTCACACAAGTAAGCAAGTTTTGTGACCCATTCTGTGTCAGTGAAATGTGCTGCCAGTGGTGACTGTTTTTCTAAAAGAAATTTCTGGAGTGGCTCTCGTTACCTCAAAAACTCTGGCCAGTGATCTACCTTTAGAAAGCCATCTCACTTCTGTGTATAAGGGAAGACATGGGACTTCCTTGGTAGGCTAGTGGTTAAGAATCCACCTTCCAGGGCTTCCCTGGTGGCGCGGTGGTTGAGAATCAGCCTGCCAATGCAGGGGGCATGGGTTCTAGCCCTGGTCTGGGAAGATCCCACATGCCGCGGAGCAACTGGACCCACGAGTCACAATTACTGGAGCCTGTGCTCCGCGACAAGGGAGGCCGCTATAGTGAGAGGCCCGCGCATTGCGATGAAGAGTGGCCCCCACTTGCCACAGCTAGAGAAAGCCCTTGCACAAAAACGAAGACCCAACACAGCCATAAATAAATAAATTTAAATAAATCATATCTTTTAAAAAAAAGAATCCACCTTCAAATGCAGGGGACGCGGGTTTGCTCCCCGGTCAGGGAACTAAGATCCCACATGCCGCAGGGCAACTGAGCCCTTGCGCTGTGGATCCCATGTGCCACAACTAGAGAGAAGCCCGCATGCTGCAACTAAGACCCGACTCAGCCAAATAAATAAAGAAAAAAATATATTTTTTTTTTTAAAAAAAGGAGAAGATGTGTGTGCTCTGAATCCATCTCCTCACAGAGCTGCATGAACAGATGTGAGTTAAGGGCATGTACTTTAATGTGGTTGATAATTTTAATCACATCCTGCAAAATGTTGTTAAGTTCAGGTGACATTTTTTGGCTAGCCAGCAGTTCTCTATGGATGACACGGTGCGTAGGCTCACATTCAGAAGTGACCTCTTTGACCCGAGTAGTGAAACCAGAAAGCCATCCAGCCGTGGCAGCCGCTCTGTCCATGCATATACCGACACAAAATGACCAGTTCAGTTTTCCTGATATGTAATTGTTCAAAGACTTGAATAGTTCCGCAGCTGTGGTGCTGGTTGGCAACAAAAGTGCACATAACATATCCCCATGCACACCTTCCTGTCAAACCTCTCTGCTAATGATAATCTATATTTGCAGTTGTTCTCCACTGCTAGCATCACTGCCTCAGCTCCACCTCAGATTATCAGGCATTAGATTCTCATAAGGAGTGCACAACCTAGAGCGCTCACATGCACAGTTCACAGTAGGGTTCGCGCTGCTCTGGGAATCTAATGCTGCAGCTGATCTGAACAGGAGGCGGAGCTCAGGCGGTAATGTGAGCAATGGGGAGCGGCTGTAAATACAGATGAAGCTTTGCTCGCTCCCCCACTGCTCACCTCCTGCTGTGTGGCCTGGTTCCTAACAGGCCACAGACCAGTACCATCTGTGGCCCTGGGGTTGGGGACCCCTGTTATAGAGCCATTACGAGCTTTTAAAGTAGAGAAGTGGAGTTTTAGATTCATCTGGTGTGTATGTAGGATGGATCGAAAGGGGAGGGATTGATATTAGGCAGGGGGACCATTTAAGAGGCTGTTTTACTGTTTAAGACAAAATAATTTACAATGCTCTTGGAATCTTAGTGTTTTAAGGAGGGAATAAGCCTACTGATTGGGGAATTAGACTTACTGTTCATCTTCTTTAAGAAGAAAAATGGTTTACTGATAGAATTATTCATTTAAAATGGTATTTATGCATAAGATAAGTGAGATTAAGAAGAAATCAAGTTATCTTAAATTAATTCAAGGCTCCATATGTAGATGATTTATATGTTAGTGTGCAGAAGGAACTTGAATTTATGGCATATGTTGATAAACTAGGGAGAATGGAGAATGTTTCAGAAGACTACAGGTGAGCAAAATCTAGACTTTCAAAAGGAGAAAATGGTGCATTCTGTGCAGAATGCTAAACTTGATAATCAGTGCCTTATCACAATTCTTCAGTGAATTATTAAAGAAGAGATGTATGAACTTTAAAAAAAAAGAGTAGAGGGACTTCCCTGGTGGTCCAGTGGTAGAGAATCCACCTTCCAATGCAGGCGATGCAAGTTCAATCCCTGGTCGGGGAACTAAGATCCCACATCCTGCAGGGCAACTAAGCCCGGGCGCCACAGCTACTGAGCCCCCGCACCTGAACTAGAGAGCCTGTGTGCCGTAAACTACAGAGCCCACATGCTCTGGAGCCTGTGCCACAACTAGAGAGAGAAAACCCACGCGCCACAACTACAGAGAAGCCTGCACACCGCAACTAGAAAGAAGCCCTCATGCCTCAACGAAGAGCCTGCTTGCCACAACTAAGACCGGATGCAGCCAAAAAAAAAAGAATATAGAGTCCAGGTATAATCCTAGAGCAGCTTGTGAAGCGCACATGATAAAACATTTTATAGTTAATCTGAAAGACTAAAGACAGAGAAATAGCCAGAAAGATTCTGAATAAGTAAACTCTTAGATATTAAAATGTATCATAAATTTTAAATAGTGTATTGGTACCAGAAACAGGCCTAACTAAGTAAATGTAATCTTGGTATATGATAAAGGTGGCATTTCAGATTGGTGAGGAATATATAGGTTATAAATTTTCTTAGGACAACTGAGAAAAGAATAAATTCCAATTTTATATCCTCCAAGAAAAAGAAAGACTTAGATGAATTGAGTATTTAAATATAAACAAAGATACATTGACAATACTTAAACAAAAAAAAACTATAAATTTTTTTAAACTTTTTATTTGATATTGGAATATAGCTGATTAACAATGTTGGGATAGTTTCAGGTGCACAGAAAAGGGACTCAGCCATACATATGCATGTATCCATTCTCCCCTAAATTCCGCTCCCATCCAGCCTGCCACATAACACTGAGCAGAGTTCCCTGTGCTGTACAGTAGGTCCTGGTTATCCATTTTAAATATAGCAGTGTGGACATGTCAATCCCAAACTCCCTGACTAACCCTTCCCCCTTCATTCCCCCTGGTAACCATAAGTTCGTTCTCTAAGTCTGTGAGTCTGAAGAAACTATAAATTTTAATATGATCTAGAGTTTTTAATTAATTAATTAATTAATTAATTAGGCTGTGTTGGGTCTTCGTTGCTGCGCACGGGCTTTCTCTAGTTGTGGTGAGCGGGGGCTGCTCTTCATCGCAGTGCACAGGCTTCTCATTGTGGCTGCTTCTTTTGCTGTGGAGCACAGGCTCTAGGCACACAGGCTTCAGTAGTTGTGGCTCGCGGGCTTTAGAGTGCAGGCTCAGTAGTTGTGGCGCAGGGGCTTAATTGCTCTGCGGCATGTGGGATCCTCCCGGACCAGGGCTCGATCCCGTGTCCCCTGCATGGGCAGGCAGATTCTTAACCATTATGCCACCAGGGAAGTCCCAAAAGAACACTTTAGAAAAAATTGAGTACCTCAACAGAAAAATGGGCAAAGGCAGAAATTCGTATGATTATAAAATACATGAAAAATATAAATCCATACTGACAATCAAAGAAATGTGTTTTAATACAACAATGAAGAATCAAGGAGTTGTGCTTCTTTCTTTGTTTTGGCCTATCATATCATATTGGGTAAAAAACAGTTAAAAGAATCATAGGACAGAATTGTTGAGGGATAGGGAACTAGTGTCATGGTGCTGTCAGACTGAAAACTAGTATAGTTTTTCTAGAGGACACCTTGGCAGTTTGTATCAAAAATCTTTTAAAAGTTTGACACCAGGGCTTCCCTGGTGGTGCGGTGGTTGGGAGTCCACCTGCCGATGCAGGGGACACGGGTTCGTGCCCCGGTCTGGGAGGATCCCACATGCCGCGGAGCGGCTGGGCCCGTGAGCCATGGCCGCTGGGCCTGCATGTCCGCAGCCTGTGCTCTGCAATGGGAGAGGCCACGGCAGTGAGAGGCCCACGTACTGCAAAAAAAAAAAAAGTTTGACATCAGACATTTCACTTTTACGAATTTATGGGGAATGAATGAAACGGGTTCATTGTAGCATTGGAATGAATGCTACATACATAATGGAAATATATGTAACGGAGCCATTAGCAATGAAGTAGATCTATATTTATTGATATAGAAAGATGTTCGTCATATGTTAAATGAGTAAAGCAGGTATTCAAACAATCTATACAATATGGTTGTATTTTTTGAAGATGGGATTCCGATTCAGTAATTTTGAGGAAGGTCCTGCAATCTACTTTTAAAAAATGTCTCATTTCCCATTTGGGGACAAATGCTGGAATAAACCACCCTGCATGTTGTAGCCAGACAAATCTCCTTTTTTCCTTTTCCCTTCTCCCTCTTCCTGTGTTTAGAAACATAGTGGCTGCATCTTTACTACCAAGTCAAATATGCTTTGGTGGTGTACTCACACTTAAAAGAATTCAGTTTTACACTGGGGAGTAAGAGGGAGAGTGATGGTGTGGTGGGAGGGAGAGCGAGGGTTTTATTTGCTTCATTGCCTTCCCTTCCCCCCAAGTCCCTTCATACCAATTAGCCCTCATCCTCCACTGTCATAGGAAAAGATATTTGTAAAGAAAAATGAGGCAGTTCGTGGCCTCAATTGTTGTTAAGGCAATTAAAGGAGTTCTAGAGGGTTATTTTCTCTCTTGAGTTTTGGCTCTGTTAAAACTTTAGCACACTCTGCCCCACCTGCCCTGGCCCAGCTTTCCTGATGCTCCATTATTGCCTGGTCCCAACTAAGCCCATCATCTTGTCATCTTTCACTTTTAAGGTGCTCTTTTCTTTCTCCTTGCTTTTGCAAATTTTTTTTTTTTTTTTTTTTTTTTTT
>NW_006780610.1:1541967-1549537 GCF_000442215.2 Lipotes vexillifer | reverse complement strand
ACAGGCTCCGGACGCGCAGGCTCAGCGGCCATGGCTCACGGGCCCAGCCGCTCCGCGGCATGTGGGATCTTCCCGAAACGGGGCACGAACCCGCGTCTCCTGCATCGGCAGGCGGACTCTCAAGCACTGCGCCACCAGGGAAGCCCTGCTTTTGCAAATTGTGTGGAATTCCTCCTTGCCTCTTCTGTCCCACTAATTTGTCTCTTTCTTCAGAGTAGCATTCCATTTCTCATCAGCGTTGTAAGCGTTTCTTGAATTCACCAGCATATGTGGCTGAATTTAAGTTCTTTTAACCATTTTGTCTCTATGACTTCAATTAACTTTCATATGGTACCCGTGTAATAAAAGAGGAAGTGTTTTAGTGCCTCCCTGTCTTGCAAATAAACTCTGAGGGTAGCAGTGATGTTTCAGGCCCGTAGAATCAAGCACATTGCTTGAGTTATAGTAAGTACTCAGCAAATACTCGTTGATTGGTTCCCTAATATTTCATTTGAAGAACGAATTAATATTAAAAAACTGCCTCTTTTTTTCTTGTGTTTAGATCACTCAGTCCTTGGTGTTTCTGCTGTTGGCTACACTTTTCAGTGCATTGACTGGTTTGCCGTGGAGTCTTTATAATACTTTTGTGATAGAAGAAAAACATGGTTTCAATCAGCAGGTAAAATAGAGAATGCAAATGTTCTCTTTTGTGCTTTTGTCCTCTGCTGGGAATAATTAAAACATAATTTGCTATTTTAGAGCATGAATTAATCGAGGGAAAAGGAACTGAAGATATGGTAAAGATCATAGTTTAAGGTCTTGCCATAAACTCTTCTAGCACTAATGTCTAGTGGTTTTTCAGCTAATAACATTTAAATGAGTTTATTTTAAACTATAAAATGCAAGACATTGACTTATTTTCTTAGGCTACCTGTTGTCATGTAGTCTCACTGCCTTTTAATTTTTAAAATTGCTTTAATAATGTATCCTTTCTATTCACTTATTTGTTATTTTAAAAGCAGTTTCTTAGTTTCTCATGATGACCTTTTATGTTTTCAGACTTTGGGGTTCTTCATGAAAGATGCAATCAAGAAATTTATTGTGACTCAGTGCATTTTATTACCTGTGTCTTCACTTCTACTTTACATTATTAAAATTGGGGGAGACTATTTTTTTATTTATGCCTGGCTGTTCACACTAGTTGTGTCTCTGGTAAGTGAAATCTTTGTTTTGATTTTCTTTTACAAAATATTCCTTGGTGAGATAACTGTCATTTAATCTTCATTAGCATCTAAATGGTTCTTAAGAAGCAGAAGAAATATAAATAGGTGCTCATATAAATTCCCCTTCTGTTTTCTGCTTTCAGCTATAGAAATGGGAGAGTTGACTCTGACCATAGATTTTCTTCTTATACTGGCTCTTATAGATTCTAGAAGCTAGTTGTTAGTTACCTTTAATGATCCAGTTGTCAAGCAGTTTGGGGCTGTGCATTTGTGAGTTGCCACCAGAGTGATGACTAAGTTTGACAATTTGATGACTCTTGACTGAGCTCCAGTGTCTAAAAGCCACGGATATTTTGGAGAGAGAATAGATGTAAGCGGGATAAGCAAAAGAAATCATAAACGTTGTCTGCTTTCTCCTGCCTTCCTTCCCCTGCCTTTCCCTTCCTCCTCTCCCCTTTGCCCTTTACCCCTTCTTCTCTGTCCCTTGCCCCCTCCTCCTGCCCCTCCCCCTCGCCCTGCCTCTTCCCTTTTCCCCCCACAGCCCCCCCTTCTTCCCTCTCTTCCTTCTCCCTCCTTTTTCCTCTCTCCGCTTCCCCCTTGTCCCTTCTTCACATCTTCTTTTCCTCTTCTCTTTCCGATATTCCAAACTGCTTCACAGCACAAACACTACAACACAATCAAAATGGCCTGTTAACAGCCCCCAGAAAATGCGTCCTATCAGCTCTTCAGCTGCACTGATGGTGAGGTTTCTTTTAGTCTGAACTACCATGATGCTCATTGCTTCACCTCCTGCTGGTGGGATCATGACTGGAAAATGGGTGCTACAAATATATGTTGTATGGCAAACTGAAGTGACAGGAGAGAGAGCAGAGGAAATGCCCCCGAAATGCTTAAGGAAGTACTGTTTCAACCAGTGTGTATAGTTATGAACTGCAGGTCAGTAATATTAGCAGGCAAACCAAATAATAGCACACAGTCAAGCTCCAGTAGTTCTCTTTTTAGCAAACACTTCAAGTCTATTACGATTACCTTGAAAGACAGAATTCCAAGTTATGATGGGCTCATGAAGTGTCAGAAATCCCCAAGATAGTTTTGAATGGACCATTTGGCTTTTCAGTTATTACCATATAGAGACTATTCATTTTGATTTAATTCATCAAACAGATATTGAATGCTGTACTGGTACTATTTCAGGCTGGGAATACCAGAGCAAATAAGATAAGGTCCCTGTTCTCAGGGCTGGGATCACATAGTTTTAATATTGAATCTGTATAGTGAGTAGTTTCTCTTTAAGGACATATTCATAGGTTGTTCTCATATTTGCGTTTCAGGTGCTTGTCACCATCTATGCTGATTACATTGCCCCTTTATTTGACAAATTCACACCTCTTCCTGAGGGAAAGCTTAAACAAGAAATTGAAATCATGGCAAAGAGTATTGACTTCCCTTTGACTAAGGTGTATGTTGTTCAAGGTAAGGCTCTCTGGGGTAAGAAGATTTTATTGGAGTGATTTGTTTTATTTGATTAGTTTATTCTTAAAACTTTAATAAAAGAACAAATCAGTTGGTTTGGGGTTTTTTTTGTTTGTTTGTTTTTGTTATTTGAAGATTAGGATTTTACATTTTGGCTTTTGAAGATTTATAAGAATTGATGACATAGTCCAGGGACAGAAACTGGTGGCCTGATGCCAAGTCCTGCTCTTGCCTGCAGCTATGTTTGGTTGGTTTTATTGTTTTTAATTCTGTACCAAGGCCTTTATCACTCCCTGCTATGTCATAATATTAGACTGATTTTTTCACTTCTATTACCTGCCTGGCTCCTATATGTAACTGAGTTGGACTCTTGTTTAGATTCCATTTGGCAGTGGTTTGGGGGCTCAAAAACAAAACCAATGTTATTGGCTTTGTCTCCACCAAGAAAACTTCCAGTGTTCTGCAGGACTCTGATTTCACCTGCAGATTACCCAAGATTGGTGCCACTTGGTATTTTGGATTAGTTATACTCTGCTTTTCTGATGATTGCTTTTGAAAATTAAGCTATCTATCTGTTAGCTTGTGTAAGACTACTAAAGTCTCAAGGAAACCTACAAAGATGCAAAGAAAAACTGTGTGGTACCATGACTTTAGAATCTGTAAATTAAAATCCATGTAAATGAATGAGTGTAGTTCTGCCTCTGCCACTTACCAGCTGTGGGATCTTGGACAAGTCACTTTGCATCTCTGGGTTTCAGTTTTGCTTCCTCTGAGCTATGGTCTGGCAAATGCTTTCTGTAAAGGGCTAGACGGTAATTATTTTAGGCTTTGCAGGTCACATGGTCTCTGTTGCAACTATTCAACTCTGCCATGATAGTACAAAAGCAGCCATAGTAATACATAAAGAAACAAGCATGGCTGTTTTCTAATAAAACTTTATTTATAAAAATAAGTGGCAGGTTTGATTTGACCTGCAAGCCATAGTTTGCCCATTCCTCCTCTAAAGTAAAAATCACCATTGAGAAGTAGCTATGGCGGATGAAGGAGTAGAAACTGAGAAGTAATTGCAGGGTCCAGGAGGACAGAGATGGTCACAACTGGAAAGAATGAATTAACAGCAACGAGAAGAGCATAGAAATCTCAGGCATTTGGTGGCCAACTAAAGGCACAATTAGAACATGTCTATGGGGAAATAGTAGAAAAAGAAGCCAATTCATACTACTGCTTTGGCCTCATGAAATTACTAGTCTTTTAATAATATTAAACTAGTAGCACAATGATCAGTATAGTAGAACAATCTCTGAGACGCTTTTACTGAAGGGGCAACCTAAGTTGCTGATCACTTATAATCAGATAACGTGAATGCTAATGCTATGACGATAGAGGTAGTCAAGAAGATATGTGATATGTACCATCAGTGCTATATGATTTTAGCTGAAATTGTAAGGGAAGGCTTTATGGAGGGTTATAACATAAGCTGGGACTTTGTGGAAAATCAAGATTTGAGTAGGTGGAGGGTAGCATTTCAGAGGTCAGGCTGTGGAGCCAGTAGGTTTGCATTTAAATTCTAGTTCTAGCACAGATTCCCCGTGTGACTTTGGACAACTTACCTCTGCTAAACAGAAGTTACTCATCTGCAACGCATGTTTCTGTTGTTGTTAATAATGTTGTCAAAAATATTTTGAGTAAATGAATGTTGTTAATAACAATAACAACACACGTGATGGATTTGTAAATTGAAAGGAAAAACCGAGTGAAAAACCAAGAGTCTTGCTCTCTGAAAATATCAGATAGTAAGTACTGTGCAGAGAATTAAACGGATGTGAAGTGATAAAGAATGACTGAGTAGATACTTTCGATTAGGTCATCAGACAAGACATCTCTGAGCAAATGAATTTAAGCTGAGATCTGAAGGAAGGAGCCATCCATGCCAAGATCAATGGAGAGACCCTCCAGAGCTTTGTATCTTCAAAAACAGAAAAAAGTCCAGTGTGGCTACCACATGGCAGGAAAGTGTTATGACATGAAATCTGAGACATAGGCGAGAGTCAGACCACATAGGCCTTTGTAAATCAGAGTAAGGAGCTTGGATTTTATTTTAAGTCTAGGGTTAAAGCTATTGAAGGTTTTAGGCAAGAAAGTGACACGGCCCAGTTTGTACTTTTTACCTATTTTATGTTGCTATATAGAGAATAGACGGTAGGGGAGGCGAGAGTAGAAGCAGGAAGAGCAGTTAGGAGGCCAGGAGGCCAGTTCAGGAGGAGATAATGTGGCTTAGACTAGAATAGTAGTAATTGATGGAGAGAAGTGGATATACTGAGGATGTGTTTTAGAGGTAGAGTTGATGGAATTTGCCGGTAGATGACGTGTAAAGGAATAAGAGAGAAAGAGACATCAAAGATAACAACCTAGATTTTTGGACTAAGCAGTTGGATAAATGGTAGGTTACTGAGATGGGAAAAAACTGGGAGAAGAGCAGGTCTGTGAGGGTTTAAGTTCTGATGGGTGTTTTATATACCTATTGAACATTGTACTAGAGTTCTACAAGCAGTAGTTAGTTGCATGCCAGCCATAGAAACCAACTATGGCTTATTTAACCAGAGAAATTCCTTATTGAAACAATATTTGATAACTCACAAAGTCACCAGGAAAGTTAAGTTTACCAAACTTGGGAAGTGGGCTCTCCATCGGGAGACCAGGAACTCAGAATCATCCTGCAGAACGAGTCTGGGGAGGACACTGCTAGTGGCTCCTGATGTTGGAGTCAGCAGTGTGTATCCCTAACATCCCTTCCACTAGCACCTTCAGAATTCATTCCTCACTGCCCTGCTCCTTTATGTAATTAGCTAACTGTTTCAGAGTCCCCAGTGGATGCATCTGACTGACTGAGCCAGGGCACTGGGCTAGCTGCCAGGAGTGCTTGGGGAAGCAGATAGCTAGCTTTTTAGATTTCTCAAATGAGAAGCAGTCTCTCACAAGACTTGCATGATGCGAAATTCCCTAAACTCTGCAAGGGAATTCTAATACTGGTCAGGGAAAAAAACATGCTTGAGAATATAAACAACAGATAGGCCCTTTAGCCATCCATGTGGAGATGTAGGCCTGTCACATAAGCAGCTGGATATATAAATCCAGAGTTCTAGGGAGAGGCCAAGGCTAGAAATAGTGATATGGAAGTATCTGTATCTGGCATGTAGATACCTCCATGGATGAGGGCACTTAGAGAAGAGGAGGGGGCTCAGGTCAGAGTCAGCAGAGGAGGAAGAGCCAGCAAAGGAGGCTGAAGAGGAGAGACCATTGAGGTAGGAAGAAAACCAGGAGAAGATGGTGTTTCTCTTGAGATAGGAGAAGAAAGTGTTTCAAGGAGGGAGTGGTCAACGGTATCAAATGCTGCCAAGAAGTTGATTAAGATAAGACATCATAAATGAAAGATGAAAAGACAGCTGGCCATGCCTTACAATTTCATAGAACGTTTTGGTTTTCAGAGTTCCCAAATACATTACTTCATACCTCAAGTGGTACGATAAATCCATTCAGTAAACAAGCATTATTGAATAAATACTACATGCAAGGCATAGTGATACAAAAAGCTTATGGTCTAGTGCAGGGACTCTTAAAACTTTAGTGAATATAAGAATTCCCTGGAGAGTTTGTTTAAAGATTCCTCGGCTCCATTCTCAGATATTGGGTGTTTCTAGTATTTACGTCTAACAAGTACCCGTAGGTGATTTTGGTGTAGGCATTCTCTGGGCCACACTTTGAGATACTTAGACCAGTGGGAGATACTAAGACATTCATTTTGTTTTATTTATCTGCCTACTTCCAAAGGTAACTTCAGGTAGCTTCTAAAAAATATTTTTAAATTAATTTAAAAATTAGAATCAGAGAAGATAGAAATGAGATAGAAGTATAAGATCTAGATACTCAGCTTTCCAGATCCTAAGGTCCTATATTATTGATAAAATTGGACCACATATTTGGCTCTTAAATTCCAGGCAACCAAACCAAAAAAGTCCTCTCCTCATATCATAAACGGGAAAATAAAGCTTAAAGAAATTAAGAAAGATTCTTACATTTACACAACTAATACATGGCAGAGCCAAGATTTGAACCTAAAGTCATTCTTAACCACTAAATTCACTGCACATGCTAGAACATAAAATATAAAGAAAATAAAGTATAGAAAATAAAGAAAATTACAAAGAAGAAGATAAAAATCAACCATAGTTCAGCTACTGTTAGCCACTGTTAAAAATTTAGGGGTTTTTTTTCAGTCTTTTTAAGATAGTTTTAATTTTTTCTGATTAAATAAGTATACTGACTTTAAAAGCCTTGGAACAGAGAAAAGTATAAGGGAGGGAACAAAAATCTGTATTTCTAGAAGCCAGTGATAAACACTTCAGTATTTTAATATATTTCTTAATAGGTTTGTGTTTCTGCTTTTCTATTTACATGTACATTTTTTCATGACAATAATGGAATTTTATATACATGAAGTTTTACATCCTTTTCAGTTATGTTGGTGAGCTTTTTCCTATCTTGTTAAAATATTTCAAAAGTATACTTTTTTTCTGGCTGCTTAAAATTCCATTTCATAGCTTTACCATAATTTAATCATTCCATGACTGTTGGATATTTAGGCTTTATTTATTTACTTATTGCTGTAAAGCTGCAATGAGCATAAATATTTGTTGTCAAGACTGCAAAGAAACAGGCACTTTCCACTGCTGGTGGTGATTTATGTTGATATAATATTCTTCAGGTGTTAAACAATTTTAAAATGTTAATGTCCTTTCCAGTAATTCAGTTTCTAGGCGTCTCTCCAAAAAACCCCATACTTTTTAATTATTTTCCATGCTTTGAACTGTCTTTTCCTTAGGATCTAAACGCTCTTC
>NW_006780610.1:1508428-1541922 GCF_000442215.2 Lipotes vexillifer | reverse complement strand
CTTCCCACAGCAATGCTTATTTTTATGGCTTCTTCAAGAACAAGCGGATAGTTTTGTTTGACACTCTACTAGAAGAGTATTCTGTACTAAACAAAGACATCCAGGAGGAGTCTGGCATGGAACCCCGCAATGATGGAGAAGGGGACAGTGAAGAAATAAAAGCTAAAGTTAAAGTGAGTTCTTCTCTTCCTAAGAGACCCTGGCTTAGTTTTTATGAACAGTTCCTGTGACAACTCAAAATAACATTAATTTCTATGTAGTGAGTGTTGAATTCAAGGAGACTATCAAATAAAAATACAGTGGCCCCTTTATAACTGGTATTTGGGAGAGATTATCACTATCGTTACATGCTAACTACCTTGCAGGCTTTCACAGAATGTACACAAGTATAAGGTAGGAAAATTCTTATGATTATAAGCTGTCTTTAAAACAGGGACTTTATATATAATTCCTGACATGTTTATGATTGAAGAATTCCCACAGGCAAGATAAAAAGGCGATAAACATCTCATTTTTAGCTTCATTGAGATATAGTAACTATAGGCTTTGGCAGTGGAGAGACTTGAATTTGAATCCTGGTTCTGTCATTTAGTAGCTGTGCATTCTTGGGTATACTATGTAACTTGGTCAGTTTTCTTTTGTTTGTTTAACAAATATTTATGAAATGTAAACTCTGTGCTGAGATACTTTCCTTGGCACTAGGAATACAAAGATAAAGAGGCAAACCTTGCTCTTAAGGAGTTTATAGTCTAAAGGGGAGAAAGTCATACAAGCACAGTACAATATGGTAATTGCTGCATTGAAGCTGTAAATACTGGATGCAGTGAGAACACAAGAGAAGACGTTTGTTAAATCTGACCTTTTAGTCTGAGAAAGCTTTTTCTGAATCTTCTCCTGGATGAGGTCAGCTAATGCTGATTAGCAAGATCTAAAGTATACCAAGACTAAATGGGGAGGGGAAACACTGATAAGAAAACAGTACATATTTCATCAGAAACAGTCTCCAGTAGTTGTGTGTGTGATGGAATGTGCCATTGGCTTTGGTGTCATTCAGAGATGATACGGGATCTGTGTGACTCTGGGCAACTAACTTAAGCTCTCTAAATCTTTGATTTCTTAACTGAAAGACAATGCCACCAGGGTTTCTCATCTTGGCACTACTGACATCTTGGACTGGACAATTTTTCATCATGGGAGGCTATCTTGTGCATCATAAGATGTTGAGCAGCATCTCTGGCCTCTCCCTTTAGATGCCAGTATCAATCCCTCCTTTCCCAGCAACTGTGACAATGAAAAATGTCACTAGACATTGCCAGATGTCCGTGGGGTTGGGGGGTACTGGAAGGAGGGGGCAAGATCACTCCTAGTTGAAAAACACTGGGATAAAGATGCCTACCTCTTAGGGTTGTTAAGATTAAATGAAATAATATATGTGAATAACCTTGTACTCTATGTACTTTAAGTACCAGAAAATAACTTTTATCACTGAGTATCTGTTTTGACTCTAAAGAGATGGTCTAATAGAGTGCCTAGCCTGTTATAAATATGTAGATGGAACAAAATTCTGTGAAGGGGTTAAACAGTATTGGGTGAAGGTTAACTCCTTTGATTATATTTATTTTTAAGTGGGTTTATCAGATTTCCCCGGAGGTCCAGTGGTTAAGGCTCCGCGCTCCAAATGCAGGGGGCACGGGTTCGATCCCTGGTTGGGGAGCTAAGACCCCACATGCCGCGTGGTGGGGCCAAAAAAAAAAAAAAAAAATCATAGATATATGTATATGTTAATAAAAACAGCTCAACACTATCTTTTTTAATGACTACATATCACATTTATGGATAAAACACATTTAATGAACTAATAAGCTTACCGGGGGCAAAAAAAAAAAAAAAAAAAGGGAAACAAGTGGGTTTATCCTGTCTGGATATTGTAATAAAAGTCATTTTGGTCTGACCAAGAGTCATAGGATTTTAAGCTAGGAAGAGCTCTTAAGGTCATCCTATAGACAGGAAAACTGAAATCCAAAAAGAGTAACCAGGTGACAACAGTGGGGAATCATGCAAGTTCAGCAAGTCAACCTGCTGAAGAGGTATCCACATACAGGGTGGATTACTTTATAGCCAAACCTGGGTGTTAGATAGTGGTCTGCTGATTTCAGTAATGAAATAACTGACCTTTAGTATCTGTGAGAACAGTATTCTTTGGCTTAAATCTTAGAAAAGAAGTCTTCTGAACCATGTCGAATCGAGTTTGAGTTATTTTGTTGGCTTCTTGAAGAGTAGCTGCAAATATTTTAGCATCTATGTATAAGTTACATAGTCCTACCCTAGAAGACCTGTAGTAGAGGAGAGGAGATATGTATACAAATAGCTCATAGTTTAAGGCAGAGGGTGGTAAGTGAGTGGCTGAAATAGTGTGGCTTTTAGAAATTAAGAAATTAATGCAGATGCTAATGGCCAGACAGGTTTCTTAAAAGAGAGGATGTTTGAACTAGGCAAAATTTTGACCTGGGGATGGAGCTTTTCAGGTTGAAGATATGGAATGAATGAAGCTATAAAGACAACTACACAATGGCTATTCTGAGACTAATGAATGAACGGATTCTTGTAGAAGGGGATAGAAAGGTAGGCCAGGACCAGTTTGTAAAGTACTTCTTCCTGAAGACATTGAGTGGTTATTTTCAGTGGCCTGGAAAGTTTAAATTGATTTGGGTAGAGGCCAAAGCTTGTTTTAGGAAGTTTAAAATTTGGTGGCAACATATATGATAGAGCAAAGATTAGAGGCAAGGGGGACTCCTAGGGGCCTATTGCATCAAGATAACCAAGATAAGCATGAAATAAGGGCCTACACTTAGAGTGAGAGGTGAGAGTAAGTGTGGAGTCATAATAAAAGATGGATTTCAAGTACTTGGGTGATTGCTATTATGGGGAGTAAAGGAGGAAGTCAAAGAAGGACGCAGAACGCCAGTGCATGTACCACAGGTGAGGTGATTTTAGGTAGTATAGTATATCAGTATTTGAAATTTGAATGGCCATATGTGTATTAATGTATATTAGGAAAAAGATAAAACTAGCTTATCATGATTTCATGAAAATTGTCATTTAGGATAAGGTTAAGTTTTAAAAAGTGAATTGATTTTTTAAAAGATATTAAATAATCACACAGAGAATACACAGGTGTGGCAGAAGTTTAGGAAACAGTGGTTTATTCAGCACCTGCTAGTGAACACCTACTATGTACAACACAGTGGGGGATGCAAAAATGGTTTTAAGTCTGGATCACATAGAAAGGATGAAGTGTTTCATTTTGAACAGAAGAAAACTAAAGTTATCTGAAATCCCTCCTCTTAGAGATAACTACTATTAACATTTTGATGAATATCTCCATACTGACTATTCACATTTTATAAGATGACTAGGAAACTTACTCTCTGCAGTTTTATCCTTCAGAAGACAAATTCGATCACTGGAACAACCTGTCTCAAAAGCAGTTTAAGTAAAAGGAAAAATTTTAATATATAAAAGCTGTACTTTTGTAGAAGAAAACAAGTGTTTCCCCAGCAAGTGCTAGGGTCATGTGAAAGTATTCCCAGTTGATAAGTATAGTAGAGGACAAGATCCAGAGATGTGGGTTGGCTTTTACCCACTACTTATTAGCAAGATGATCTTAAGACATTTTAACTTCTCGGTGTCCTTTACCTCTAAAATGAAGATATTACTTCCCATCTTGTGCAGCTTGGTGTTGTGAGGATCAAATGAATCAGCATATGAATTTTATGAAAAGTGCTATAGAAAAGTGAAAGATATGTGGTACTTATTTTTGTTATTGTATGTGAAATTTGCATGGGAAGAAAAGAAAATCCAGTTTTGTCTAAGAATCTATCACCAATAAACAAGTCTCCTTTCTGCAGAAAATGACCCTTATTTAAGCTCTTTTCATTCCATATCTTTGAATGTGACTCCATGCAGTTCTGAATAGCTTCCTAAACCCAGACATCAAACCAAGAGACAACAGCCTATGTTATCTAATAGAGACCTGCTTGTTTTATAAAAGAATTAATTCATAGTTCACACTGGGAAGCAGGTAACTAGTGAAACTAGAAGCCTAAAGACTGTGTACTTTATATAAAATGATGATAATGATAGCTGCCTTGTAGTAGTGGAGATTAACAAACTGTATGTAAAATATCTAATAATACAGTGTCTAGTACATAGACCATTTAATGAGTGGGAACTGTTATCATTATTATTAAACAAAGCAGCCTATTTTGCTTATTATTAAACTAATAGACAAATTAGAAAACATGAATAATCCAACTAACCGTAAACATCTTACTATATATATTTCTAGTCTTTTTAAATCATCATTTTTTAAAATCATTCTCCTCGGGACTTCCCTGATGGTACAGTGGTTAGAATCTGCCTACCAATACAGGGGACACAGGTTTGAGCCCTGGTCTGGGAAGGTCCCACGGGAAGGTCCCACATGCTGTGGAGCAACTAAGCCCATGCACCACAACTACCGAGCCTGTGCTCTAGAGCCCACGTACCACAACTGCTGAAGCCTGCTCACCTAGAGCCTGTGCTCCGCAAAAAGAGAAACCACTGCAATGAGAAGCCCGCATGCTGCAACGAAGAGTAGCCCCCGCTCGCCGCAACTAGAGAAAGCCCGCACGCAGCAACGAAGACCCAAAGCAGCCAAAAATAAATAAATAAGTTAATTAATAAAATAAAATCATTCTCCTCTTATTGGGTGTATGGGTTGTTTCCAGTTTTTTGCTGTTAAAAATATTCTTGCAATGAATATTTTTGTATATAAATCTTCAGTTGCACCTCTTTATTTCCCCCTTAGAATACATGTCTATTAATTGGTGCTTTGTTTGTTATTCCCTCTTGATGGCCATTCCCTGAAGGTACAGGTACACGTGTCTCTTAGCCATTTAAGAAACTAGGCGAGTTATCTCATTCTTTACTTTCTCTACCAAACGTATTCTGACGTAAATACTGATGTTTAAAAGGAAAAGAGATAATAAATGTAAATGCTATCTTGCCAGTCATTTTAATCTATCCCTCTACCCAGCCTCATTTTTAAGTGGTCATTTTCCTTAAAAATGAGGAATTGGTGAAGGAGTGGAAAAGTGGTAGAATATCTAGATTCCAGTATCTTGCTGCCTGTGTTTCCATTAGGTTGCATTTTTCTAAGGTCTGTAAAACAAAATAAATTCCCTTTTTGTCTATTTTTTTTTGTACTTCACTCTTTTAAGTACCTGGAGTTTATTTCAAAACTGTTAGCCTTCACTTTCTAGGGTATATATTGTGTAATTGTTGCGGGATAGATATGTGTCCCATAGATGAAGCTTTTTTATTATTTTGTTTATTTTTTTAAAAACAAGAATATTCTGGGAGGCTTCCCTGGTGGCGCAGTGGTTGAGAGTTCGCCTGCCGATGCAGGGGACATGGGTTCGTGCCCTGGTCCGGGAGGATCCCACATGCCGCGGAGCGGCTGGGCCCGTGAGCCATGGCCGCCGAGCCTGCGCGTCCGGAGCCTGTGCTCCGAAACGGGAGAAGCCACAACAGTGAGAGGCCCGCGTACCGCAAAATAAATATAAATAAATAAATAAATAAATAAAAATACTTAAAAAAAAATAATAATAATAAAAAATAAAAAATAAAAACAAGAATATTCTTTAAATATTTATTTTTAAATAACAACATACTTTATTTTTTTAATTAATTAATTAATTAATTTTTGGCTGCGTTGGGTCTTAGTTGCTGTGCGTGGGCTTTCTCTAGTTGCAGTCAGCAGTGGCTACTCTTCATTGCAGTGTGTGGGCTTCTCATTGAGGTGGCTTCTCTCGTTGGGAGCACTGGCTCTAGGCGCGTGGGCTTCAGTAGTTGTGGCTTGCGGGGTCTAGGGCACAGGCTTAGTAGTTGTGGCGCAGGGGCTTAGTTGCTCTGCGGCATGTGGGATCTTCCCGGACCAGGGCTCGAATCTGTGTCCCTGCATTGACAGGCAGATTCTTAACCACTGAACCACCAGGGAAGTCCCAAAAAATATTTACTTTTTAATTTTTTTATTTTGGCTGCTCCAGGTCTTAGTTGTGTCATGCGGGCTTCTTAGTTGCGGCATGCAAACTCTTAGTTGTGGCATGCTTGTGGCATCTAGTTCCCTGACCAAGGATTGAACCCGGGCCTGCTGCACTGGGAGCATGGAGTCTTATCCACTGCACTACCAGGGAAGTCCCTGATGTAGACCATTTTTTAAAAATCTTTATTGAATTTGTTACAATATTGCTTCTGTTTTATGTTTTGGTTAAGTGTACAGTTCAGTGGTTTTTACTATATAATGTGCAACCATCACCATATCACATTCATCCTTTTACTTTTAACCTTCCAGTTTTTATATTTTAGATGTCTCATACATAGATAGACTTTGTTGTTACAGTTGCTTTTAAATCCAATCTAACACTCACTATCTTTTTTTTTGACAAGCTTTATTTATTCATGTATATTGTGATTACTGATATATTTGGAATTATTTTTACCATATTATTTTATTCTTTTTTTCCCCTCTATCCTTTTCATATCACCCCCACCTCCACCCCAAACATATACACACACATCCTCCTCTTGCTTTATTTTTAGAACTTATTGAAGGTTTTTAAAAAATGATATTTGGGTTGTCATTAAGGTTTCAAGGTTCATATATGACTATTCTTTTAATGGTTGCTGTTAAAAATAAATCATGCCCATATAACTTAAAATCTTAATATATACAGTATCTTCACTGCTTCCTGAACAATCCAGGAACCTTAAATAAACACTTTGATCTAATTATACCCCCTTCATATTATATTTTAGTTTTATCTTGTTTATTTTTTACCCCTAAAATTAGCATTATTATTATTTTATACAGTCATTATTTAAGTTTACCTATGTGCTTACCTGTGTCTTTGCTTACCATTCCGTATTCATCTCACACCTTTCTTTTAGAAATTACCTTGCTTCTTCCAGAGTATATGCTTTAGAAATTTCTTTGGAAAGTTGTTTTTGTTTTATTTATTTATTTATTTACTTACTTACTTAATTTTTGGCTGCGTTAGGTCTTCATTGCTGCACGTGGGCTTTCTCTAGCTGCGGTGAGCGGGGGCTACTCTCCGTTGTGGTGTGCGGCCTTCTCATTGCAGTGGCTTCTCTTGTTGTGGAGCACAGGCTCTAGGTGCGTAGGCTTCAGTAGTTGTGGCATGCGGGCTCAGTAGTTGTGGCTCGCAGGTCCTAGAGCGCAGGCTCAGTAGTTGTGACGCACTGGCTTATTTGCTCCATGGCATGTGGGATCTTCCCCGACCAGGGCTTGAACCCATGTCCCCTGCATTGGCAGGCGGATTCTTAACCACTGTGCCATCAGGGAAGTTGTCCCTGTTTTTGTTTTTATATCACTCTCATTCTAGATATCAATTCAAGATTGACAGCTATTTATCCTAGCATCCTAATATTTGTTTATCTATTTTTTTCTATTCTGTTCTGATTTCCTTTGTTCCTGTTGAAAAAGTCAGCTCTGTGAGAATTCCCTGGTGGTCCAGTGCTTAGGACTCTGTGCTTCCCCTGCAGGGGCCATGGGTTTGATCCCTGGTCGGGGAACTAAGATCCTGCCTGCAACATGGCCAAAAAAAAAAAAAAAATTTCTTCTCTGAGCTTATTGTCTTTTTTTTTTTTTTTTTTTTAGTTCCTTCTGGTTATTCTTAAGATTTCTTTTTGATTTTCATGTTGTGAAAGTATGGACTTCTTTATCCCAGTCCTGTTTGGGATATACTGTGGTTCCTAAATCTAAGGACTCATGTCTTTCCTGAAGTTTAAAAAGTTCTTTGCCATTATCTAAAGTATTCCTTCTTTCCCGTTCTCCCTAGTCTATCTTTCTGGAATTCCAATTAGATGAATGTTATACCATCTCATTCTGTCTCCCATGGGTGCTAACCGCTATTCTATATTTGTCTCTTGGAGCTGCATTCTGTAATTTTTCAGCTCTACACTCCAGTTCATGGATTCTTCCTTTAGCTATATTTAATCTGTTCTTTAACCAGTCCATTGTGTTTTAAAGTTCTAATTGGTTCTTTTTCAAATCAGTCATTTCTGGTAGTCTCTTATTCCTTCCTCATGTTTTTAGTTCCCTTGTTTGTATAAAACATGCTTCTTTTTATTCTGTATCTGATAATTCCAGTATCTGAAGTCTTAAGGAGCTAATGCAGCTAGCTCCATATTGTTTCTGCTAACTCTTACTCATTGTGGCTTGCTTTCTGAAGTATTTGGTAATTTTTTTTGTGAGTTCATAATAGGTCAATGATCTTAATCCTCGGGAATCTTGAAGCATCTGACTGTAGGGTACATTCCTCAACAGAGGATTTGTATTTGCTTCTATCAGTTGGCCCCAGTGCTACCAAGCCAGAAGCACTTTACTATCTCATCTTGGGGTTTTCTGGCCCATGCAGATAACGTTTTTGAATTTTAATGGAGACTTCTCTTTTTTTTTTCCAGTTTAGATGAGCTTGACACCGTTGGGCTACTTCACCAGCATTTTTTTTTTTTTCTGGCTCACTCTTTGACTCAGAGTATATACCCCTTCATGGGATTATGCAAGGGATGTTAATTTCAACTCCTCACCTTTGGCTTTTTCTTACTTTAAAATAAACTAAACTGTATGTTTAAAGATATTTGTTTTACCTTATTAAGCAGTTTTTTTTTTAAAGATGTTGGGGATAGGAGTTAATTAATTAATTAATTTACTTTTGCTGTGTTGCGTCTTCGTTTCTGTGCGAGGGCTTTCTCTAGTTGTGATAAGCGGGGGCCACTCTTCCTCGTGGTTATTAAGCATTTTTAGATGTTTTTCAGAGTATGTGTGTGTTGGTGAGTGAATGTGGGTATGCACATGTGAGAGTGTGTGTATAAGATTAAATTGTTCATTGTGTCTTGGCACTATTTAAATTTAATCTGGAAAGTTTATAAACAGTGAGAATTTTATTTGGCTTTGTAAACATTATATTTTATCATTCATATGACCACCTACCATTTAGGTTTAATTATTTAATTTAATTTATTTATTTTTATGCGGCGTGCAGGATCTTAGTTGCCAGACCAGGGATCGAACCTGTGCCCCCTGCAGTGGAAGCATGGAGTCCTAACCACTGGGCCACCAGGGAATTCCCTCTGTTTAGTTATTTTAAAACCAGTACTATAATAATATGCAAATGATTACATACCTGTTGACTAAAAAATTGTTTATTTGATAAATGTTGAATAATTTACTTTTATATTTATAGCTGTGTGAAAGTTGAAAGCACAGGTCTCTGGCATCAGACTACTTGGCTCCACATCCCAGGTTTTCTATTTATTGGCTGTGTGGCCATAGGAAAATTAGTTAATTTCTCCATACCTAGATTTTCTCATCTTTATTTTTTTTATTTTTTTATTTTTTAAATTAATTTTTATTAATTAATTGCTTTACAATGTTGTGTTAGCCGCCACTGCACAAGAAAGTGAATCAGCCATACACATACAGATGTCCCCTCCCTTTTGGACCTCCTTTTTCTGGCTCACTCTTTGACTCAGAGTATATACCCCTTCATGGGATTATGCAAGGGATGTTAATTTCAACTCCTCACCTTTGGCTTTTTCTTACTTTAAAATAAACTAAACTGTATGTTTAAAGATATTTGTTTTACCTTATTAAGCAGTTTTTTTTTTAAAGATGTTGGGGATAGGAGTTAATTAATTAATTAATTTACTTTTGCTGTGTTGCGTCTTCGTTTCTGTGCGAGGGCTTTCTCTAGTTGTGATAAGCGGGGGCCACTCTTCCTCGTGGTTATTAAGCATTTTTAGATGTTTTTCAGAGTATGTGTGTGTTGGTGAGTGAATGTGGGTATGCACATGTGAGAGTGTGTGTATAAGATTAAATTGTTCATTGTGTCTTGGCACTATTTAAATTTAATCTGGAAAGTTTATAAACAGTGAGAATTTTATTTGGCTTTGTAAACATTATATTTTATCATTCATATGACCACCTACCATTTAGGTTTAATTATTTAATTTAATTTATTTATTTTTATGCGGCGTGCAGGATCTTAGTTGCCAGACCAGGGATCGAACCTGTGCCCCCTGCAGTGGAAGCATGGAGTCCTAACCACTGGGCCACCAGGGAATTCCCTCTGTTTAGTTATTTTAAAACCAGTACTATAATAATATGCAAATGATTACATACCTGTTGACTAAAAAATTGTTTATTTGATAAATGTTGAATAATTTACTTTTATATTTATAGCTGTGTGAAAGTTGAAAGCACAGGTCTCTGGCATCAGACTACTTGGCTCCACATCCCAGGTTTTCTATTTATTGGCTGTGTGGCCATAGGAAAATTAGTTAATTTCTCCATACCTAGATTTTCTCATCTTTATTTTTTTTATTTTTTTATTTTTTAAATTAATTTTTATTAATTAATTGCTTTACAATGTTGTGTTAGCCGCCACTGCACAAGAAAGTGAATCAGCCATACACATACAGATGTCCCCTCCCTTTTGGACCTCCTTCCCATTTAGGTTACCACAGTGCATTAGGTAGAGTTCCCTGTGCTATACAGTATGTTCCCATCAGTTGTCTAGATTTTCTTATCTTTAAAGGGCAGTAATAAGTGTACTTATCTAATATGGTGATTATGATGTATAAATGAGTTATAATACAGTATTTAGCACAGAGGACCTGGTACATAGTCACTGTTTAATAAATGTTAGCAACTTTGTTGTTACTTTTTTAATCTTTCCTGGACTATTCTTCATATGTGTTGAAGGAAAAAATAAATATGTATGCATGTGTATGTATATATTTTTGTGTGTATATGTGTGTGTGTGTGTATTTACATATATATTTGTAATGTTGGTTTGAGAGGCTATCATAAAGTTAGGGAAGCAGAACTCCAATAAATTTTAACATTAAATTTTATTTTATTAAAGTAACACAAACATACTGTTTAGAAGTTCAGAGTACAAAAAAAGCATATAATAAAATATAGCAGTTTCATGTTTCTTGCTTCTCTGTGCTGCTCACGTGCTGCCAGGGCCCTTTCCCCACAGACTGCAACTCTTTTAGCTTCTTCTGACATTTACATATATCATTTTTCTATATTGTATGTGTACTATTATTTATTGATCCTATCTCTTTTTTTTTTTTTTTTCTGCACTGCACGGCATGTGACATCTTAGTTTCCCCAGCCCGCGCCCCCTGCAGTGGAAGCACAGAGTCTTAACCACTGGGCCGCCAGGGAAGTGTCTGACACTATTATCTCTTGACTTTCACTTAATGTAGATGAGGATTTAGCTCTTGTCCTAACATCCGCTCTGCTCCTCCCTTCTCTCAATTCTTCCAATATAGTCCTGTTACAGTTCTTGGTTTAATCAGCATCAAAACATTTTTGTAAACATTATCATAAAACAGTGTTGTACCTATTCACTGCTGAGCACGCCTTACCTTTTTTCCCTCTTGCTTAATAATTGCTTTTTTTTTAAAGTGTGCTTAGTTTTCCTTTTATCTTTTTGCTAATTCTTCTCACAACTTCTGCTGTCTTTCAGTATAATTTCCTACAAATTTAATTGCATCATTAACCTTATTAGTTTTAGTCCCCCTCATCCCTGCCACACCCCAAAAGAGATCTCTGTTTTCTTTCTTTGGGGTGGTTTCTCTGAAGCCCTGCTCTTCAGCTCTCATACTGGACTTCCCTTGTGCTCATCCTTGATTCCATGTTGATTTTCTGTGTTCTCTTGATAGTGTACATCTTCTACTAGTTTCATCAGGTTAAAAAGATGGTACGGTGACTGAGAGTGTGATCATGGCAGCCCTCAACAGATTTTTTTTCGAGTCACACTGTTCAAATCTGGTTGGGTTACCCTCTCTAGCTGGTGTATAGATGTCATTCTGGGGTTGCCCTTTACCATTAGAGATTTCCTTCACTTCTCTCCTACATTGGGTCTCCTGTGTTCTGTATTCCATGACTTTTTGTTCCTTAATTTACTCCTTCATTTTGGTAAAGAACATCCTCAATCCAGTACCTTCCTGAGAAAGACTGCATAGTAAAGTTTTTGAGTCCTGGCATCAAAATGCCTTCACTTTTCTGTCACATTCTTTTCTGTCACTTTGGGGCTTAGATTTCTAGATTGGAAATACTTTTTCTTCAAGATCATGAAGGCATCATTCCGTCGTCTTTTTTTTTTTTAATTGCTTTATTTTTATTTTTAAAAATTAATTAATTAATTTTTTGGCCGCGCCACACAGCTTGTGGGATCTCAGTTCCCCGACCAGGGATAGAACTTGGGCTGCAACAGTGAAAGCCCGGAATCCTAACCATTAGACCACCAAGGAACTCTCTCCATCGTCTGTCTTCTTGATTTCAACATTGCTGGTGAGGTGTCTGAAACCATTCAGTTTACTTATCCTTAGTATGTTACCTTAATTATTACGCTTCTAGAAAATTGTTGGATCCTTTCTCTGTGTTCTGAAATTTCACATGCCTTGGTGTGAGCCTTTTTTTTAAATTGAAGTATAGTTGATTTGCAATATTATATTAGTTTCAAATGGACAACATAGTGGGTCTGTTTTTACCCATTGTGCTGGGTATGCATTGGGCCCTTTTAATTTGGAAGTTGAGGTTCTTTGGTACTAGGAAACTTTCTGGAATTGTTTTGTTGATGATTTTCTCCTCTCCATTTTTTTATTCTCTCTTTTCAGAGTTCCTAATATTTGAATGTTGGCTTCCTTATATTGAACTTTCTTAGCTTTTCTCTCCTGCTTTTCCATTTCTTTATTTCTTCTATTTTCTGGGAGATTCCATCATCTCCCAACCTTTTTTTAAAAAATAAATTTATTTATTTATTTTTGGCTGCATTGGGTCTTCCTTGCTGTGCGTGGGCTTCTCATCATAGTGGCTTCTCTTGCTGCGGAACACGGGCTGTAGGCACGTGGGCTTCAGTAGTTGTGGCTCGCAGGCTCTAGAGTGTAGGCTCATTAGTTGTGGCGCACAGGCTTAGTTGCTCCACAGCATGTGAAATCTTCCCAGACTAGGGCTCGAATCCGTGTCCCTTGCATTGGCAGGCGGATTCTTAACCACTGTGCCACCAGGGAAGTCCTTCCAATCATTCTATTAAGCTTTAATTTCCAAGATTTATTTTTCTCTGAATTTCCCATTTTTACAGTATCCTCTGTTTTTCCACGAATATAATATCTTATCTCTGAATTCTCTCCTTCTATAATTTCTGTTTCTTCCATACTGCATTTTTTCTGCATCTGGTCTTCCATCTTAACAGCTTACTTACCTTGTAATCCTGATAATCCTTGTTCGCTGTACTCGTTAGTAAAGGAATGGGACTGAAAACCTGATTGGAATCTCTGAGCCTGTAGATAAGGCTTATCAACTTTGAGCTTCACTGTAGCTTGGCTTGGATGTGCTTGTAGTTGAGGAATACCTGCTGTTAGTATCTTCAGGTCTTTCCTGGTAGAATGGTCAGTTCCCAGGGAGTACTCTTCTAATCTTTTGCCTGGTGGGTAGTTATCTGGGAGCCAGGTATGGGGAGAGGAGTAGTTTGGGAGAGGAAGTTCTCAGTGTTCAGTGTACCATACCATTAGGTAAGCAAATACATGGTCTGTTGCTAGTGTACCCAGGCCCTCAACTATGTCGAACTCCCAGTTGAAGTGTCCTATTCTTTTGCCCTATCCAGGGAGAATGAGCTTTCAGGCTTTTGCCAGAACGAGGAGGAGCACTTGCCTTTTGGTGTGGAGTTGGAGAAGGAATCTGGAGCTTTAACCATTTCTCACACAACTCTCAATTCTTATTTCAGCCACCACCTCCTGTTCCCCAGTTCCAGAATTACCTGGTACTGTTAGTTCTCGAGCCCTTTAAAGACTCTCAGTGTTAATCAGTGTTCTCAGCCAGTGTAAATCAGGCTGGTTCTCTTTTCTCCACTGCTAGCTTATGATGTAACTTGCTTTGGCCTGCCTAGTCTATTATCATTTGTCTGTCTGCTTTCCTGCTTCCAAAATGTTGTTGCTCTTGCCACCTCACCTGTTTTCCCTATCCTTGTGGGTTTATATCTTAAAAAAAACAACTCTTGATTGTAGTTTTACTGGAGTTTTTAGAGGGAATAAAATTAGATGTGAATGTTCCCTCTGCCATCTTAGCTTGGAAGTCTCAGTTTTTAAAATAGCATTTCCTGGTGTTTTTGGAGGTCATAAGTGACATGTCCTTATTAGCAGATAATTTGGAAAATAGGAAAGATATGAAATAAACATCACTGTAATTCTACCATATAGAAAAACTATTGTTGACATTTCGATATACTTTCAGTCTGTTTTCTATATTTGTGTATTTTTACATACACATTTGCATTTTTTCATAATTGGAATCATACTATATATTTTTAGTTTTGTTTCCTGCTTTCTTCACCTAATGAACCATTTTCCCATGTCAGAACATAATCTTTGAAAACATCTGGTGGATATTCATCTAGTGGATGTATAACATAAATGTTATTTGGCACTATCATGAGCAGTTTCCCATGTTGCAACATAATCTTTGAAAGCAAAATTTAAAAAATTTTTAATATGGTTTATAATATGGCAAAATTTAAAAAAATTTTAATATGGTTTATAATATGGCTGTCACATGACTGTGTCATGATTTATTTAACTATTGTCCTATTGATAAAGATTTATATTTTTTCTAATCTAAAGTAGACTCATGAAGTCAGAATATCTTGTTCATGATTCTGTGTTCAAGCTTAACCCGGTGTTTAATGTTTAATGTGGAGTGGTTCAGGGAATGTTTTGTTAAAGTGAATGAACAGTTCTGCACAAAAGTCCGATTGTTTTCTTAAGTTAGAATCTAAGAAGGGCTCTTTCTGGGTTAAAAGGTATAAACTTTTTGAAGTTTGTTGATAATTTATTTTCAATTTGTTCTTCGATTCAGAATAAGAAACAAGGATGTAAAAATGAGGAAGTGCTTGCTGTGCTAGGCCATGAACTGGGGCACTGGAAGTTGGGACACACAGTCAAAAATATCATTATTAGCCAGGTAAGTTTGGAGTGACAATTCTCTTTTTATGACAGGATAGTCAAATTATAAATATAGCAGGCATGAGAGTTCATATAGTAGAGAGGTTAATACAGACTCTGTAGCCAGGCTTCACATCGCGGCTCCCTGACTTACTACCTGTGTGACCTCAGGCAAGTTCCTGAGCCTCTCTCTGCCTCCATTCCCTTATTGAGTGATGATATCTCATAGGACTGATGTAAGAATTAAATGAGTTAATATATGTAAAGAGTTTGGAGTAGTACCTGGAATATGGTAAGTACTATAGAAGTATTTATTGTTGTTATCATCATCATCATCGTCACCACCTCCTGAGTCGCTCAGCTAAGGAGCTGTGAAGATCAAAAGGAGTGAGCCCAGATAACTTGGGTATTAAAATACTTTTTTTTTTTTTTTTTTTTTTTTGCGGTACTGGTGCCTCTCACTGTTGCGGCCTCTCCCGTTGCGGAGCACAGGCTCCGGACGCGCAGGCTCAGTGGCCATGGCTCACGGGCCCAGCCGCTCCGCGGCATGTGGGATCTTCCCGAACCGGGGCACGAACCCGCGTCTCCTGCATCGGCAGGCGGACTCTCAACCACTGCGCCACCAGGGAAGCCCTAAAATACTTTTTTTTTTTTTTTTTTTTTTGCGGTACTGGTGCCTCTCACTGTTGCGGCCTCTCCCGTTGCGGAGCACAGGCTCCGGACGCGCAGGCTCAGTGGCCATGGCTCACGGGCCCAGCCGCTCCGCGGCATGTGGGATCTTCCCGAACCGGGGCACGAACCCGCGTCTCCTGCATCGGCAGGCGGACTCTCAAGCACTGCGCCACCAGGGAAGCCCCCCTAAAATACTTTTTAAAGAACATTTTTTCTCTTTTAAAAAAGTCATTATAGGGGCTTCCCTGGAGCGGCTGGGTCAACTACACTCCAATTTAAAAAAACCTAAATATAAAACAAAAGAAAAAAACCTCAAAACAACAACAAACAACAACAACAAAAACCCCAAAAAATACCCAACAAAAAAAAAAAAAAAAAGTCATTATATACCCATAGGAAAATAAATTGGAAAAGGTCGTAAATATAAAGAAGATAATAATTTCTGTAATATTCCTCTTCTGGGTATTAATACCACTAAACCAACAGAGTGACCACAGTTTGAAGGCTCTAAGTGAAGTAGCACTGTGTTTTGTTGACTGGTTCTCAGCATATGTGGCCTCAACTGAGACTTAAGTGGGTCTTTGTACCTTTTCTAAAAGGCCAGCTGGTTCTGGGTGATGGATTATGTGGGAAGACTTGTGTACCCCTGTACGTACCTTCCTGTTGCCTTACATCTATAGGTATAAAAATGAATTCCTTGGCTGGAAGCTATGTTGTACAGATACATGGCAGTGAGTAAGACATTAAATAAGTCCAAATCCAAGTTTAATGTGAGTTATTCAGTTTAATAAGGAAAATCACTGCTGCTTTCATGAAGGAAAGGGTCCAATAAATCAGCCTACCATGAGGGTGGTGGGCTGGTCCCTGAGGTACCTCATCAGGGCCGGGGTTGATTGCCTCTTCTGAAAAATTGGACACTCAGCAAGAGCCAGTGGGGGGATGTCTGTGTTGTTGATTAATGCATTGACTCCATCCCTATCACCATGGCCACTCTGTTCATGAGCCCTTGACCAAGTCCTAGAGTGGCTAAGGAAAGAAGCTGGCTAACATCCACAGAGCAGGTATCTTCTCCACCTGATCATTGAGAGGGCCTCCTCTACCTTGGAACGCTTTTGGTGAACATTCACGTTAGACCTAAGTATTATCATACTCTGGGCTAATTTTGGAAGTTTTACCACATACCCCTTTCCAGATTTTCTTGTTAGCCATCCACTAGTTTGTTCCAAGGCCCTAATCATCCAGCTAAACCATTATTTGTCCACTAACAATGAATTAGTGTGTATATCCTCAACTCAGGCCCTCTCTCCTTCTAGAATAAAAGTAAAACTATAAACCTACCTACATAACTTTTTCTGTGATTACACTAACATCATTCTTAAAATCACATCATGATGTCTTGTTCTACTGATCCCACAGTGAAATCAGCTTAGAAATAACTTAGAAATTGTGTATCCTTCTTTCTAGATGAATTCTTTCCTGTGTTTTTTCTTGTTTGCTGTATTAATTGGTCGAAAGGAGCTTTTTGCTGCGTTTGGTTTTTCTGACAGCCAGCCCACTCTAATTGGACTGTTGATCATCTTCCAGTTTATTTTCTCACCTTACAATGAGGTAATGTATATACTCTTTAAAATTATCTCACACATGCCCTTGTCTATCTCAAATCTAGAACCTTTAGGGTAGTGAAAAAACAAAACAAAGCTATAGTTTTAACAAGCAGATGAAACAAAGTTTTAGTCCCTTGATTTACTAGCTAGTGTAAGAAAGTAGCAGAAAAACCCAATCCCAAATAATAAGTGCTTGCATACTGTTAGGGGGGAAAAAAAGTGGAGAATTAGACTTTAGTGGTGAAAACCTTGATGTAACAGGTACCTAGAGACTTGGTAGATGGAGATTAACTATTGGAATGGTATGTCCTAGACCACATATTCCCCAGTGCTTGGGTGAAAACCTTCTGTGTGTGAAGGGACAAAGAAAATAATAATTGAGTGTAAGTATGACTGGATAAGGGAGGCTATATGACAGTGTTCCTCAGACTGTATTCCCTGACCACCTGATTCATAATAGCCTTAGCATCCCACCCCAGACCCTCTGAATCAGAATTGGGTGTTTTATGATAAGTGTAGTTTAAGAACCACTCAGTAGGGGGACTCCGTATATGTGATAAGACATAGATTAATGAGACTGTATATGAATAAATCCAGTGATGGCAACATGTCCTGATACTAATTGATTAGACTTCCACATTAAGCCAAGAAATAATATCGGGGATCTTGAGATGTCTCCATTCAGAAGAATTCTTTCTTGGGACAGGTTGTAGAGTTAAGGTTTTAACTTTCTCCGTAAAAGGTGGGTGTGGGCTGGGGTGTAAGGCACCAGTAAAGAAAAATGGAGAGGAATAGATCATGTTTGTATAGCGTTGTCCACAGAATCTACATTCATTTTCTAGAGAACTGAGATTTATTATCTTTAAACTCTAAATGATTTAATTTTTTATTTTACCTTTTGCTGAGAATATAAAATGCTGTATACAGACTGTTACTTCTTAAAGAGGTTATAGAACACCTTATAGTGGTAATTGTCATTTCTGTCTTCAGTCACAATTCAGGAATGCCTTAAGGATGCTGAGCTATGTATATGAAATGCCCCAGACTGCTTTGCTCTTTAAGCAGTTATGCTGTTTGTTTGTTTATTTATTTGTTTAACTAATTTTCTTATCTCTTCACTCACTGTCAGGCTGATAATCCTTGCTAATATCAGTGTAACTTTCTGTTATGGTCATTATCTGTTTATAATTTTCTTCTTCAACCAATCATAGACTGGGAAATCAGATAAACTCATTAAGTAAAAGTTACTAGATTCTGACTGAGTATAAGTGTCCTCTTATAAGTAAGGCACCAGTAACGTTAGTTGTTCTCCTTTGGGCATCTAATTTGGCCTCTCAGTTTTTGTCTTTGTCTCCTTATATTGAGCAGTTGAGTTCACTTCAAAAAATGTCTAAGTAAATGTGGGGTATTAGAGTAATTTGAAATGTGAGATATTAGCAACTGTTTTAAAAACCTTGGTGAGCCCAGGAGATTCATTTCAAAAAGACTAAATATTTAAACAGAAAATCTTATGTTTAATGTCAGCATTTAAGAGGTCATTATAGGAAAGACATATTTTCCCAGAAAATGGGGAAATTGCCCCATCAAGAAGAGCTTGGAAACCTACAGCAGAGTAGGTAGGTATAGGTTAGCATCTGCTTATGTTTCTATTTATGTCTTACAGTGAGATTCAAGGAACAGTTAGCCTGGGACACTTGAAATCAGGAGATAGATAGATAGATAGATAGATAGATAGATAGATACTAGTTAATGATTCTGTCCCAAAAAGTACATTCAAGATTTGGAAAGAAATTTCAGGTAGAATTCAGATATTAGCTTTGAACATATCTAAGAAGGTATCAGGAACTCCCAGACTTTATGTTGAAACTCTGTATCTGCTAGTGGCAATAAGAGGTACAGAGGAGAGACTTTTTAAATTTTTTTTTTATTGCTTACATATTTTAAGGTAAGAAATAGACATCATGTCATTCAACCTGTAATACTTCAATATACAAATAAATTACTTTTCCCTCAAAATTTATATTTTCGGATGAAATTTGTCCTCTTCATAGTTGTCACCTTCAGGGACTGAACATTTATTCTGATGAAGCTACCATAGCTCAGAACACTTTAGAAAATTCTATTTTGAGATTGTCATTAGTGGCTATAATATATATATGTGTGTGTGTGTGCGTGTACACACACATATATATATTAGAATGTTCTCAGTTATCATTTAAAGGTGGATAAGTGAGCAAGAATTTTTTTAAAAAAGAAAAAGAAGAGTCTGAATATAAATCACCACATCTTACCTGTATCTGAGGAAGGTAGTGTCCATGGGCTTTGGAATCATCAAGAATTTCAGCACTGCCACCTTCCAGCAGTGTGACTACAAGCAAGTTATCTCACCTCTCTGAGATACACCTTCCTCATCCGTAAAACAGGAGTAAGAGTAATACCTTGTAGGATTGTTGGAGAATATGTAAAGTGTCAATTCAGTGCCCAGCACATGGCAGGTTCTCAAATATTACTATTTCTTTGTTAAGACTGACATTCCTTTGGATATATATCTGTTTCTGGTCTGTTGGCTTGGGGGGAAAAGGCTCAATTTTTAATAATTCCCCCACCTAGGTCCCTTAAATATGAGTGATCTTCCTTTTGGCCTGCTGTTTCTCTTATCCTGAGCCAAACTTCCTCTAAAGTTTTGGCTCATGAAACCTTTAGTGACAACAAAGAGGGGAGCAGTGGTTAAAACACTTTTATTTACTTTTTCAGGTTCTTTCTTTTTGCCTAACAGTCCTAAGCCGCAGATTTGAATTTCAAGCTGATGCATTTGCCAAGAAACTTGGGAAGGCTAAAGACTTATATTCTGCTTTAATCAAACTAAACAAAGATAACTTGGGTTTCCCTGTTTCAGACTGGTTGTTTTCTATGTGGCATTATTCTCATCCTCCACTACTAGAGAGACTTCAGGCTTTGAAAAATTCAAAACAAGACTGAGTTGCCCAGGGTCTGCAACTGAAGACATTTCTGATTATTTCTGTCCCGGCAGCATGTTCTGGCTCTTGATGTTTTTAAACATTTTTTTTTAAGAAAAATTATTAAGTATGGAAAAGCCAAGATTTAAATATATTTAATATCTCATTTCAAAAATGATTTTAATAATCCATTTCTTAAAGAAAACACTGGATGAAATTTTGAGGCTTAATGTTTTTAAAGGCATAGTTTTATCTTTAAAATCTAGTTTACCCTCAACTTGTAAAATTACTTGAGAAAATACAGAACTTGTTTTATTTACATGCTTATATGGAACCTGCATATAACATGTTTGGGAGCATATGTTTAAAAGGGAACACCACCTCTGAATCCTCTCTGTAAGGCAGAAACAGTGGTCCTGAATCACTGTGCTCATACCTAAGTTGAGACTTATTTTTACTTTCATGCTGTTATGATTTAAGCTGGCCAATCAATGTTTTAAGTAAGGAAGAAAGCTAATAATTGGTAAGACTGATGTTTTGTAAATGAAAGTAGTTAGAAATATGCTCTCTCCTGTTCTATCAAATTTCTCTGTTCCCTCTCTTGCTATACACTGATCAGGAGTTTCTAATAATGCTTTGAAATTAGAAATTATGTACAGAATGTTTTAAATCACTGGGTTTTGGTTTTGTTTTTAAGAAAGTCTTTCTCTTTCTTTCCACCTGGTGGGTATGATCCCATTAGGGGTAAATGAGTATTTTTCTAAACTTTCAGCTTTTTCTCATTCATACTCTTGTATTCAATAAATAGTGCATCCTTTTACTTACCAGAAATTGCCATGTTGAACAGGCTTTGCTATTTTAAAAGTGGGAGAATGTGGAAAGAAGAAGAAATGACATTTTAAGAGATGTAAGATTGAAATACTGATGATTCTCTTATGATGTTACAGGAAAAAAATATAATTTTCTATCTCTTTCAAGGACAGAAGAGTTTCCGTTCTTATTTTTCTAATTTTTATCAGTAAGTCTTAAGTGTCAGGCCTGATTCCATTTTAGAAAATTATAGGTCTTGATATGCAGACAATTTTTATTTTCAAAACAGATGTCATGAAAGATTTCCAGTTTTTGAAGCTGCATGTTTGACTGATTCAGATCTCTGTCCACTTTCTGAATGAGACCCAACTTTGTGCCTAGAGCTCCCACCCACTGGTGATGTGTACCTTCTGGGCATTTATTCCAAAGTGGGATCAACTGTGCGTGCTTGATATCTGGCCAGAAAGTCTTTTGCTCAGCTGATATTTGGGTGATATCTTTACGTGGAAATATAATAAAAATAAACATCTAGTTTAGTACCGCATTATTTATTTTCCTAAGGCTAAAGAGGAACAGTGCTATGATTTGATCCAGCATCTTTCATCTGTGAATTCATGCTGTGATAACTGCCTTTCCTTCCTTCCGTGCCTTTAAATACAAATTTCAGCTCTGCACAAGTGAAACATTAAAAATTGCCAATGCATATTGATGTTCTTTGTCTTTAATTTGACAAAATTTGTCTGTGCTTTGTTACCTAGTAGATATATGTTTATTACCCTAGAGGAACCAAGTGCTAGTACTGGGTTGGCCAAAAAGTGCCTTTGGTTTTTAAGTAAAAATAAAAGACACATTTTTCATTTTCACCAAGAACTTTTTATTGGAAAATGTATTCGCCCTTTTGTTCCACTACCTTCTGCCATTTTTCAGGCAACTTCATAATTCCATCTTCCCAAAACATTTTATCTTTTTGAGCAAAGAACTGTTCCAGGTGCCTTTTACAATCTTCCAGGGAATTGAAATTTTTTCCATTAAGAGAATTTTGTAAAGACCAAAATAAATGGAAATCTGAAGGTGCAATGTCTGGTGAATATGTTGGATGAATCAGAACTTCCCATCCAAGCTATAACAGTTTTGCCTGGTCATCAAGGAAACACGCGGCCTTGTGTCATCCTGATGGAAGATTATGCGTTTTCTGTTGACTAATTCTGTACACTTTTCTTATCGAGTGCTGCTTTCAGTTGGTCTAATTGGGAGCAGTACTTGTTGGAATTAATGGTTTGGTTTTCTGAAAGGAGCTCATAATAGAGGACTCCTCTCCAATCCCACCATATACACAACATCACCTTCTTTGGCTGAAGACCGGCCTTTGGTGTGGTTGGTGGTGGTTCATTTCACTTGCCCCACGATCTCTTCCATTCCACATTCTCATACAGTATCCACTTTTCATCACCTGTCACAATTTGTTTTAAAAATGGAACTTTTCATTACATTTAAGTAGAGAATCGCATGTGGAAATATGGTCAAGAAGGTTTATTTCGCTTAACTTATATGGAGCCCAAACATCAAAGCGATGAACATAACCAAGCTGGTGCAAATGATTTTCAGTGCTTGATTTGGATATTTTGAGTATGTCGGCTATCTCCCACGTGGTATAACGTTGATTGTTCTCAGTTAATGTCTTGATTTGATCGCTGTCAACTTCAACTGGTCTACCTGACTGTGGAGCCTCGTCCACCGAGAAATCTCCAGCACGAAACCTCACATACCACTTTTGACACGTTCGATCAGTCACAGCACCTTCTCCATACACTGCACAAATTTTTTTTTTGCATTTCGGTTGCGTTTTTACCTATCTTGAAATAATAAAGCATAATATGCTGAAAATGTTGCTTTTTTCTTCCATCTTCAGTATTAAAATGGCTACATAAAAATTCACCAACTTTGATAAGTCTTTTTTTAAATGCACGCTGACATGACAGCTGTCACGTACAGTCTAACAAAATTGTTTTGAATGAAGTTAAAGACAACTAAGTGCTACTAGAGCCATCTGACGGAAAAAACAGAATGAACCTTTTGGCCAACCCACTACGGGAAGAGTAGTGTGAAGGAGCGGCCTGAGTGCCGAGTGGCAGCAGGACCATCACTGCACCTCACTCGGAGTCCTCTTCAGTGCTCCACTCCAGAGTGCCACTGGTTCTTGCTGGTGTTTTCTCAGAAGTGTCATTCAGAACCATTCCTTCTCCATTCCCATAACCTCTCATTGTCTTGGGCCTGTTTGGTCTGCTCCAGCTGCCTCTTCAGTCTTCCTTTCATGTGGCAGCAGTAACTAGCTTTTTTTTTTTTTTTTTTTTTTTGCGGGGGGTGCCATACCTCGTGCCATGCAGGATCTTAGTTCCCTGACCAGGGATCGAACCTGCGCCCCTTGCAGTGGAAGCGCAGAGTCTTAACCACTGGATCACCAGGGAAGTCCCAGTAACTAGCTTTTTAATATGTGATTGTTTTGACCTGGTCACCTACAGTATATGGGAGGCGTAGGGATGGCCAGAGGATACTGTTAGGGGAAAGAGGTGGCACTCTGCACCCTAATATTTGGTGCGATGTGCAGGGGGCAGAATGAAGTAGATCGAGGCCTCAGATAACATGGCATCATGACCTCAGCAGGGTTTATCTCTGAATCTAAGGCAGAGTCCTTGTTGTGCGTACATACTGCCTTTATCTGACTTGGCTTTTTGCTGAAGTCTGAGAGCTGCTAGTAAATCCTACCTCTGTTTGGGATAGGAGCTGGGATTAAATCAACGACTTTAGTATCATTGGTGGTTCCAGCTTGCCCTTGACTTGTATATTCTCACGCTCACCCCTAATCCTTTATGTGGTATTTCCCCTCCCTGAGGACTCGTTCTCCCACTTGGTCTTCGTCATCAATCTTTTGGATTCGTTTGTACATATATACTTTATGTAGCTTTGACTGTTTTGAGTTTTCTGTCATCATTTGCAGAAAAGCTTTACCTTAGCAGAAAGCCTACCTCAAGGGCCTTCAGTTCTGTCATAGATGCTATACAAAGAAAAGTACAGAGAACTTCTTTCCAGAAACTCCTGATTCAAGATCATGATGATGTGAGCAAGTAACTCTTGTGTCAGGCAATGTACAGTTTGGTGGAAAAGCAGGAATAATCCATAGTGGGATGGTACGGCCCTATTCAGACAATATGGATAGGGAAACCTCTGGCTCTTCTCTTATTATCCAGGATAGTTTCCAGGGAGGAGGGTTTCCCAAACAATATGACCAGAGACAGATAGGAAGATACCTCCATGTGTTCTAAAAACCTGTGAAACCAGGACTGTTCTTACCCAGTGAGCAGGATGAAGCTGGCATCTCAGTTAACAAATAACCTGTGCCTTCAGGTCAGAGCTCCCCTCTGGCTCTCTGTCTGATGATTGACAAACAGGGAAGCATAACTTAGGGTTAAGATCCAGGGCAGGGCTGTAGAATGCAGCACACCACTTACTATGAAGACCTCGGGTAAGGAACTTGACTGAGCCTTTATTTCTCCATCTGTCATTTAGTCAGCAAATACTGTGCCCACGCGCTGTACCAAGCTCCGCTCCAGGTGCTAGGGAACACGTTAGTAAGTAAATGATAGAAGATCCGCCTCGTGGAGTTTACATTCTAGTGTGGGAAACAGACAGTCAGAATACACAAAACAGATATCAAATGGTGACACATGTCTTAGAGAAAAAGGAGGACCTGAGGTGTTTGTGGGTTGGGGGGAGGAGGGGAGTTGATAAAAGGTGTCACTGAAGGTAATGTTTGAACAAAGACCTGGGGAAAGTGAGTGGGTGATCTCTGCAGGTGTTTGGGGAAAGAGCATTCCAGGAAGAGTGAACAGCAAGTGTAAAGGCCTTGATGTGGGAGCAGGCCTGCTGTCTGAGGAACACCAGAAGGCCAGAGAGGCTGGGGTGGGGTGTTCTAGGAAGAAATGGTGGGAGATAAAGTCTGACGGGTAGGGATGCAGCAGATTTACAGGGTCTTGTAGGCCATTGGAGGGACTCAGGCTTTTATTAGACTACAGTGGAAGTCATTGGAGGGTTTTGGGCCAGGGAGTGACATGGTCTAAGTTTTAACAGGATCACTGGCTGCTATGTTGAGGAGCAAGGGTACAAGCAGGGGACTAGTTGGGAGGCTCTTGCAATACTTCCACAAGGGCCTTCCCTGGTGACACAGTAGATAAGATTCTGCACTCCCAAGGGCAGGAGGCCCAGGTTCGATCCCTGGTCAGGGAACTAGATCCCACATGCATCCCACAACTAAGAGTTTGTGTGCCACAACTAAGGAGCCCACGTGCTGCAACTAAGGAGCCCGTCTGCCGCAACCAATAACCCACGCAACCAAATAAATAAATATGTTTAAAAAAAAATACTTCCAGCAAGAAGTAAAAATGGAACCTGGGGTGGTAGTCAGGGAAGTGATGGGAAGTGGTTGGATTCTGGAAATATTTTGAAGGCTGAGCCAACAGGATTCGCTGATGGATCACAGGTGAGGTGCAAGAAAGAAAGTGGAGTAGAGGATGCCTCCAGCATATTTAGCTTAAGTAACAGAAGGGATGGTGTTGCTAGTAACTGAGACGGGGAAAGGGGGATGAGGGAGGAATTCTAGAGGGGCAGAGCATTTTAACATTTTCCTCCTGTTAAAATTGAGATGTCTACTAGATGCCTAGCTAGACGCCAGATTATACAACCTTTTATTTCCATAAAAGGGAGCAAAAAGTATGGGATGGTAGCTGTAGGGAGAAGTGGGGTTGAGAGAGATTTCATTTTTTAACATGACAAATGGGGATAATACCTGCTTTGCAGGGCTGTCTTAAGGGTAGAATGAGATCATGTTTGCAGGGTGTTTAGCACAATAGCTGATAATAATAAGAGCTCAATAACTGGTTAATAATGATAATAATTGTTAATAATGATATGAATAATTCACCATAATTGCTATGATGTAAATAAGCACAAAACCAGAAATGCCTAACCCAGCTGGCAGTTGTGGTGAGGAGAGGATTACTGGAAGACATGATCGAGTTTTGAAAGAGGAGTAGGAATCGGCTAGACAAGGAAGGGCAAGGGGGTGGTATTCCAGGGACAGTGGTACAAAACCATGAGAACTTGGGGCATTTGGGGGGTTATGAGAAGTCAGAGTGAGAAATGTGGCTAGAGAGGAAGACAGGCCAAGTGTAAAGGCCTGTGTGCCATAATAAAGCAAATGGATATTATCCTGAATAATACAATCATGCATTTAGCTAATATGTATTAAGTCCCTGCTAAATACCATACATTGTTGTAGGCTCTGAGGGTACAGCAGGGAACAGGACAAAAATCCCCTGCTTCATAGAGCTTACATTCCACTTGAGACAACAGCGCTCACAGAATGAATGAATATTTGCTAAACAAATGAGTGAAAAGGTGGTTGACAGGGTTGGAGATGAATTAGCAAGAAGGGGTGAAGGCAGAAGGAGTTAAAGGTGATGCAAGCTTCAGGCCTGGGTACTGGGTAGATGGCAGAACTGGTCACTGAGATAGGGGACCCTGAAGGAACAGGTCAGGGGCAGGGAGTGACCAGTTTGGGATGAGTTGAGTTTGAGGTGCTTATCAGAGAGGGTGTGCAAAGGGGCAAAGGACACATTTCTTCTCATCCACTTGACTTTAGTTGGTTGTAACCTCATGAACAGCATGACAGAGGCCCATTAACCAGGACAACTGGCTATGGGTCCTGTCACCAGTGGAAGCCTTCCTTTACAGGTAAGATACAAGCCCACCATTTATCCTGGGGAAATTTCTGCCCCTACCAGGATCTTTTGGATTAGCCTGTCTGCTGCTGCTCCACTGCTCTTGCCAGTGCTTACCTGGCCGAGGGTTTGTCAGCTTCTAAGCCCACCTGGTGCCATCATACGATACCCATTCCTGGCGGTGGAGGGAATAACCCGGATGCTCTGGGTCATCTTGGAAAATGCCTCAGCCACACACAAGCTGAGACCAAATCCCTTCCTTCCTGGTTTGACGATTGGTGGGGTCTTCTTTGAGCACCCTGAACATATTATTCATTCACTTAACAACTATTTTATTGAGCACCTGCTATGTGCCAGGCACCGTTTTGAGGTTTTGTTTTTGAAACTTTCTTTTGTTTACTCTTCTCTTTTCAAATGATTTTTTTCTTATGTACAGAGGTATGTACGTATATATCTCTGGTGAAACATTTAAGTTCTACCGTCTTAGCAAATTTCAATTATATAGTCTTATCAACAGAGTCACTTATGTTTTACCAGGCACTGTTTTACGTGCTGGGGAATTGAGTGGCAAACAAGACCAAAGTTTCTGCCGTTATGGAGCTTATATGTTGTATGTTGAATAGTGATAAGTGCTAAGGAGAAATAGTAAAAACCAAGGTGGGTATCAATATTGGGGTAGGGATGAGAAGGTCACTTTTGAGTAGAGACCTGACGTGAGGTTGCTGACCGTGATATTTTGAAAAAGAACATTCCAGGTAGAGAGCATAAATAGCATGTGTGTTGGCGCAGCATGTTTGAGGAGCAGCACAGGGGCTGGAGTGGCTGGAATGGAATGTACCAGGGTCCAAGCATGGACCTGAGGTCAGAGAGGCTTCTGGGAGAATTGTAAGATCAAAGTAAGGATGTGTGTTTTTCCTGAGTGAATCACCCTCCAGGAAGTATCAGAAAGGCTACCAGCCACTAGTTCCTAGGAATCAGCCCCCTTTTGGCTCCTTCAAATGCCTGAGTCATAAGGAATGAGGTGTAACTCTGCATAAGATCTGTGAATCGTGTAATTCAAAACCTCCAGTGGAACTACTCTCAGGAAAAGTCACAAGAGGGAGAAGGAAAGAGGCCAGGGCCAGCACATGAGGAAACCTCAAGGAATAGACTGGCTCTCTAAGCCCAAAGTTATAGGCACCGGGACATGGCCTGGGGAAGGAGAGCCCTCCCCCAGCAGGTAGGAGATGCCTGAGAGCCTGCTGCTCAGGGCCAGCATTCAGCTGCCTCCCGTAGTCCTCACCCTCTCCCCTCCACTGAGCTCTAGATGCTGCATTCCAACAGCTCCCCTGGCAGCCACAGCAGCAGCGGGGCCTTCGGAGGGGCCTGGGATGCTGTGACTCCGGATTTGCCAAAGCTCTGAGGGTGAAGCCACCTCTGTGGCCCTTAGGGGGCTACCCTGCCTTCTCCTTCCTGTCTGTCCCTGGATTGAGGTAAGGGGGCTGAGAGGTCACCCATGGGGTATGTGTGTGTGTGTGTTTTGGGGCAGGGGAGGCTACTGAGGGCAGTTCTCAGCATCTGCTGGCCAGAGGAAGAGAAGCCTGCTCCAGCGTAAGTGGAGACTTACAGGCAAGTTTAGGGTGAGGTGTAAGAGAGACCAAGCTTCACAAATGCTGGGACCTCAGGCCGGAGTCCTGTGTCTCCAGGAGGAAGCTGGCAGAATGCTTCATTTGGGGGAATACATGCCCAAATCAATAATGGCGCAAAGGGATTGGTCACTCCCTGAATTTCAAAAGCTCCCATCATTGCATGGGTCAGAGGTACCTGCCACGCCCTTTCCTGCTGCTGCTGCTTGGAGTGGCCTTGCTGGCCTACACGGCTATGAGGCTGGGAACCCTCAGACCGACACATCAGATCTGAGTCTGTCTCCCCTAGATGTTCCCTCAGTGAAAGTGGCATGAGTGAATGTCACTTCTGCCCTCATCATCCAGGTCCAGGTCTGTTTTTCTCATGGGCCTAGAAGCCCCTGGAAGGCAAGAGCCAGGTCTTCCAGTCTTGGCTGCCAGCTCCTGCCCCAGGGCCAGCACACGGTGGGTGCCAAAACTCACAGAGGACCTCCTGTGTGTCAGGCCCTGGCAAGACATTGGGTGCGCTCTACTGAATTAATGAGGCAAGGCCAAGTCCTTGCCCAGCTGTACAAAGGCTGGGAAGGATCTGCCCAAAGTTAGACAGAGGGTCACCATCCTAACTCTACCTGCAGGTTCATCCCACAGGTGTTCCTCAAATATGCTGTACCGTCCTCGTTATTCAGGATGTGCCCAGAGGCAGGTACCCCACCCTCCACCCTCCCCTTCTGGAGCCCTTGACCGTCCTGCTCAGGTCATGGAGGCCCACACCTAATCCACAACGCTCGCATCCTGGTTTGTACCCAAGTCAGGGGCTTTTATTTACAGAAAGGCCTGGGCGGATCTAGCGGTTTGGTGGGAGAGGATGATGCCAGAGAGGGAAGGGAGATGGGTGTTTAAATACTCAGATGGGAGGAAGGTAGGGAGGAAGTCGTGGGCTGGCTAAGGACGGCCACCTCTGGGCAGTCACCCAGTAAGCCCAGGAGGTGAAAATGGAATCAGGAACCAGCAAAGGCGTCAGTCCACTTGCCCCAAGGACAAGATGGCCAGTGGAGGATGGTGTAAATTAAGGAGGCATTTGTTTTGGTGACATCTGAGCGGTGCTCCGGGAAGGAAAGCCACCCCATCCTCTGGACCTCGCACTCTCCGGTGCCACTTGCCCTGTCTGTTAGCCTCACCTTTTCACTCCGATGTCCTCCCTTCCCTTCCCGCATGTTTTAGAATTTCCTTTTCCTCAGGACTCCTGGGTCCCAGACAGAGGTCCCGGGAAAGCTAGTTTCCTGGGCAGAGGAATGGGATGCATGTCCACCCAGAGGGCACCTAGTCCTTTCCCCCCAGGATGCCCACTGGGCTCCGTCTTGGCCTGATGCTCATGGCCCCTTGATGGATCCAGGCTCTGTGAGGCGTGCAGACGTGTAGGCTGAGGCTCCAAGGCAGGCCGCAGGCTCACAGAATCCTGGCAGCCCCATGGGGCCTGGCAGGCCAGGTCGGCCTGCCTCTCCTGGGGCCCCTGGGACCCCTCGATCTCCATCTTTGCCGTTGATTGCCTGGCCGGTCCGGCCAGGCAGTCCTGTGAGAGGGAGAAGGTCAAGACATCAAGGCCTCCTCCTGTCTCAGCTTTAGAATCCCTGTCTCACTTTTCAGGTGGGGAAAATGAAGCCAAGGACACCACAGAAAGAAGGGACTCTGCCCCAGACACAGAGGTTCTGAGAGTCGTGTCTGATTGTCCTTTCCTCCCAACTCCCAATCAGTGTCCCTGGGGAGCACATGCCCCTTCCTTTCCCTCCATGAAGCAGATTTTTTGTGCAACCCAGGAAGTCCTCAGAATCCCAGCTGCCCAGTTCTCAGCCAGACCCCACCCAAAGGCTCCTGGGTGCTCCAAAAGTATCAAATATCGGCCGTGTGGGACTGAGTTGGCTGAGCATGAGGCCTCCATGGAAGAGACCCAGTTGTCTTTGGATCATTAATCCCAGAGCTGAGGGACACAACTGCCACTGGGCAGTATCGAGATCTTACCTGGGATCCCTGGGGGCCCAGGCATCCCGGGATGCCCTCGTCCAACTTCTCCCCTATCACCCTTCTCTCCACGTTTTCCTGCAGAGAAAGAACCAAGCCTTAGTTTTTCAGAATAGGAAAATGCTTTTTTCCTACTTGGCTTGCCACTTAATTTCTATTTCACACACAACAGTTATTTGTTTTGTGCTAGTTTATAATAGGGGAAAGTTGGAAATGACTGCAGAACTGATTAAATAAAGGCAAGTCCAAAGGATGGAAGAATATACAGCTGATATAGTTCTTTACAGGAAAGTGTCTAATAATAACAGTAGTTGGCATTTACTATGTGCCAACTCTATGTAAGTTACGTATAAATGTAATCTTCACGACAACTATGAGGTTGTTGCTATTAATATCCCCATTTTACAGATGATAAATCTAAGGCCCAGGAAGATAAACAGGTAACTTGTTCAGGAGCCACAATGAGAAAGTGGCAGAGTCTGGACACACACCTGTCTTGTGACTCGAGCTTGCCTTCTTTAGTATTTTGTTAATCTGCCTCCCCACTTTTAGAGACGTGGAAGGAGGTTTATGGAGTACCACTAAGTAAATTTAAAACAAACAAAACGCCTAAAAAACCCCAGTCTGTAAAACAGTACATTCATTTCTATCGATTTGCTACTGAAAAAGCAAGCCCAGGAGTCACATGTGGGAGAAATGGGTGAAAGTGTCTATACCTCATCCTGGGAAGGGGAATGATGAAGGATAAAACAGGAGGCAGGACAATCAACTCAGTAACTGAGACCCCCCCCACCCAGGGGCTGGTCTTGGCCAAACCCCCATCCCCTGGCCACCACAGAATAGCACTCACCCTTGGGCCCGGTGTTGCCAATCTGACCCACGGCTCCCACGATGCCAGGAATGCCCCGAGGGCCAGGGTGCCCAATGGGTCCCTGTTTGCCTGGGTACCCAGGAGGCCCAGGGGGTCCTGGGAGACCCATCATCCCGGTCGCACCCAGAGCCTCCCGCTTGGCACTCACAGCTATCTCTGCCAGTTGCTCTGGAGGGAGGGAGGGAGACAGAGAAGTCTGTAAGATGGGTGTCAGCTCAGTAAAACTGGGGAAGGCAGAGCATCCTGGCCCCTGGCCCCTGGTCCCTACGTGTGCACACAGAGCAGCCTGGGGGTTAACCTCCACCTTCCTCAGGCTATTGTATGGATGTCAAAGGTCCTGAGAGGGCAGGGATGTAGGTAAGGTCCCCAGCCCCTTGGAGGCAGAGCTGGAATGGGCGCCCCCGACTCCAGACTCTCCAGCAAGGCCACTTGAAGAGGCTCCTGAAGGATGGCGATGCCCTGGCTTGTGAGGAGGAGTTGTTGCCCCCCCACCCCGCCCCTCACCTTGCAGCATCTTCAGCACCACATCCTCAATGTGCTGGTCACTGGCATCTCGGCCCTGAAAGCAGAGGAGGTCTTTCAGGAAGAAGCCCCTGGCTGCCAGGGCTGACCGCTCCAGCGCGATGACCCCTCCTGTTCCCGTTTTCTCACCAGAAGTATTTTCAGCATCTGACTGAAATCCCTCCTGCACCCACACCCATCCTCTCTGACCCTGAGGTTTGGAACCAGCCTCAGGGAAACCAGCTTCCTCTGGGAATTCCCAGCCTTTGGGGCGATAAGCAGCAACCCAAAGAGTTGTCCTTCCAAAGAGACTCCTCCTGCCCTGGAGGCCAACTTACCGCCACGCCCTGCCTCCCGGGCTGTCCGGGCAAGCCTCGGTTTCCAGCCAGTCCTCGAGGGCCCGGGGGCCCGGGGTAGCCCTGCACCCCCGGGACGCCTGCATCCCCGCTGGGGCCCGGATAGCCGGCTTCTCCGCGGACTCCTTGCTGCCGAGTGAGGTCGGAGCAGAGCCGGGGTCAGAGGACGCACGCGCTGGGGAAAGCGGGGGTCCGGGTCGGGGAAGGATGGGATGGAGGGGAGGGAAGCCTGGGGAGCCGCGGTCCTGGTCCCCAGCGGCGCCGAGGGAAGAGGGGTGGCGGGAGAGGGGGAAGGTGGTGTCGCGGCTGCAGGACTCACCTGTCCCTTGGGCCCCGGCACGCCAGACTCGCCCTGCCAGCACAAGGAAGCGCGGTCACGAGGCGGTGGGGTCCCAGGGCCCGCCCGCCGCTCCCCACACCCCGCCGCCCCCCGCAGCCGGCTCACCTTCTCGCCTTTCTCTCCTGGGAGGCCAGCCACCCCCGGGTCGCCCTGCAGATTGAGACCGAGTCAGACCGAGGTGGCCCCGCGTGGCGTGGGAGCAGGGGCGGGGCGGCTGTGCTGGCCTGTGACACCTGCGTCCCCCGCCCCGACGCGGGATGCCCAGACGGCGGGGGAAGGGGACATGCTGGCACTCACCACTCCGCCGCGGGGCCCGGTCTTCCCTGGGAAGCCCTGGAGAAAGCGGGGAGTCCGGGGCTTGGTGAGCTCGGGTCCAGGGGAGGCTGGGTCCACAGGGTCCCCCCAACCCCGGCTCCTGGGCACACGGCCCTCTGCAGCTCCGCCTGTCACCGCCCCCCCACCCCGGGGTCCCTTGGGACCCGCAGGGAGTACTTTTCCCACGAAGATTTGCGGTGCTCAAGGATCTCACCGCCCTTCACCGACTCCTCCCCCAGAGTCTTAAGGCGTCTTCCCTGGTATTTTCCAGCCCCATTTGGTACCTTGTCTCCCTTGATGCCTGGCAAGCCTTGGGGCCCTGGAATTCCGGGGGGACCCTGTTCCCCCTTGGGGCCCTGAGGAGAAAAGAAACCAGAGGAATAAGTCAGATGAGGTGCCCAGACATGCTCCCCATGCCCATCCCAGCCACCCTGCACTTACCTGTCGGCCTTGAGGGCCTGGCTGCCCCACTGGCCCCCTCTCACCGTGGTCACCCTGAAATGGAAAGTGAAGGTCACATCCAGGGCTCTCAGCAGGGGGAGCCTCGCCCTGCCAGATCCCAGACCCTGCGTGGTCAGGGTGCCCTCCATTCCTGC
>NW_006780610.1:1502264-1508053 GCF_000442215.2 Lipotes vexillifer | reverse complement strand
GCTGTCACCACCGTGGAGGTCCTGGGCTCCACTTCAGACCAGCAAACTGAGGCCCTGACTGGGAGGCCTCATGCAGGCTGGGCAGGACTGGGCAGGTACTGGAGCCTTGAGAGGACCCAGATCCTGGGTCCAGCAGTGCCAGCTGCTGCAGAGGCCCCCAGGGAGGGGCCACTGTGCCAGGCACTTACCTTCTGCCCCATGATGCCCTGGGGACCGATTTCTCCTCGAGGCCCTGGCTCTCCCTGGGGGACAGAGAAATCAGGTGAGCAATAGCCTGGAGGATCTCTCCCTTCCGCACCTGGCCGGCCCCTACCCACCCTTGGGGCTCAGCTAATTTGCTTCATCAGGAAGACTTCCTTCACCTCCTCTTCTTCCGGTCCCTGTACTTTTCCTTCATAGGACCCAATACAGTTGTAGTCATCATGCGATCATTTATTTAATTTCATGTCTATCTCTCCCACGAAACTGTAAGCTCCACGTGAGTAGGAGACTGTCTATCTCAGCGTCTAGCGGGTTGCAGATATTTGGTAAATGTTTATGGAATGAATGACTTCCTGCTGGATTCTCAGCCCCAGTCAGCTGGGCCATCTGGAGAGGTCCTACCCCAGGACAGAGGCAGCTCCCACCCTCTCTGCATTGTACACAGGGAAACCGGCGCCCAGAGAGAGAAGAGAGCTTCCCTGCGTCAGTGGCAGAGCCTCGACTGGCACGGAGGGCACCCCTAGGCTAGGGCTCCACCTCACAGTCTCACTCAGGCCCCATACAATGCGTGCAGGGTCCTCAGGCCTGGGGGAGCGGGGGAAGGGAGCAAAGCAAGAGGCCTTGTGTCAGAAGAGGGGACACTCACATCCTTCCCGGGGGAACCAGAGACTCCTGGGAAACCTTGCCGGCCTGGCTCACCCTGCAGGAAAACAGAGTTCTGAGGTCAGTCTGTGTAGCCCAGTCAGGCCCTTGGCCTCAGAGAAGCCCAGGGAACCTTAAAAAGACTCTGGAACCAAATGAGCTGGGGAGAGGAGAGGGTTCTTGGTGAGGTCCTCTGGACTCCATTCATCTTCCTTTTTCTCATCTAGATATGCAGCCGTGCCATCCTGTCTCCTCTAGCCAGGATGAGGGTGGGAGGGAGGTGACAGGAGGGAGGTGGTCAGGCCCAAGGGACTTGTGTCCGGGCCAAGTCTCTGAGCTTGGGCTGAGGACGGGGGCCTTGCAGTCTTTAAGCCGCGTCCTGGTCCCTGCCCCCAGGCTCACTTGCCCAGAGGAAGCCAACTCTGCCCTCTTACCTTGTCTCCAGGGCCTCCTTTTGTTCCAGGCTGGCCGGGCACACCCTGTAGAAGGAAGCTGATGTCAGTTTCTCCCCCTGGCAGGGGGAGCCCTGTGCACCTACTGCTTTGCCTGCCGGGTTCCTCCGCTGCCTTATGGGAGCTGAACAGCAGAAGGCCCAGCCATAAACTTGACAGTGCCCAGCCGCGAATCCCTGGTGAGAGACGAGGTGGGTACAGAAGGGCCTCTGCCTACAAGCGCCTGTGGTCCGTGGGGAGAAGAGGGCCACATGTGAGTGCGCACAGGAACGCAGTCTGCACGTGGACATGTTAGCAGGCCTCGGCCTCAGTACCCCTGGCAGGGAGGGATGGGGGTTCCCAGAAGGTGTGGGCTGGAGGTGGGCCTGACGGTGAGAAGGCACAGAGAGATGGGAAGGGCATTCCAAGCAGAGGGACCAGTAAAGGCTTGAATGTGTGGAGGCAGAAAAGCCAAGGCCATGTTGAGAAGAGAGAGGATGAAGAGAGGCAGTGGCTGATGAGGCAGAGGGATAGGCTGGGGTCAGATTATGGTGGTCCTGAGATGCTAAGATGAGCTGTGACGACGAGGAGTGTAGCTGTCCTGTTCGTAACTTTCCCTGCCACTTACTGTACCTCAGTAACTCTATTGAATGACTGGACAGAGTGACTTTCCTGGAGGCAGCAGGGGAGGCGGAGCACGGAAGGTGTTTAGCGGGGAAATGGTCAGATTCCACTTAGCCAACAGGGGCGGTTGGAATGGTCAAAGAGAAGGCCGGAGCAACTGTCCAAATGACGAAGCCTAAGCCAGGCCAGACTTGGTGAGGAGGCCTGAGCTGGGTGGGGCAAGGACTAGAGCACAGCCCTGGCTGTGTGACTTCCATCTCATCAGTCACTCACGCCACCTTAGGGAGGTGGGCCACAGAGTGCCTGGCCTCCTGGAGGAGGATAAGCAACTTGCTGTGTGGCAGCCCCCATGGCTCCGCCCCATACTCACCACTAGGCCCTGGTGGCCCGGGTTTCCTGGCCGCCCCACCTGTCCTGCACTGCCCTGCAAGAGACAGAACCAGAGACACAGATGAGTCTCCCACCCGAGTGGAGGCAGGGAAACTGAGGCCCCGAGGCAACCAGGAATGTGTCCGTGACATGTGTGAGGATCCCAGGCTCCCAGGCCTCCAGGCTCAGTGTGATGGGACTCAGAGCCTCAGCTGGAAAGGGCCCTGACCCTTGCCCCATACCCACCAGCCGTCCCCCCTCCTACCTTCGTGCCAGGTGTGCCTGGGGTCCCGTCCTTGCCGTCAATGCCTGGTGGGCCCTGCTCAGGAGGAAAGTTGAAGGGACACTCACAATAGGGAGATCCCTAGGGTCAGGCCACCCACCCGTGTCCCTGTGTGTAGGAAGTGGGTCAGGTCACCTTGGGAAGCCCCACCAGCCAACTGGGGGTGGGAGAGTGGAAGTGGGAAGGGATTTCATGGAATGGACCACAGTCCTTCCCTTGTGTGGGTGATGAGTGTCCCAGGACCTCTCCTACATCACCACCCTATTTGCAGGTGAAAAAACTAAGGCGCAGAAAGAGGGCATTTCCCGAGGTGACAGCCCACCGGCAACAGAGTTCAGTCTAGAATCCCAGGCTCCTCCTCCTCTGGGGGCTTGGAGAGCTGCCTGGACCCCGCCCTCTGTCCACTTACGGTCGCTCCCTTCGGGCCTGTTATTCCCTGGGGTCCTTGGATACCTTGGCTGCCCTGCAAAATAGACAGAGATCAGATCAGCTGCAGGAGGCTGAACTCCTGTCTGGCTGTTCAGAGAAGGGAACAGCTGAGAACAGTGGCCTCCGGGTCCCAGGGTCCCTGTGGCACAGGCCATGCTGTGCAGGGGCTGAAGGAGAGGGGCCTAGTTGTGTGAGTTTGCTCTGGACCTAGCGGGAGGGAGTAGAGGTCAGCACCAAGCAGGCTGGGCTGGAGCAGGACAGTGGAGGAGCCAGCGCTCCTGAGACCCACCAAGGCCCTGAGTGACACTGATGTGAAGAAACACAACAACTAAAGACAATGTGTGGACTTGGTTTGGGTCTTGCTTTGAACAAGAACCCTGAAAAGACATTTTTGAGATCACTGGGAAAAATTGACTGCAAGCTGATAATTAGATGATGTTCAGGAATAACTGATAATTTTGTTGGAGGGATAATGATACCGTGGTTATGTGAGGAAAGAGCCTTATTTGTTAGATACATTCAGAAGTGGGTAACGTGACGTAATGTTAAGAATTTGCTTGAAAATATCAGAGCAAAGCAATGAAGTGAAGGAAAGAAAGGCAGAAGAGGATGGATGAAGTGAGGGCGGTAAAAGGTTAATTTGGGGAGGTAGGTACATAAGGGGTCACTACATTATTCTCCCTACCTTTGCGTTTGTTAAAAAACTTGCACAATAAAAAAAACTAACAAAAAGAAAAACAACCCTAACTTTACTTTCTGCTCAATTTTTCTGTAAACTCAGAGCTGCTCAAAAGAGATAGTCTTTTACTTTAAAAAAAAAAAAAGAGAGAGTTAAGAGAACTGGGATCTGGACCAAATCCCATTAGCCCCATGACTGATTCCCTGGAATTTCATTGTCTGGCCCCAGTGACCGTGGGACTGCATTACACGGTTCTCCCAAAGCCTGAATTTGATCAGCAACAGGCTGGGCTTAGAGGAGGGGGCTGCTGGGGCTGGCTGGGCTCTGGGCACAGACGTTCCTCCCTCACATCAGTCACCCACACGCACAGACATGCAGAATAACGTATGCACACACTCATACACATGGACACACACACACTCACTCTCTCTCTCACACACACACACACACACACACACACACACACACACACACACGTTTGTGCACGCATGTGAGCCTTGGGTGGAGCTGAGTCCACCCAGTTTTCCCCAGGGGCCGTGACTGGACAGGAGTGCCTGAGGACTCACCACGTCACCTTTCTCCCCAGCTCGGCCTGGTGGCCCCTGAGGACCTTCCTCACCCTGGCAAGAAGGACAAACAGAAATGCAAGTTATGTGGGCTCAGGGGGAGCCACAGCCCTCCGCAGCCCTAGGAGCTGTGTCTGAAGGAGGTGGGTGTGGGCGGAAGCAGGAGCAGACTCACTGGTGACCCGGCGGCGCCGATGGAGCCCACCATGCCTTTGTACCCGTGAGGACCCTGGGGAGAGCAGAGGTCACGGGTCAGTCCTGGCTGGACCCCAGAGGCCAGGGGGCTGGTTCCAGCAGCTCTTGCAGGACACCCCAGACCCACTCACCATCTCTCCTTTGGGTCCCGCCATGCCCGGGTAGCCCCTGACGCCCTGGGGACCCTGTCAAGACAGAAGAATGACAGCGATGGCAACTAGAAGGCCCACTTCGTGACACCTTCCCTGACCCCCACCCAATTTTCTCAGTGCCTCTCTGAGGCAGGCATGGAGTCCCTATCACAGATGGTCACTGAGGCTCGGAGATGGGAGGGGCTCTCCAGGGTCACTCAAAAGGGACAGTGGCAGAACCTGGGCCTCAGGTGAGTCTTCTGGCTGACGGCCTTTGTTCCTGTCCCCCAGTCTCTCACAGTCAGCCTCAGCCTCCCTCCCCCCGCCACCCAGAGACACACCAGCTGGACACAGGTGTCTCTTTCAGAAGTTAGAGCCCAGAGCAGGAGAATGACTGCACTAGGGTCTCCCAGGAGAGGTGACGAGGGCCCTTGGAAAGTGTTCCTTACCGGCGGTCCAGGGATGCCTTGCTCTCCAGAGGCACCCACATCTCCCTTGGGACCCTAAGGGGCAGGAAAGAGCAGGCAGATCGAGAGACATACAGACAACCAAAGACACCATCCTCTTCCCAGCAAAAGCAGACAGGAAGCCCTCCTAGAAACCACACAGTCCCATGTGACGGACGGATGGGGAAATGGAAGCACAGCAAGGAGAACGGACTTGCCCAGGGACACACTGACCTACAATCTAGGCCTCTTGCCTCCCAGCTCAGGGCTTTATCCCCAGAGCCCCACAGGGGAAGGGGAAGGGAGATGGATGGGGGACAGGCTCCTGTAGGCCCCTCTCCACACACACCCTCCCAGGGCCCTCAGCCCTCACACTCACCGGCTTCCCCTGGCGGCCGGAATCTCCCAGAAGCCCGCGCTTACCAGGATGCCCCTGCAGGGAAGGAGAGAGCTCAGAGTAGGTCCCTCCCCAACCCCCCTATGCCCCCCAACCCCCGGCCCCCAAGACTTGGGCCAGGAGCTCACCTTCACTCCCTGCAGCCCCGGGGGCCCTTTCACGCCCGCTGGACAGTTGGTTGGACACTGGAAAGGAAATCCCACAGGGCTCTGTGGTCACTGGCCAGCCCCAGGCCAACTGGGCAGTGCTTCCCCATCTTGCCAGCTCCGATCCCCCCTCCCACCGCACCTGGCTGCACCTCTCAGCTGCAGTCCTCCCCATCTCCCTCTGACCCTACCTCCTGAAGGAACCTATCTCCTTGCCCGCCCCTCTCAAGATGACCCGCCCCTTCCCCGG
>NW_006780610.1:1489019-1502193 GCF_000442215.2 Lipotes vexillifer | reverse complement strand
CCCCGCCGCCTCTCACCAGGAAGTCCGCGCTGCCTTCCAGACCCTGAATGGTTCCTGGGCGGCCCTGAGAAAAGATGTATGGAGACGGAGCCTGAAGCAAACTGTCCCCACCCCAGGCTTGCGCCAAGGACTCTTGTCCTTCCCCAGCCACACGCTGCCATGTGGGAGGTCTGAGGACACTTACCGGTTTCCCAGGGGGCCCCGGGGGCCCTGCTGGTCCCTCTGGTCCAGGATCCCCCTGGAAGCAAGAAAGGCCCAAATCATACGCTTGTCCAGTCCTGCCTAGGTCACCCCTGCCCCTTCCTCCAGTTCCTGCTACTGCACTGTCCACCCTGCCCTCCAGGTCACTTCCTGATATCTGGGCTCTTGGGGAGATCAAGGCCTGATCTTCGGGGGGATGGCCCCAGCCCTTGGCCTCCCTGGAAGACCTACCACAGGGTGGGCTCAGCAGGAGGGGTTTCTGCCCCAGAACTGCAGGAGCTCCCTGGTGGTCAGAGGCAGACTCAGGAAATCCTGGAGAGATACTCAGCTTGCCAGCTTGAAGGCAGAGGGCAGGAGGCAGAGTGAGCAGAGGGGTAGCTGGGGCTCACCTTGGGGCCCGTGACTCCCATCTCACCAGGGAGGCCAACAGGTCCAGCTGGTCCCTAGGGACAGAGACATCAGTGGCTGGGATGCCTCAGAGTGTCAGCCCAGTCCTGGCACAGAGGGACTCAGAGCCCTCTTCCCCACTTTCACTTTGCAACCAACACCAGAGAAGCTGACAGATTAGGGCTTTAAGGGCCAGAGAATCTCAGAGCCAGTGGATACGCCCAGAGTTCTCTGACAAGTCTGCCCATTTCCAACACCATCACAGCATGCTGGCCCCTCCCCATGCTGGTCAGTCCCCTGGAGGCCCTCTGTACCCTCCTTCCCAGAGAGTCCCAGGGACTCTGCCCCATCCCTGCAGACTTACAGGAGGTCCGGCGAAGCCAGGGCCCTGGAACAGAAGAAAAGGTTGGGTTCATGGCTCCTTTTACAAGTCCCCCTACCCACAAAGGGTCCTTTAAAGCCCTTGCAGTTATACTCACCGGCAGGCCGGGGGGACCTGGGAGCCCAGGCTGGCCCTGCAAGAGCAAAATGGGAGAGGCTCAGAGGCTGGGGTCTCCTGGGTCCCTGCTCCTGTCTGCCGAAGCCCCTCCCAAATTCTGGCTCTAGATTGCCTCTGCTGAGGCCCCCAGCAGGCTACCTACCTTGACTCCAGGGATCCCCATGGGACCAGGCTCCCCCTTGGCTCCAGTTAGACCCTGGCGAAGAAAGAGAAGGTACATCCGTGAGGGGCGGGCGAACCTGCTTCCTGACCCGCGGGGCAGGGCGGGTCCAGAGGTCTCTCCTGGGTGGGCCCAGGCTGCCTTTCACCACACTCCATGAAGGCCTAAGGGCGACTACACCTCACTTTCCCTTCCCCCAGTTCCCACCATAGTCCTTGACGATTATTGTCTTTTGAAAGGTGAGAAACCAAGGCCCAGAGATTTGTCAGCCCAGACCTCATGCCTCCAGTCTAGGAGTCTAGAAAACCTATATAGACGTAGGTCTGGATTAGCCATTTTCTTGATGTCTGCCCTTGGCAACTTTTTTTGGGCCTTAGTTTTCTCATCTGCAAAATGGCTTAATAATCATGCTTGCTTCTCTGGGTGGCTATAAAAACCGATGTGGAAGGCAATATATTTTGTGATCGTTGCAGGGTGTGGACGAGTTGGAACGACCCTGGTGGCTGGTCACAGCCCTAATGGGCACCTCTTGCCCCAGCAGGGCAAAGGCAACTCATGGGGGCCTCTTCTTCCTCCCATCTTTCAGTGACTGACTCAAATGTATGCCCCAACAAGAAGACTTCCCATTGCCCCTGGCTGTGTCCAGGAGCCTGTGACCTTGGTGTCCCCTGGAACTCTGTGGTATCAGCCAAATAACGTTCCTCTCCTGAGTGGTGCCTGGGGCTGTGACGGGAGGAGTGGGGAAGGAAAAAGGAGAGGAACGGAGAGGGAGCAAAAGGACAGCTCTGCCCCCCAGAGTATTCAGTTTGATACTTGGGGGGCCAGAAATGTGAGACTAAATTCTGGCTGCTGCCAATGAGCAGAACCCCTCTCTGGACCCCCATTTGCTTGTGATTCAATGCTCCTGGGGTGGGTGTGAGGTCACAATCTCATATGAAGGTGAGGGGGGCTCACAGCTGTAGAGTCTCCATCTTGCTCTGAATAGCAGATCAGGGAAGATGCCAGAATTGGGTTCTGGAAGTCAGTGGGTGGAGCCCTAACCTGCTCTACCTGACGCTCAGGTAGGTACTCACGTCAATCCCGGGCTTGCCGGCTGGCCCATCTGGCCCTGCTTTGCCAGGCTCTCCCTTAGGTCCCTTGAAAACAGAAGTGGAGCAAACATTAGACACAGGAGGGCAAGACCTGGAAGGGTCAGAGGTCAAGGAGGAAAAAGTACTCACCGGAGGTCCAGCTTTCCCCGGGGGCCCCTTGTCACCCTGCAAGATACAAGTTGTTGAGACAGCGCGCTATGGCTCGCGCTCCCCCAGATGGGCGCACAAGCCCTGGCTGGCCCGTCCCACGTGCTCCTCTCCTCAATCTCCTCTCTTCTGTCCTGGGTCCTCTCAAGCCGTGTGCTTTTTAGGAAAATAGCTCCCTTTCCCTCAAGAAAACCATAGGTGGATTGACACCAATCCCAGGCAGGCTGCAGAAGGTGATAGCAGCGTGCGAGTGGGTTCTAGTCATGCCAGTGTTGGTAAGGGGCCAGTTAGGAGACCTGTGAACAGGGTTGTTGGCTCCAAGTTACCTCAGAGAGCAGGTGCCTCTTGGATTTGAGCAAGTGTGGGGAGAAACGTGGGGTTTTTAGGAAAACATGAAGGGGAGGTAAGTGAAGGGGGCAGTGGCAGCCTTCTGGGTTAGGGTCAGGAAAACGAGATGGGGCAGGGCAAGGACCAAGGGGACAGATTCAATCTGTCACCAAGGCAAGAAAGACCTCCTTCCCCTATGACAAAGGGTCCTTGGTGGAGGACAGATATGGGCTGTGGAATCACATTCAGCCCCAGAGAGGCTTCCAGGCATTTCAGAGCCTGTGGCGGCCAGAGAGCCTGGCAGGGACACTTCACCCTGTGTTTGAAGGGTGGGGCACCAGGTTGAATGGAAGGCTGTTGAGATGGGTAAACATGGGGCTGACCTCCTGGGGGAGCATCCAGAATGAGCTATTTAACCCTCACTGTGGTAGGGAGAGCAGGGAACGAGACCAGCTAAAATCGGGGAGAAAAATGCAAAGGGAAGAGACAGGAGTCTGGCCCTAGCTGGTCAGCGGTCTGGCCAAGGCTCCCAAGCTACCCCGAAGAAGCATCCAGACGTGCCAGGGGGCAGGGAGAGGAGGCAGGGCGTCTCCCACCCGAAAAAAGAAGGGAGGAGGGGGCGAGGGATAAGGAATCGCTGTGAGCTGTGGCGGGCAGACCGAACAGCAGCTCCTTGTCCGCCGGCGGCTGTAAGGGGCTCTGCCTCTCGGGGCTGGTTTGAGGTTTTTGCAGAACAAATGGTCTCCTTGTGGTGCAGGCTGGCGCCGCCTACTGGCAACAGGGGGCACTGCATCTCCAGGCGTCACCCTCACCGCCCCGCCCCCCGCCCCCCACTCCCAGGGCTCACAAAGTTCCCCTTTGTCCGCCGCCTCTCTCCCCCTCCCGTCCCAGGTTAGAGACTCACGTCGATTCCGTCGGATCCAGGCACTCCCGGTGGCCCCGGGGGGCCCGGGGGGCCCGGGGGCCCCCGCTCTCCTGGTGGGCCTCTCTGAAAACACATACAGGGGTGCAGCCCTCAGATAGTGCAGGGAACTGGGCATCCAGGAGTGCACCCCTCCCTGAGGAAAGGGAGCTCCTCAGGGAGCCGCGAACTCCCCGTTTATTGAGAACCCGCTGTGTACCAGATACTGTGTACCATTACATATATTATCTTCTTGAATGCTTAGAACTGTGAGGCCGAAACTAACAAGCCCCAGTTTGCAGTTGAGGAAACAGGCTCAGAAAGATGAAGGGGTCCGTGATCACCGGAAGTAAGCGGTGGAGCCAGAATTCCGTCCTAGGTCTGCCCACCTCCTTTCACTGTACCATGTTGCCCTTGCGCTGTCGTGGGTGGGAACAGATGAAGATGCTGATGGCTCAAATAAATAACCGATGGTAAGGAAGATGGTGCCTAGAGACGCTTGGTCCTCAATGGACGGTTGCTCGCATTATTTTTAGGTGAACAACAGATACTGAAGGTGAGTAGGTACCCCTTCCTCTCCCCCCGGTGAGGATAAAGTCCGACGGGACAGCTGGGGAGGCGCAGAGAGACGGGGCGTGAGGGGACCCAGGGAAGGGAAGCCTGTTCTCTCCTCCTACTCAGAGCACCCCTCTCGCAGCACCGCTCCTCCGTCCTCCCTTAGGTGGCTCTCTTACGGCGCCACCCCCGACTCGGGTGGGGGTCCCCCGCCTGCCAGGTGCCCGCGCCCTCCCCAGGCCGAAAAGTGCCAGGCTGGCGCCCGGGCCCTGCCCCTCCGCGCCCGCGTCCCGTTAGGCCCCCTCCCCCCCAGCCGGCCCTCGAAAGTGAGACGCGAGCGCGCGAGCCCGGCAGAGAGGCAGCAGCCAGCGAGAGCGGCAGCAGCCAGCGAGAGCGGCGTCTGGCTGGAGCCGGCGCCCCCTGGGAGGCGGCGGGGGCGGAGAATCCGGAGCCCCGTGAATGGGCACCATTGTGTCCCCCGCCACCTGGGCTCTCAGGGCTGCCAGGACCCGGCGCCAGCTCTCGCCGCACGCTGCCCGTCCCAGGCAGGGCCGAGCATCTCGGGACAGGGTCCTTCTGGCTCCCCGGCTCATCCACCTCCTTTCACTGTGCCGAGACGCCCCCCGTTTGTGCCCCTTCTAAGGGGACGTGCGCCGCAGGACTGTCCGAAGCTACCCCTCGCGCTAGGGAGCGTCAGCAGAGGGTGGGGGTCAGGCAGAGGGAGCCCTTGACTAGACCGCGGGATCCTGAACCCCGGACCCAGACCCCGCACTCCGGACCCCGGCGCGGGACTTACGATCTGCGCCAGGGCGAGCCCGAGCACCTGCAGGAGAACCAGGAGGCTGCGGCGGGCGGCCGCAGGGGTCATGGCGGGCGGCGGACTCGAGGAGGATGGGTGCCGGCTCCACGCACGCACCGACCGCCGAGGCTCCCGCGCGGCCGCGCTAGCTGCTCTCGGACGGGGCGGGTCCGGCCTCCTGAATATGCGGCGGGGCGGGGCGGGGGCCCCGCGGGGGTCTGTCACCTGAGAGGACCCGGGGAGGGAGGCCGGCGCCGTCGGCCCAGCTCCGCCCCGCTCCGTCCAGCCGCCAGCGCCCACCCTCCATCCTCGCCTCGGGTTTCCCCGAGGCATCGGCCGGGTAATCCAAAGAGCCGCCAGGGTGCGGGACGGGGACCACGCCTCCGTTTCTCCCTGAGGAGGCAGAGGGCCTTCCCAGGTCCCTGTCCAGCCTGATCTCCAGGACCCAGCCCCTTCCCCCGACTCACAGTCCGCGTCCCATCCCCTGAGCCATGTCTTCGGCCACTTCTGCCTGCGAGCCCTGGCCTCGGTGCTCTACGCCAGGGCCCAGGCCCAGGGCGCATCAGGCTCTGCAGATCTTGGAGCAGGCTCTGCCCCTCCCCACCCACCTCGTCCCTCTCCGCATACAACCAATCAGGCCTCTTCCGTGTTAAAACATACCAAGACCCTTCCTGGACCAGCCATCCTGTAAATACCCACTCCGCCTCCTCCCTCTGGCTTCGCTAGCACTTCTAAACTTCCTCATCTTCCTCTCATCTCCCTGCTTCTGCCCCTGCTGGAGGTCACCAGTGAGGCTTAACCCCTCTTCAGTCCTCTGGCCATGAAGCTGTTGGCACCTGGGTCTGCCTTGGCCATTCCATCCTTGAAGTCTTCCCTGTCCAGGTGTCCACCATCCAGCCCTTCTTCTATTGTTTTTTCTTCTCTGCAGCTCCCTTAAGCACCAGAGTCTGTGGGAGTGGCCAGCTTTCTCCCTCCAAGTGATCTCCATGATCATGGAAACAACCATCACCTTATTTACCAGAGTTTCCAAAACCAACCTGTCAAGTATAGCCTCTCTCCAGAGTTTCTTACCTTCCCTTTCATTCACTTAAGCAATGTTGGTAGAGTGCTTTGGAATCTGACTCTGTCACTGAGTATGACCACAGGACCTAAAACCATATGAAGTCTCGGTTTGCTCATCTGTAAAAAGAAATAATAATAGTCCCTATGTTACAGGGTTTTTGTGAAGACTGAACGGAATGATGCATATGATGTCCTTACCCTAGCAAGCAGCACATAGTAGGTGCTTGATACATTTCTGCTTTCATTATGATTTATTGAGGACTCTCTGTGTACCAGTCCTGCACCCAATGTGGGGAAAACAACCACAAGCAGGTCAGCTAAAATAGTGAAGGAGATTACTCTCTGGAACCTGGGAAAGTTCAACTCCATTGGGCATGTTGGCAAATGGCCTTGGGCTTTGAAAGGGGTTCCTGGAGCCAAGTTTGGGAAAAAGGGCTTGAGAGAACTTAATTGCACTGCCTTGAGAGGAGGAGGAGGTGAGAGAGGGCTGATGGGCACTGCCTGGGTGTGCGGAACTGTTTGTAAAGGACGTCTAAGAAATGGGATGTCCAAAGTTGTTGGTATTATGTTGTTTATCTCTTCCTCTCTTTGTAGACTAAACACACAAAAGCCTCCGAGGAGTAGGTGCTTTGTGTGTGTGTGTGTGTGTGTGTGTGTGTGTGGAGACTGAAAAGGGGATGAGTTTCACATTTGGACAGCACACATGAGTGTATTCATTGTTTATTGCAGCGTAACAAACCATCTGAAAACTGAGTGGCTTAAAACAACCATTTCTTGGATTGGGAATTCAAGAATGGCTCTGATGATTGGTTCTGACTTGAGGTCTATTATAAGTTTGCAGTCAGATGGTGACTGGAGTTGGGGTCAGCAGGAGGCTTCTTCACTCGTGTCTGGTGTCCACACTGGGAAGCCTCCAATAGGCTGGAACAAATGGAACTTTTTGGGCAGCTCTCTCCTCGATCCCTTTGTGAGCTTTGCCACAAGTGTCTCCCACATGGCAGCTTCTAGGTAGCTGAACTTACACAGCAGCTCAGTGAGAGCAGGACAATACCAGACTAAAGCAGAATTGCCTCCCAGGACCCAGGCTCGGAAGTCACACGGTATCAACTTCACCACATTCTTTTGGTGCAGGCAATTACAAAGGTTTGCCCAGTTTCAAGGGGAAGGAACAGAGACCCCCAACTCTTGATGGATGAGTGTCAATGTCACATTTCAAGAAGAGCATGGGGGCCCAAACAAGATGTCAGCCTGCGGGTGAATACTCCCAGGTGTGTTCGCCACCAGCTTTTATGTCCCAAGAGAGGGCCCCCCTCCCACCTCCCCAGGAGACCCTCCAAGACCAGTAGGAAGAAGCAGAGACATGAGGAATGCACATGCATAAAAGAAAGACCGTGTGAAATCACAGCGACAAGGCAGCCACTTGTAAGACAAGGAGAGAGGTCTCAGGAGAAACCAACCCTGCCAGCACCTTGATCTTGAGCTACCAGCCTCCAGAATTGTGAGAAAATAAACTTCTGTTGTTTAAGCCAACAACAACCAAAAAAACAAAACAACCCCCCCCCCCAAAAAAAAAGAAAAAAGAAGAAAAGCATGGAGGACGGGACATATATTGGTGCAGCCATCTTTGGAAAGTACAACCTAGCACACTCAGGCTTATAAACTGAACCAATTCAGTGGAAGCTTAAGCTCAAAGCAGGAGCTGATCAGGAGAAATCTTAGACACAAGACACAGATCAGAGGTTCCAGCCAATCTCATATAGCTGTTAAGGAACAGGGAATACATGGAGAGTCATATACCCACATTCCTGGATAGGAAGTCTCAATGTTGCAAAGATGTCAACTTAGTCTATAAATTCCAAGTTAGTTTTATACCGAGTTTAAAATTAGAAAATCTACTAATGTAATTCACCACATTATTAAAGAAGAAAAGTTTAAGATCACCTCAAAATGCCAAAAAAAGAAACTCAAATGTCTGCTCTTGTCTTTCCACCTACCATAGTAATTACCTCTGCAAGAATAAACCTGAAAATGGTGGCCCAAGAAGCCAGGTACTAGATCAGAAGGAAGCATTGACATCACACCCTACCAGCCTCATCCCTCCCAAAGGATGCACAGAGCCTGGATGCAGCATCATTAGTCATTAGGAAAATGCAAATCAAAACCACAATCAGGTAGAGTACTTCACACCCACTGGGGCGGCTATAATAAAAAACCAGGTAATGAAAGGTTAGCAAGGATGAGGAGAAATTGGAACCCTCATACACTGCTAATAGGAATGTAAAATGGTACTGCTGATTTGGAAACAGCCTGGCAGTTCCTTGAACTGGGAAGCCCCAGAATTTCTTTTTTTGAGATGATGAAAATGTTCTAAAATTAACCGTCGTGATGATTGTTGTGTACAACTTTGAGAAGATACTAGATATCATTAAATTATATGCTTTAAGTAGATGAAAGGTACGATATGTGAATTATATCTCAATAAAGCTATTATTTAAAAAACTGATAGAACTGAAAAACAGAAACAGACAAATGCACAGTTTAAGTTGGAGACTTCAACATCCCTCTGTCAACAACTGATAGAACAACTCGACAGAAAATCAGCAAGAATATGGAACTTGGGCTTCCCTGGTGGCGCAGTGGTTGAGAGTCCGCCTGCCGATGCAGGGGACACGGGTTCGTGCCCCAGTCCGGGAGGATCCCACATGCTGGGGAGCGGCTGGACCCGTGAGCCATGGCCGCTGAGCCTGCGCATCCGGAGCCTGTGCTCCGCAACGGGAGAGGTCACAACAGTGAGAGGCCGGCATACAGCAAAAAAAAAAAAAAAAAAGAATATGGAACTCAACAGTATGTTCCAGAAAATAGGAGAGAACACTTTTAAATTCATTTTATGAAGCTAGCATTACTTTGATAGCAAAACTATATAGATATTATGTTACAGATACATAACATCCCATTTTATCAGTTTGAGGGAAGTGTATAAAACTTTACTCTTCTGCATTTATAATATAATTATCTTAATTTATTTTACATACACTTAGAACCACATCAGAAAGTGTTATAATTTTTGCTTCAACCTGCAAACACAACTTAGAAACCTCAAAGAAGTATTTACCCATATTTTTGTTTACCATGTTTTTTTTTCCTTCCTGATGTTCCTAGATTCATTTTTAAAAATTCTTTCTTCTTTGTTTTGACAACTTCCTTTAGCTATTATTTTACAGTAAGTCTGCTGGCAACAAATCCTTCTAGTTTTCCTTTATCTGACAATGTCCAGATTTATCCTTCATTATTATTATTATTATTTTTTATTATTATTTTTTTTTGTGGTACACGGGCCTCTCACTGTTGTGGCCTGTCCCGTTGCGAAGCACAGGCTCCAGACGCGCAGGCTCAGCGGCCATGGCTCACGGGCCCAGGCGCTCCGCGGCATGTGGGATCTTCGCGGACCGCGGCACGAACCCGTGTCCTCTGCATCGGCAGGTGGACTCCCAACCACTGCGCCACCAGGGAAGCCCTATCCTTCATTACTGAAGTTTACTTTCACTGATTTTGGGTTGATAGTCTTTTCTTTCAGCACTTGAAAAGTGTGCCACTTCCTTCTGGACTTCATGGTTTCTGGTGAGAAATCAGCATTCACATTGCTTTTTCCTCCCTTGAAGTAATGTAAGTGTTCTTTCAACTGCTGCTTTCAAGATTTTATAAATGCCAGTTAGGCGAAGTTGACTGGTAGTGTTGTTCAAATTTTCTATATCCTTAATCATTTTTGTTGGTCTATAAATTCTATCAATTATTTTAAAAGAGGTGTTAAAATCTCCTGCTACAATTGCAGATTTGTCTAATTTTCAATTTCATTTTGTCAATTTTTGTTTTGTGTATTTTGTAGTTCTGCTATTAAGTGTGTTGATATTTAGGATTGTTATGTATTCTTGATTAATTACTCTGTTTATCATTATAAAATTACCCACTTTATCTTTGGTAATACTCCTCATCTTGAAGGCTATTTTGTGTGATATTAATATAGTCACTCCAGCTTTCATGTGTTTAGAGTTTGCATGACATTATTTTTTTTTTTTGGCTGCTTTGGGTCTTCATTGCTGCACGTGGGCTTTCTCTAGTTGCAGCAAGTGGGAGCTACTCTTCATTGCGGTGCTCAGGCTTCTCATTGCAGTGGCTTCTCTTGTTGTGGAGCACAGGCTGTAGGCACGTGGGCTTCAGTAGTTTCGGCACGTGAGCTCAGTAGTTGTGGCTCGCGGGCTCTAGAGCACAGGCTCAGTGGTTGTGGCATGTGGGCTTAGTTGCCCCGCGGTATGTGGGATCTTCCCGGACCAGAGATCGAACCTATGTCCCCTGCATCGGCAGGCAGATTCTTAACCACCACCAGGGAAGCCCCTGCATGACATCTTATTTCATCATTTTACTTTAAACCTTTTGTGTCTTTATATTTAAATTTCACCTCTTGTAAACAGTATATAGTTGGGTCTTGATTTGTTTTCCAGCCTGATAATCTTTGCATTTTAATTAGAGTGGCCCACCTACATTTAAAGTAATTATAGACATGATTGGGTTTAATTTTATCAACTTGTTATTTTCTTTTATCTTCTCTCTTGTTTCTTGGTCCCTTCTTTCCTGTCTTCTTTTGGTATAATTGAGTATATTTTAGCATTTTATTTTATCTCCTCTACTGGCATTTTATTTATTAAAAATTTTTATTTTTTTATTTTTTTATTTTTGGTTGTGTTGGGTCTTTGTTGCTGCGTGCGGGCTTGCCGTGAGCGGGGGCTACTCTTCATTGTGGTGCGCGGGCTTCTCATTGCGGTGGCTTCTCTTGTTGTGGAGCACGGGCTCTAGACGCGTGGGCTTCAGTAGCTGTGGCATGTGGGCTCAGTAGTTGTGGCTCACGGGCTCTAGAGTGCAGACTCAGTAGTTGTGGCGCACGGGCTTATTTGCTCCGCGGCATGTGGGATCTTCCCAGACCAGGGCTTGAACCCATGTCCCCTGCATTGGCAGGCGGATTCTTAACCACTGAACCACCAGGGAAACCTCTCCACTGGCATCTTAATGATATCTCTTTGTATTCTTTTATTAGTGATTGCTGTGGGGATTTACAATATACTCCTCTATCTTATCACAGTCTACTTAGAAGTAATATTATACCACCTCATGTATAATGTAAGAACCTTACAACAGTATAATTTCATTGCCACCCGTCCTGTTCATTGTACTGTTTTTGTTGTATATTTTACGTCTACATATGTTATAAACCCCACAATATGTTGTTATTTTTTGCTTTAAGAAGTCCATTGACCTTTTTTCCAAGAGAAATAAAAATATTTTACCTTCATAAGAACCTATAACGTTTGTATTTTTAGAATTAAATTCCACAGATAGTTTAGGTACTATCTTCTATTACTGTTTCAACATGGCTGTTCTTGGCTTTGCATTTGCCTGGGGTACCATGACTTCTTAACTTGTTTCTTGAGTTCTCATAAAGGCATTCTGAACTGTATATTGTTGTTAAGTCTGTGTCTTTGTTGGGGAGCAAGGTCTGGACTTCCTATTGCACCACCTTGCTGACATCACTCTCCAAAAGTCCACTGACTATTTTTTTTTAAATAAATTTATTTATTTATTTATTGGCTGTGTTAGTTCTTCCTTGCTGTGTGTGGGCTTTTCTCTAGTTGCAGCGAGCATTGTTGCGGTGTGTGGGCTTCTCACCGCGGTGGCTTCTCTTGTTGCAGCGCACTGACTCTAGGCGCACAGGCTTCAGTAGTTGCGGCACGTGGGCTCAGTAGTTGTGGCTCACAGGCTTTGTTGCTCCGTGGCATGTGGGATCTTCCCAGACCAGGGCTCAAACCCGTATCCCCTGCATTGGCAGGCAGATTCTTAACCACTGCACCACCAAGAAAGCCCCCACTGACTTTTAAAGAATTTAGAAAGTAAAAAATAATATACTTCATGTTTATCAACATATTTACCATTTCCAGTGCTCTTCCTTCTTTTCTGTAAATTCGAAGTGACATTTTGTATAATTTCCATTCAAGCTGAAGTCCCTTCTACATCATTTCACACATTTGGGTCTTTGGTGACAAATTCAACTTCAATCTAACTGAAATTTCTTCATTTTGTCTTCATTTTTGAAATATATTTTCATTGGACCTTGAATTCTAGATTTGCAGGGGGTTTTTTGTTTGTTTTGTTTTAGCACTTTAAAGATATTGTTCCAGTGTCATCTGGGCTCCACTGTTTCTAGTGACTACTCAGTTGCCATTTTTATAGTTGTTTCCCTGTATGTAATATGTTTTTTGAAAATCTCTGGCCACTTTTAAGTTATTTCTTTATTTTTAAGTTTTCAATAGTTTGACTATTATGTATTCTGATGTGGTTTGATTTGTACTTATCATACTTTGTATTTCTGAGCTTCCTGTATATATAAATTGCTACGTTTTTTTAAAAAATTAAATTTAGAAATTTGTTAGCAGTATTTCCTCAAAAATTTGTTATTTCTCATAATCTCTCTCTAATCTTTCTGGAACTCTAATTATACATATATTGGACCCTTCGATAGTGTCCCATAGGTCATGAAGTTTGTGATTATTTTTTCTCAATCTTTTATTTTTCTCTATGATTCAGGCTGCTTGATTCCTATTATCTTGTCTTACATGTATGGATTATTTCTTTCGTTGTGTCAAATCTGCTATTAATACATCCAATACATTCTAAAATTTCAGATATTGTATTTTTCATTTCTAGGCTTTCCATTTGGTTCTTTTCTACTGTTTCCAAGTCTCTCCTGAACTTCCTCATTTTTTTACCTAATATAAAATCCATCTTTTCTTGTAGACTATTAAACGTATATTTTCATGGTTATTTTAAAGTCCTCGGGTGTTAATTCCAATATCTGGATTGTCTATAGCTCTGTTTCTTTCTTTTTTTTAAATTTTATTTATTTTTTATAGAGCAGGTCCTTCTTAGTTATCTATTTTATACATATTAGTGTATATGTGTCAATCCTAATCCCCCAGTTCATCCCACCACCCACCCCCGC
>NW_006780610.1:1456307-1489009 GCF_000442215.2 Lipotes vexillifer | reverse complement strand
CCCGCCACTTTCCCCCCTTGGTGTCCATATGTTTGTTCTGTACATCTGTGTCTCTGTTTCTGTATGGCTCTGTTTCTATTGACTTATTTTTCTATTTGACTATGAATCACATTTTCTTGGTTTATATATATATACTTGACATGAATGATGTGCTATAGAGACTCTGAATTTTGTAATATTCCTCTGAAGAGTGTCAGAGTGTCAAAATATTTTTCAGCCAACAGTTAACTTACTGGTGGATCATCCTGAACCTACGGATGTTAGCTTGTACTCTTTGCTGGGGTAAGTCTACTTTTGGTCTTGCTCCTAGATCTAGGATATATCTCTTAGTTATAGGATATAGAGGTTTTTCCTAAGCTGTGGTCTTTCTGGGATTTTAATAGAATCCTGGGTATGTACCAAGCATTTCTAACCTAGCATAATTTAAACTCCAAACTGTCTTTCTTGCAGTGGACAGCAGCTAAAATCTTTCCTCAGTTCTCTCATCCTTCATTATGGATTTCTCTGTGGGGTACTTGGAGTCTTGTTTGTGCATGTGCAATTCAGAAGTTAGCCAAGGATTAGAAGGCAGTTTATGTACAAATTTTTGGCCATCCCTCCTTTTGGCTCTTTTGTTTCTGGGGTTTTCCCCTAAATTTTTAGTCACTGTGGCAGCTCTGAACTCTGTCCTCTGATTCATCAAACCGATAGGATTCTGGATTTCTGTTTGAATTTTAGCTTCCCTGTGCTGTGAAAATTGAGAAATACCTTTGGCAGAAAATCCACATCTAGTGTGGCTTCCTTATTTTAAATGCTGAATCCTCCTTCAGTTTATGCCTGCTTTTGGTCACTTTCCTGTTCCATAATTCAGTTTTTTTGTTGAATATTTTGACAACTTCCTCCACTGTTACCAGAACTGGAACTCAGCCCAATTTAGGAATTTAACAACTATTTAGTGAACACCTGCTTTATACTGGGTAGGTATAACTTTGAACAAGGTAGATGCTTCACAGAGCTCACACTTGGGGGTGGGGGTTTCAGATAAAAAAGAAGAGTGCTGTAGGCTGTGTTATAGGAAATTTGGAGGACTATGGGGGCCAAGGGTATATTGATGTCAACTCTCTAACAAGGATTTTGCTAGGGATCCTATTTGTAGTTCCTTCTCAGATATGCTTAGTTCTCAACCAAAAACTTTCCTTGAGCTTTTCTTTCTTTTTGCTCTTCCTCCCTCATTTCCTTCCTTCCATTCATCTTCTTTCCCTTCCTTCTTTCTAAAATATTCGCTGCACATTTTTTTCTATACCCGGGCACTGTTCTGTGTACAACAGAGGTTGTGGTTATCCTTAGCTGGTCCTTAAAGACTCCCCCTCCAGAAAGTCTTCCCAGCCTCTACAACCTGGATTAGCCAAGAGCACATGACTGAAATTCATTAAAAAAATATTTTTTCCACAGACCTACTTACTATGTGTCAGGCCTATAGTGTGAGGAATTAATTAAGTGACAAAATCATAAAAAGGATAGCTAAAAACTACTATTTATTAGGAACATTTATCATTTATATATTTGTATTATTATAATATAATTATATATTTATAATAATACATATTGAGCACTTGCTATATGACAAATATTGTACTAGTGTGTTATGTGCATTTGGTTGTTAAGTCCTCACAACCCCTCGATGAGGTGGGTCTCTTGATTATTCCCATTTTGTGAAAAGAAGACTGAGGCTTAGAGGAATGAAGTGATTTCCTCAAGGATGCTCAGCTGGGTTTCCCCTGTTTCTGGTTATGGTAGGTACCAGTAATATGCATTTCCTCCCTTTTCCACTAAGATCACCGTGTATGGCTGTGCAATTTGAGCTCTGCACAAAAGTGGATGACAGAGCAGGGAGTGGAATGCAATCCAGCCCGCCACAAGCCTGCCATCGCTTTTATTTTGCTGCTCCTAGCCCTTCTTTTTTTAAATTAATTAACTTATTTATTTATTTGTGTATTTATTTTTGACTGCGTTGGGTCTTGGTTGCTGCGCGAGGGCTTTCTCTAGGTACAGAGAGCGGGGGCTACTCTTCATTGAGGTGCGCGGGCTTCTCATTGCAGTGGCTTCTCTCGTTGGGAGCACCGGCTCTAGGCGTGCGGGCTCCAGTATTTGTGGCACTCGGGCTCCAGTAGTTGTGGCTCACGGGCTCTAGAGCACAGGCTCAGTTGTTGTGCCGCACGGGCTTAGTTTCTCCGCGGCATGTAGGATCTTCCTGGACCAGGGCTCAAACCCGTGTCCCCTGCATCGGCAGGCGGATTCTTAACCACTGAGCCTCCAGGGAAATTCCTCTTAGTGAATTCTTAGACTTGAGGCCTGGGCCACTCCAGTTTACAATACTCGGATCTCTACTCTCAATTTTCCAATCCCTGATCCTTTCTCTGCAATTCTGATGGGAAGGAGATGTGGACTTGGGTCAAGAAGAAAAGGTCACGCCCCCTTCCCCACCCATTCCTCCCTCTCTGGGAGAGTCCAACTTCTGGCCTGCAGAAAATCAGGGTTCTGGTCCTCTGGTGTCACCTAGTGGTTCTCTGCCGCATAACACCATGCTGAAAACTTCACAAGGTGAATAAAAGCCTTTTTCTCAGGTAGAAAAATTCCTAGCGAGATGGAATGGAGAAAGAAGATAAAACACGGTGGGAAGTCACTGAGGGATAGATCACAGCTTCTGGGGAATTACAGCTTAGAAATTGTATTCAGCTGGGCTTCCCCGGTGGCGCAGTGGTTGCGAGTCCGCCTGCCAATGCAGGGGTCACGGGTTCGAGCCCTAGTCTGGGAAGATCCCACATGCCGCGGAGCAACTGGCCCCGTGGGCCACAATTACTGAGCCTGCGCGTCTGGAGCCTGTGCTCCGCAACAAGAGAGGCCGCGATAGTGAGAGGCCCGCGCACCGCGATGAGGAGTGGCCCCCACTTGCCACAACTAGAGAAAGCCCTCACACAGAAACGAAGACCCAACACAGCCAAAGTAAAAAATAAAATAAATAAATAAATAAGGCAAAAATTCCTTTAAAAAAAAAAAAAAGAAAGAAATTGTATTCAGCTGGGCTTACCCGGTGGCGCAGTGGGTGCGAGTCCGCCTGCCAATGCAGGGGTCACGGGTTCGAGCCCTAGTCTGGGAAGATCCCACATGCCGCGGAGCAACTGGCCCCGTGGGCCACAATTACTGAGCCTGCGCGTCTGGAGCCTGTGCTCCGCAACAAGAGAGGCCGCGATAGTGAGAGGCCCGCGCACCGCGATGAGGAGTGGCCCCCACTTGCCACAACTAGAGAAAGCCCTCACACAGAAACGAAGACCCAACACAGCCAAAGTAAAAAATAAAATAAATAAATAAATAAGGCAAAAATTCCTTTAAAAAAAAAAAAAAGAAAGAAATTGTATTCAGCTAAACTTGGGTCCTGATTCTACCACAAACTAATTGTGTGACCTTGGGCAAGTCACTTTACCTCTTTGAACCTCAGTTTCCTCGTTTGTAAAACAGAGGCAACACTAATGCCTCTTGATGTCCATGAAGTGCTTAGCACAGTGCCCTGCAAGCTTTGGATATTTATTTTAGGTAGAAGGAACTTTGTAAGCAAAGACAGGGAACAGGACGAATGTTCAGAGCACAGGGTAGATAACATGATCCCTCCTCCCTGGTGGAATGGGGTGGGGGTAGCGGAGCACGGGTCTCTTAGCCACAGCACAGTGAGAGGAGCTAGAAGCCCTTCTTGGAACCAGCTGCCTATTCTAAGCGGAGCCCCAGCCTCAAGTAGGTTTGCTCCCCTGAACTCTGGCTGCTGTCATATGCCTAGCAGAAAATGCCAACCACCATATTTCCCTCTCAAGCCAGAGCAGAGCTCCTCCAGACTCCTGTGAACTGCCCAATCCTGGTCTTGGTTCCATATTCTCCCCTATTTCTTGCATCTGATTCTTTCCCAGTTCTGGTACAACACTGGTAAACCCCAGTGCTGGCTTCCATGAGCCATATTCTCCTTGTTTTCCTCCTGCCTTTCTATAGGTGTCCCTTCTCAAGCTCCTTTGTGGGTTTCTTTTCTCTGCACACCCTTATTTACCACTCCAAAGGGTCCTGTCTTGTCCTTTCCTTCTTAATGCGTATGTTCTTCTTGGGCCACCTAACCCACTCCACTGACTTTAGCTATCACTTATGTTTTCCCCAGAGCCTCAGAGCACTTATCCAACTGCCTCTTGGATGTTCCCCAGGTGCCACCAACTTGATATGTCCAAAATGAAATGATCTGCTTGCCCCCAAGCTTGCTTTTCTTCGTGTGTGGCCCACACAGCCAATGGTTCCTTTGCTCTGTTGCTTAAGCCGAAACTCTGGGTGTCAGCCTGGGCTCTTCCCTCTCTTCTCCTCCAGAAGTATTATCACCATGTTCCAGTCACAATACCTCATATATGTTTATTAATCCATCCCCACTGCAACTCTGGAGCCCAGCCTCTTAGGCTTGGATTACAACCACCTCTGAATTTGACTCTTTGCCTCGGTTTTGCCCCTTGTTTGTTTGTTGTGTTCCCTTCTGGAGGCTCTGTGGGAGAGTCCATTTCCTAGCCTTTTCCACATTCTAGAGGCTTCCCACATTCCTTGGTTCATGATCCCCATCCTCCATCTTCAAAGCCAGAAAAGTTACATCTCTCTGACCATTCGTTCAGAGTCAAATTTCTCTATGCTTCTCTCTTCTGTTTTCCTCTAATTAAAAAAAAAAAAATCACATTTCCTTGTGATTGCATTTGGACCCACGTATAATCTAGGGTAATCTCTCCATCTCAAGATCCTTAACTTCATTATATCTGCAAAGATCCTCGTGCCATGTAGTGTAACAAATTCACAGATTCTGGGGATTAGGATGTGGACGTGAGAGCTCTTATTTTACCAACCATAGTCATCTCTCTGCCCTCCAAATATGTCTGTCTTACGTGAAAAATACATTCACCTCATTCCAAAAACTTTCCCCAAAGTCTCAGCGCATTAAAGTATCAACTCAAAGTCCAAAATCTCATCAGCTCAAAAGTCTCAAGTCTCACCACTGAAATTGTCTGTGTTTGTTAGGTATTGGATGACACTCAGTATAATCTAGTGAAGTTTCTCTCCATCTGTGGACCTGTGAAACTAGAAAACAAGTTCTCTGCTCCCCAAATAGAATGGTGCTACTGGCATAAGGTAACAGTTATAGATATTTGTGTGCAAAAAGAGAGGAAAAAAAGAGATAAAGGAATCACCAGTCCCAAGTAATTTCAAAATTAAGTTGGACAAACTCCAGTAAGTTTCAAGGTCTAGGAATAATACTCTGTAGCTCAAGGCTCAGCTCTCTTGGCCCACAGATCTGCCTCCTGAGTCATTTTTGTTTTTTCTTGAAAGATAGCACCTGTTTCAAGGCTAGTTTTATCAGCCTGTTTCTTGCCTGTAGAATTTGGGGAGTCATGTAGTCTTCTTTCATTTCATCCTGTCTGTCACTTTCAGTCCAAGTTACACTGTTTCTCCTGGTATAAAATTCTCAAGAACCTTGTAGGTGTCTCATGTAAGTCCCAAGAATTCACTCCATTAGACAAGAGGCTCCTCCACAGATCTTCCCTAGATCGTTTCATTTCTATTTTTGGCTTCTGTTGAGATAGCTGAGGGGAATCTGTGGGTCACATACTTAATGTCTCCAAAAAGCCTTTATGTGGCTGAATGTGCAAATCTTTGGATCTTTCAGAGAAATTAACAAAAGATTGTCCAGCACATCCTCAGCTTTTCCCCTCAAGCAGCTTTCCTGGCTGTGAATCTCTTCATTTTAATATCATGTGCAATTTAGATAGGCTGAGAATTCCCCAAATCATCAAGTCCTGGCTCTTTTTTGTTGGTCAGTTCTTCTTTCAATTTCTGTTTTCCCTCTCATTTTACCATAAGTGGCAAGAAACCAGGCCACACCCTTCAACTCTTTGCTTGGAAATCTCCTCAGCTAAATATCCAAGTTCATTGTTGATAAGTTCTGCTTTCCACAGAACTGCAGGGCACACAGTCCTAAGGTTTGGGGGTTTTTTGTTTGGTTTTTTTTTTTTTTTTTGGCCACAGGGTATCACCCTTTCCTCCAGTTTCCAATAACATGTTCCTCATCTCCTTCTGAGCCTGAGGACTCACAGGCAGCACCTCTAGCATTCTTATTGCTACCAAGTCTGTTCATGCTGATTTAGGTATCCTGCAAGTCGATTTATGTTTTCTCTGCCACTCTTCTTTCTGAGTCCTCACTGGCAGAGTCATTAGTCTCCATATTTCTACTAAGGTCTGTCCAAGGTGATCTCACTTTTTTTCGCTCATACCCCTCAGAGTGTTTCCCGCCTCTTCCCACAGTCCAATTCCAAAGTCACTTCCACTTATTCAGGTATCTGTTACAGCAGCCCCAAATCTGTGTTATTAGTTCTTATTGCTGTTGTAAAAAATTACCTCAAACGTAGTGGCCTAAAACCACACAAGTCTGTGATCTCAAAGTTCTGTGGGTCAGAAGTCTGACACTGGGCTAAAATCAAGATGTGAGCATGGCCGTCTTCCTTTCCAGAGACTCTAGAGAGTCTATTTCCTTTACTTTTCTGCCTTCTAAAGGCTTCCTAGGACTTCCCTGGTGGCGCAGTGGTTAAGAATCCGCCTGCCAATGGAGCGGACACGGGTTCGATCTCTGGTCTGGGAATATCCCACCTGCTGCGGAGCAACTAAGCCCGTGCACCACAACTACTGAGCCTCCACTCTAGAGCCCGTGAGCCACAACTACTGAGCCTGCGTGCCACAGCTACTGAAGCCCGCATGCCTATAACCTGTGCTCTGCAGCAAGAGAAGCCACCACAATAAGTCCTCCGCACCCCACTAAAGAGTAGCTAAATAAATAGGACCCAATTCATTATTTAAAAAATAAAAAAATAAAGACTTCCTATATTCCTTGGTTCATGGCCCTCCTTTTCCATTTTTCACAGCCAGCCATGATACATCTTTCTTCTTCCATAGCAAATCTCCTCTGCCTCTCCCTCCTGCCCTCCCCCCACTTCCATAGAGCCCATCGGCTAATCTAGGATAATCTCCTCATCTCAAGAGCATTAATTTAATCATGGCTGCAAAATCCCTTTGGCCACGTAATGTAACATATTCACAGGTTCCAGAGGTTAGGATGTGGAAATCTTTGGGAAGCCATTATTCTGCCTACCACGCCCCTGCAAATTTTAGCCAGTGTGGTCTCTCCAAACAAATTCAGTCATGTTAGTTCCCTGCTTAAGATTCTTTTTTTTTTTTTTTTGCAGTACGCGGGCCTCTCACTGTTGTGGCCTCTCCGGTTGCTGAGCACAGGCTCCAGACGCACAGGCTCAACGGCCATGGCTCACGGGCTTAGCCGCTCCACAGTATGTGGGATCTTCCCAGACAGGGGCACGAACCTGTGTCCCCTGAATCGGCAGGGGGACTCTCAACCACTGCACCACCAGGGAAGCCCCAAGATTCTTTTTTTTTTTAATTAAAAAATTTTTTTTTAATTTTAAAAGAATTATTTATTGTTTGGCTGCATTGGGTCTTCGTTGTGGTGCGCTGGCTTCTCATTGCAGTGGCTTCTCCTATTGCGGAGCACGGGCTCCAGGCGCACCGGCTTCAGTAGTTGCAGCACGCAGCCTCAGTAGTGGTGGTGCACGGGCTTAGTTGCTCCACAGCATGTAAGATATTCCCAGACCAAGGATCGAACCCGTGTCCCATCCATTAGCAGGCGGATTCTTAACCACTGTGCCACCTGGGAAGTCCACTGCTTAAACTTCTTAAATGAGTTTTGTCTTGGGGTCAAACATATCATGCTGTACACCTGAAATTAATATAATGTTATATGTCAATTATACCTCAATTAAAAAACTGAAAAAACAAACCTAAAATGAATCTTGAATGGCTCCCCATGGACTTCAGGATACAGACCAAATTCCTATTGTAGCTGTTATAAAGCAACTTTTGTGATCTGGCCGTCCTTACCCACTGGACACTCTCTCACCTTCTCCTGCAGTCCTGCCTCAAGCACCCTGCAATACAGCCACATGCAGCCACTTAGTTCCCATGCTGCCACCAAGGTCATTGTTCATTGAGTTCAGTATCGAGTTTAGTTGAGCATCATCCTCTCTTGAAAGCCTTCCCTGTGTTAGGTGTTTCCCTCCAACACCTTCCAGCACGTTTCTCAAGGCAGGGTGTGTCCTATGGCATTGGAATGACCCGTGGACTTTTCAGTCTCCCCCACTAGATTGTAAACTCCATGAGGGCAGGGACTGTGTCTGCCCCATTGCTGTGTCCTCTATGTGTGCCCCGCAAGGGTCCACTATGAAATAGGCTCTTCATGAGTTTGCTTTGAGAAGTAATGGACACGATTCCTTCCAGCTCACACATTCTGTTCTGTGAACTCTCACTGCAGGATGCGCTGGAGGATTTTGGCAGAGGTGTCCAAGGCAATCATCATGCTCGTGGGAGTGATGCTGAGCTGTGAATGACAGAGGCAGAAGTGAGAGCCTTGAGCGGCCAGACCGTTGCCTCGCTAATGGTTTCTGCTGATTCCCAGCTCAGAGGGCAACACTTCTAGCCCCAACTGTCACACCCCAGGGTAGTCAAGGAGTTTCCCTTCTGTTGATGGAAAGGAGACTCCTCAGCTCTAAAGGTTCATGTTTGCTTTTATTTTTTATTGTTTTTTGTGAAAAACAAAATAGTATAAAGATATTAAAAAAATAAAATAAATAAATTTAAAAAAAAATAGTAAGTAGCATCCAGACTCCCACCTCTTAAAAATGTTTCTCTCTCGGGCTTCCCTGGTGGCGCAGTGGTTAAGAGTTTGCCTGCCGATGCAGGGGACACGGGTTCGTGCCCCGGTCCGGGAGGATCCCACGTGCTGTGGAGCGGCTGGGCCCGTGAGCCATGGCTGCTGAGCCTGTGCTCCGCAACGGGAAAGTCCACAACAGTGAGAGGCCCGCGTACCACAAAAGAAAAAAATGTTTCTCTCTCAAGCTGTCTCTCTCCCCGCCACCATACACCCAATCTGCTTTTCTTCAACATATCAACATGTCATGGATTTCTTTGATCAGTACATAAAGACTCCTCTTTTTTTAATAAGCTTATTTATTTATTCATTCATTCATTCATTCATTCATTCATAAATTCATTTATTTATTTACTTTGGCTGCGTTGGGTCTTCACTGCTGCGCGTGGGCTTTCTCTAGTTGCAGTGAGCAGAGGCTACTCTTCGTTGCAGTGCGCGGGCTTCTCATTGCAATTGCTTCTCTTGTTGCAGAGCATGGGCTCTAGGCGCACGGGCTTCAGTAGTTGTGGCTCGTGGGCTCTAGAGCGCAGGCTCAGTAGTTGTGGCGCACAGGCTTAGTTGCTCCGCGGCATTTGGAATCTTGCCAGACCAGGGCTCAGAATCCGTGTCGCCTGAGTTGGCAGGCGGATTCTTAACCACTGTGCCACCAGGGAAGCCCTTTTCCGTTATAGTTTATTACAAGATACTGGATATAGTTTCTTGTGCTATGCAGTAAATCCCTGTTGTTTATCTGTTTTATATACAGTAGCGTGCATCTGTTAATCTCATAATCCTAATTTATCTCTCCAACTCCCCTTCCCCTTTGGTAACCATAAGTTTGTTTTCTATGTCTGTGAGTCTGTTTCTGTCTTTTGTATAGATTCATTTGTAACATTTTTTAGATTCCACATATAAGTGATATAATATTTGTCTTTCTCTGTCTGGCTTACTTCACTTAGTATGATGATCTCTAGGTCCATCCATGATTGCTGAACATCTTTTAATGTGACTCCATGTGAAGACTGGACTGCTTTGGATGTGTTAGGATTACATAAACAGTGGATGCCACTGAATACGCATCTTAAGGTGCTTTTGCTATTATTTCTGCAGGATCCATCCCCAGAAGAGGAGTCCTTTGTTCAGTAGTATGTGCATTTAAATACCGCTCCAAAAATGTATCAAACCACTTTCTGAGAAGTTTGTAACCTCTTTTATGCTCCCACCATGGTTTGTAAGCCTGCCATTTTTCTACACCCTCACTAATACCAGACCTTATCTATATTTCATGTGTTTGCTATCGTGATAGGAAAAACATGCACTAGCCAAGTAATTCCTTTTCTTTTTATTAGTAGGGAGGTTGTGCCAGACATTTTGATGACACCATTTTGATCTGGTTGACATTTTCACTCTATGTTTATGAATATAAATGTTTTAATCAGAATTGTACCCGGTGTTTTACAGACCTAATACTTTCAACACCTCTACTGTTCCAATGAGTTACCCAAAGGTATACCACAAGTGGCAGAACTAGGTTCAGAAATCAGCTCTCTTAAACTCTAATTTGAAAAGATACATGATCCCCAACGTTCATAGCAGCACTATTTACAATAGCCAAGACATGGAAGCAACCTAAATGTCCACTGACAGGTGAATGGATAAAGAAGATGTGGTACATATATACAATGGAATAATAGTACTCAGCCATAAGAAGGAATGAAATAATGCCATTTGCAACAACATGGATGGACCTAGAGATTATCATACTAAGTGAAGTAAGTTAGACAGAGAAAGACAAATATTAAATGATATCAGTTATATGTGAAATCTAAAATATGATACAAATGAACTTATTTACAAAACAGGAACACACTCACAGACATAGAAAACAAACTTATGGTTACCAAAGGGGAAAGGGGGTGGGGGAAGGATAAATTAGGAGTATGGGATTAACAGATATACTGTTTATACTATATATAAAATAGATAAATAACAAGGTCATACTGTATAGCACAGGGAACTATATTCAATTTCCTTAAATAAGCCATAATGGAAAAGAATATGAAAAAGAATATATATATGTATGTATAACTGAATCACTTTGCCGTACACCAGAAGCTAACACAACATTGTAAATCAACTATGCTTCAATTTAAAAAAAAGAAAGAAAATCAGCTCTCTTGAATCCCAGTTCCACACTATTTCCTCAAGCTCATGCCCACTCACCATGGCAGGAAGCAGCTGCATGAAAACAGAAAACCCCAGGTTACAAACATGGGCCTATTTCACAGTTTTCTTTCTCTGGTTCCTAGTTTAAGCTTCTCTGAAAGAACCAGTCATGTCACTATTCTACTCCATCACATAATCTATTCATTCTATAATTTTTTTTGAGTGCTCAAAACTGAGACTACAACAGTGAAAGTGATGTTTAGGCAACAACCTGCAGATGAGCAGAAAGACGCTAGATGATCCCTTGAGTGTTTTGGGCAGAACACTAATTTGTCACCCACTTAAGCCAATAGTCTTTAACTATTCATTCAAAATGTATTCAACTGAGAGCAGAACACTATATAAGGGAAGGTTGGAGAGGGAGACCTATTGAGGGGAATATTCTTTTACTCCTCCATTATCCTAAGCAATTCAACTCTAGCCCAAACTTGCAAAACAAAAGCCATACTTTTAACCAAATCCTCCCATCCTCTCTAAAGGCAGTTGGTCGAACACACGCTTGTAGGTTTCAAACCCTCCATCCTACCCAACAGTAGTACACATTATTCTTGAAAGGAGTTTGTTTTGTTTTGTTTTTTAATATAACCAGTCTTTATGTTTCCAGGGTTTCCTCTTATGATTTGGGGTCTGGATCTGTGTGGGAGCTAGCCAAGTGAAGAGGACGGATGGAGTGGGGATGAGGGGTGTGGAGTAAGGCATGGTCTTCCGGGCAGCGGGACCAGCCAATGGAGGTCCACAGGGGAAAAGAATCCTGACCTAGAAGGACCAAAATTATGTCAGGCTGGAAGGGAAAGGAGTGGGGGAAAGTCTGACATCAGAGTTTTTTCCTTTTCTTCTACATATTATATTAGAAAAATATCTTCAAATCTGTTATTTCTATCACATGTCATACTTTTCAACTCATTTTTATATCTCTTAGTATATTTTTGTATTTGTTATATCATTTTTATATCAAGTCATTTATATCTGTTATATTTGTGGTGTCTTCTAGAATATGCATCAAGGAGCTAGATGATGAGATCAATGCCAATGGTCCCCTTACCCTCACCCTCCGCCCCTACAGAAATATGTTACTTAACCAGTCTCTATGTTTGCAAAAATAGTAATGCTGGGAAGAAAGTTACAGTACATAATTAATTGTGGATGTACTGGATTGTCTCCTTTGTACAGTGCTAGGATGGGAGCTCAAGGTCTGATTTTGGGGGGAATTCCCTGGTGGTCCAGTGATTAGGACTCCAGGCTTTCACTGTCGAGGGTTCAGTTCCTGGTCAGGGAAGTAAGATCACACAAGCTGCATGGTGACTAAGATCCCGCAAGCAGCGCAGCTCGGCCAAAAAAAAAGTCTGATTTTTTAAAGTATTTAATATACTGCTGGTGGTTTTCCAAAAAAAAAAATTAAACCAATTTAAATTTCTAACAATAGTAAATAAAAATGTGTAGTTCCTTATATCTTTAACAATGCTGGGTATTATAATTAAACTTCCTTTGCTAACCTGGTAAGTTTTTAAAAACCTCGTTTACATATGCATTTCTTTCATTACTAATAAGGCTAAATATTTTTCTTATGTTTATTAGTCATTTGTACTTTTTCTGTGAATTGTCTTCGAATGATTCTTTGTCCATTTTTCTATTGGAGGGCACTTTATTGATTTATAGTGTAGTATTAGGATATTATCATTTTGTCAATTTTGTAATACATATTTTTCCAGCTTGTTGCTTGCTTTTATATATAATTTATGATTTTATAGCATATAAATTTACATGTTTTGTACATGTGAATTCTTCTATAGTTTTCATACTTAGATAATTCCATGGGAACAGCCTCTAAATAGTCACTTTTACAAAACTCATTTTGAGGGCTTCCCTGGTGGTGCAGTGGTTGAGAATCCGCCTGCCAATGGGAAGGGACATGGGTTCGAGCCCTGGTCCGGGAAGATCCCACATGCTGCGGAGCAACTATGCCCGTGCGCCACAACTGCTGAGCCTGTGCTCTAGAGCCCGCGAGCCACAACTACTGAGCCCGCGTGCCTAGAGCCCGTGTTCCACAACGAGAGAAGCCACCACAATGAGAAGCCCATGCACTGCAACGAAGACCCAACACAGCCAAAAATAAAGTAATTAAATAAATAAAATTTAAAATAAATAAATAAAACTGATTTAATGTGTTATAAATTGTGCTTAAAGATATCCTTGCATTCAACTATAATTATTCCTTTTGAATAAATTCATTAAAGTGGAATTATCATGACTGAATATGCAATATTCTAAGACATTTAATATATATTTCTGAATTGTTCCCCAGAATTGTGTTAACAAATCTGTACCCCTCCCCAGAGCAGTATACAAGATGACTGGTTTTCTACCTCCTAGACCAAATGAGGGTATCATAATTTTAAAATCTTTGCCAATATAACAGGTGAAACCAATTTTATTATTCTATTAATTTGTACTTATTTCTAGTGAGAGCAAATTTTTTTCATATGTTTATTGATCATTTTGTTTTTTAGTGGAAGTGCCTGCACATATCACCTACCCTGTTTTTCTATTGGGACATTTAATGTATTAAATGCTCCCACAATTGCATTTCTCTGAATTTTTCTTAGATTTTTGCCTATTGTTGGTGCTATGTTATTCAATGCATGAAGTTTTGTGTCTTCAGTTATAAAGTGGGGTCAAAAATAGGCCTGCTGCTCATAGTTAATAATAAGGATAGGCCCCTTTGTTGGGACTTCCCTGGCAGCACAGTGGTTAAGAATCCGCCTGCCAATGCAGGGGAAACGGGTTCAAGCCCTGATCCAGGAAGATCCCACATGCCACGGAGCAACTAAGCCCCTGCACCACAACTACTGAGCCTGCTCTCTAGAGCCCGTGAACCACAACTACTGAGCCTGTGCACCACACCTACTGAAGCCCATGTGCCTAGAGCCCGTGCTATACTACAGAGGAGCCACCGCAATGAGAAGCCTGCACACCGCAACCAAAAGTAGCCCCCGCCCCCATTCGCCACAACTAGAGAAAAGTCTGCGTGCAGCAACGAAGACCCAACGCAGCCAAAAATAAACAAATAAAATATATAAATTTTATTTTTTTAAAAAAGGATAGGCCCCTCCCTTTGTTAAATACCTACAATATCCCAGATACTTCTTAGGTACTTCTCATATATTATTTCAAATGTTCATAACCACCATTTTAATCCCATGTTAGAGATAAGAATACCGAGGCACATGAAGGTTAAGTAGGTTGAGGTCACGTAGAGAGCAAGTGGAGAGCTCTTTATTATTTCTAATCCTCATGACAACTTGTGTGGTGTTATTTTCTCTGCATTCCAAGCACCCATTTTCCATTCTTTCTAAGGTCACTCACAAGAGCCCCTTGTCCAATATGGTATCTTGTAGGTGGTTTTTGGAAACAGCAGAGGGCTGGTGAGTCAGATAGACAGCAAGAACTGTCTCCAGCCTTTTCAGAGGGCAAAGGTTGGTGGAGTGGACAGTACTCTCCAGCCCTCTCAGGGGCTGTGGAGGTAAATCCCCCACCAGTAACGAGGAGCAGGTGTGTGGCCATGGGATCTCTGTCTCAAGAAGCCATAGAGTGGCTGCCCAGCTGGGTTCAGTACAAGAGACCAGGCCAGAGGAGCCAGGGGAGAAGTCACGAGCTTCCCCAGCCATGACCTTCAGCAAGGTACCCAAACAGAACCAGCCGTACCTCAAGGTACATTAGCACCAGATATGTAGGGATCAGATCAGACCCATCACACCGTTTTGGAGATTAGCAAAAGGCACAGAAGACAATATACAAACCTGAGGTCCCTACTCCATGACACCATAAGAGCATGACCAGAAGAGGTCCAGGAATCAATGAGGACTTCAAGAACAGAGGAAAGTGGGCTTCAAGAATGGGTCATACACCTGTTTCCTGGTAAGAGACAAAACCAAGAGAAAGACTGTATTATTGGTGAAAAGACTGTATTATTGGTGAAAAACTGAATTTGTCTGGCAATTTGCAAATCTGGGCTACTTCCTGTTCAGGCACTAGTTGTATAATATATTTGGGTAATAGGACCCCACCTTGCTGGATCAAGGGAAATTCCCACCTTACTCGAGGGTACTGACAAAGTTTTTTGGAGGTCTGTTGAGTCTACCTGGATGAATATTTCAAGTATATGGTACTTAAAGGGCTGAGAACCTAAAACCCTTCTTAAACTCAGGAACTTATTGGAAAGAACCAAAAGAACACCACTGTCGAACAGGTTTAGTCATGTGAAGAACATTTCTGTATCATCTTCTAAAACATTTTTTTATAGAGTCATTTCTCTTTAAGAAAAATAAGCAATAATATTCTGTCCTACTATGCTTGTTCATTCATTACAAATAATGGTTGCAAGCCTCCAGAGTTGAGAGACTACTGAAGACACAAAGTAGGGAACAGATCCAACTGATCCTACACTTTACCAGGAATCACAGAGACAAGTCATAGATGAGAAGTTCCTTTGCACTTGTCCCACTCTCCTTGGAAATATCCACTCCTGTTCCATTTTTCTGGTGACTTCTTGGTGCAGGGAGTGCCATTCTGGAGTGTCCCAGCTTTGATGGAGAGCAGTGGTTCTTGCATCATAGATGTCCCATCTCCTCCCTTCCCATCATTTGGAAGAGGTGATAGAGGGCAGGACTGAGAGGTTTATGGAGAGAGGAGGAACTCTATGACCTCGCAAGTGTTTCTCACACACTGGAGCAGTACCCATCTCTCTCTTGGCATTTGTTGGAGATTGCCCATTGTGAATCCTGGAGATTTCACAGGAAAGGGCTCTGGACAGGAAAACAGAACCCTGGTTCTAGTCTGATCCCTGTCCTTCTCTAGTTAACCTGGAGCTAGAATCTGGTTGGAGTCTGCATTTATTCTGGTGATACATACAAAATTGAATGACTAATTCTTTGATTCCTCAAAGAAGTGATTCTTAACCTTGTTTGGGTTATGCATATTTTTCAAATCTAGGACCCACTCCTCAGAAGAGTGAACACACCCACACACCCATGAAATTTGTCTTATAATTTCAGAGGGTTGACAAGGCACTAAAGTCCATCTGTGGACCCAGGTTAAGATACCCTCCAAGCTTTAATGATATTAGGAATATTGTGAAGTTCAACCTCCTCAGCACAGCAGACAAGGTCCTTTATAATATGGCCCTTTGCTCCTTCTCCAGCTTTTCCTAACACTCATCACATGTACCCTTTCTAACAATTCACAGTTCTCCTTTTCCACTTCTGCCTTTTCATGAATACTTATATCTCTGCCTGGAATGTCCTCCTGCTTGATTGCCTGGAAACTAACTCTATTAAGACAGAGTTAAGCACTTCTTTTTGTGTGTTATGGGTACCAAAACAGGGCATTTTGATGGGCTGTTTGATCAATGATATCGAACAGTCACTATGTCAAATCTCCATGTTAACATGTAAAAACAGTGTTTCTTTCAGCCAGTGTGACTGGAGAGGATTTTCTGTCCCCTCTTTCCTCTATTCCTTCCCATGCTTATTTCTAATGGAAAAGGATTCTTTCAGCATAAGGAATTATGATCAGAACCACCATTCCATGAGAGGCAGATAATATTAATAAGAATTCGATTTCTATGTCTTGTAGATTCTCCCATCTGAAGAATTCGCAAGTTCTAAGGCTACTTTTGCAGAAGAGTGACAAAATCTTCTGCTGCTTTTCCAGGATGGGATCAGGAATGATGCTATCTATGACTCTGACCATCATAAACCCTGTGGCAGATGCTGTCTGCTGGCTGTCCACAGCCATTCCCAGCCCCCTTCTCTGCTGTTGCCTTCCAGTATAGGGCTTGGAAAGCCAGTCACACACTTTCCCCACCACCTTTGTAGTTAGGGGTTGAGTCATGCAGCCTGGTTCTGGCTAAGGAGCCTTAAAGGAAAGTCTGCTGGGAGGTTCTGGGGAAAACTTTGCTTTCTTGATAAAAACGATTGAAGGCATTCTTTCTTCCTCTTTCTGTCTTCAAAGATGATGTGATATTTGGAGCTGTGGCAACTATTTTGTGACCATGAGGTGATTAGCATGAGCAGTGGTTCTCAGACTTGAGTGTGCAGCAGAATCACGCAGAAGGCTTCTTAAAACACAGACTGCTGGGACCTATTCCAGAGCTTCTGATTCCTAGAACTGAAGTGGGCCTGGGAATTTGCATTGCTAACAAATTTTCATGTGATGCTGATGTTGCTGGGCTGGGGACCACTCTTTGAGACCCACTGAATGTGAGAGTGGGAATTCCACAGCCTAATGAGGGCAAAGCAGAATGATAGAGTCTGGATGCTGAGGGCCTTGTCAGGTAGCTTAATCAATGTAAATAACTGCCCCGCCTGTGGATTTCTTGTTCTGTGAGAAAATAAACCACTGTTTGTTTAAGCCATGGTTATTTGGCTTTCTTATGACTCACATTCAAAAGCATTCAGAACTTACAGAGAGCTGGACTCTGTGGGGAGGGCAGATGGAGAGAAAAATCCAGAAGGATGCTTATTTGAGGCTAACTTAGCATGGAGTAAAAACCGCCTCAACAGGAAATATTTTGAAACATTTCTCAGAGTCCATGGGTATGATTATAGTAAAATTGTGGTTTTTTAAAACTGTTAGGTTAACTAAAATTTTTTTTATCAAACTAAAATGTTACAATATATTAAAAGTCTAATTATGCAAGGCTTATAATGACAAATGATAATGACCTGCCCTACCCCTACCCACCCTGCTCCTACTCCTCTGAGGCAACTGTTTTCAGGGGTTTTTTTTTTTTTTTTTTTTTTTTTTTTTTTTTTTTTTTTTTTGGCAATGGTTTTTTTTTAAAATAAATTTATTTATTTTATTTATTTATTTTTGGCTGCGGGTCTTCATTGCTGCGCATGGGCTTTCTCTAGTTGCCATGAGCGGGGGCTACTCTTCATTGCGGTGCATGGGTTTCTCATTGCGGTGGCTTCTCTTGTTGTGGAGCATGGACTCTAGGCGTGTGGCTTCAGTAGCTGAGGCTCGCGGGCTCTAGAGCACAGGCTCAGTAGTTGTGGCACACGGGCTTAGCTGCTCCGTGGCATATGGGATCTTCCCAGCCGAGGGCTCAAACCCGTGTACCCTGCATTGGCAGGCGGATTCTTAACCACTGCACCACCAGGGAAGTCCCTGGCAATCGTTTACAATGTCTCTTGTTTCTTCTGGAATTTAAAAATTTACCTAAATGACATGCTTATACTACCACCATATATCTTTTTGGCTTTGTTTATTCATGTCCTGCTATGGAAGATGAGCATTTAGATTTCTTTTTCTATATCCTTCCCCCCAACACACACACCACCTACTTCCTGTCCCACATCTTCCCAATATGGTTAAATAACAATATTTTGCTCAATTAATACTCAATGTCTCTCATATTATGACTAAATATTATTGACTGCTGAGCCTTGTATTCACTGATTACATTTTTTCTGGCTAAACTTTTTTTCCTCTGGAGTCAATAATTGCTCCATTTTTTATTTGCTTAATGCTCTATGAATCTATGATTAATTCATACCCCTTATCCTCTGACAGAAGAGAATTTCCTCTTGGTTCCAACACATCACCTAATCTATAAATTTCATTTTTCTTGGCACTGGCCATTCTACTGCTCCAATCTGGGTTAGCTACTCTGCTGTATAACTGTCACCCTGGAATTTCCCTTCTCCATCACACTGGGAATAACCTCTATCTTTTTCCTGTTGAATTCTCTCTTTTTTGGATTTGGTGTTTCCCTTTTCCTTGATTTACTCTGTCATTTTGGACAAAGTATGCATGGGAGGTGAATAAGTTAGGTTCCAACAGGAAACATATGGCCAACACAAAGAGGGCAATTGAAAAGAGTTTAAAGAAGGGACCATTTTACAAAATGTGGGCAGGGTTAAAAAAATTCAAGGGGCATGATGTACCTCGGGGCTAGCAACAGCCGGAAGCTGCTACCCTCAAAGCTGAAAGGGGCAAAAGGAGCTGGTGTTCCCAGAACGTGGTGAGAGCCACAGCCACAGGAGAGGGCCACCCCATAGGCAGTCTGGCTGTCACTTAGGAATGTGGTGGTTCTGCCAGCAGGGAAAATAAATAATTCAACTTCTATTCACTCCTGCCCTCTGATATCCCACTCATGCCTCCAACTGGCTGAATTCAACCAGAAGCCAGTGTGCAGGGGAGCTGAGCTGATACCCTACACAGAGGTTGCCTCTTCGGGCACAGAGCAGGGTGAAGGGTGGAGAGTGGATATGGGGGGTGGGTGCAGTGGAGCACAGCCAGCATAGGAGGTACACTTTTGAAATCTAGTGTATCTGAAAGTGTCTTTACTCAGTGCTGCCTCTAGAGCAATAGTTCTGCTGGTATAGAATTCTGGGCTGGCAACTCTTTTTTTTTTTTTTATTGGAGTATAGTTGATTTACAATGTTGTGTTAGTTTCTGCTATACAGCAAAGTGAATCAGCTATACATATACATATATCCACTCTTTTTTAGATTCTTTCCCCATATAGGGCATTACAGAGTATTGAGTAGAGTTCCCTGTGTTATGCAGTAGGTCCTTAATAGTTATCCATTTTATATATAGCAGTGTGTATATATCATTCCCAATCTCCCAATTTATCCCTCCCCCACCTTTCCCCCTTGGTAACCATAAGTTTGTTTTTTACGTCTGTGACTCTATTTCTGTTTTGTGAATAAGTTCCCTTGTACCATTGTTTTAAATTCCACATATAAGCAATATCATATTTGTCTGTGTCTGACTTACTTCACTCAGTATGACAATCTCTAGGTCCATACATGTTGCTGCATATGGCATTGTTGCATCCTTTTTTATGGCTGAGTAAAATTACGTTGTATATATGTACCACATCTTTTTTTTCTTTTTGAATTTTATCTATTTTTTATACAGCAGGTTCTTATTAGTTATCTATTTTATACATATTAGTGTATATATGTCAATCCCAATCTCCCAATTCATCCCACCACCACCACCGCCACTTTCCCCCCTTGGTGTCCATACGTTTGTTCTCTACATCTGTGTGTCTATTTCTGCCCTGCAAACCGGTTCATCTGTACCATTTTTCTAGGTTCCACATATATGCATTAATATACGATATTTGTTTTTCTCTTTCTGACTTACTTCACTTTGTATGACAGTCTCTAGATCCAACCACATCTCTACAAATGACCCAATTTCATTCCTTTTTATGGCTGAGTAATATTCCATTGTATATATGTACCACAACTTCTTATCCATTCGTCTGTCGATGGGCATTTAGGTTGTTTCCATGACCTGGCTATTGTAAATAGAGCTGCAGTGAATATTGGGGTACATATGTCTTTTTGAATTATGGTTTTCTCTGGGTATATGACCAGTAGTGGGATTGCTAGTTCATATGGTAGTTCTATTTTTAGTTTTTTAAGGAACCTCCATACTGTTCTCCATAGTGGCTGCATCAATTTATATTCCCACCAACAGTGCAAGAGGGTTCCCTTTTCTCCACACTCTCTCCAGCATTTGTTGTTTGTAGATTTTCTGATGATGCCCATTCTAACTGGTGTGAGGTGATACCTCACTGTAGTTTTGATTTGCATTTCTCTAATAATTAGTAACGTTGAGCAGTTTTTCATGTGCTTCTTGGCCATCTGTGTGTCTTCTTTGGAGAAATGTCTATTTAGGTCTTCTGCCCATTTTTGGATTGGGTTGTTTGTTTTTTTAATATTGAGCTGCATGAGGTGTTTATATACTTTGGAGATTAATCCTTTGTCCATTGATTCGTTTGCAAATATTTTCTCCCATTCTGAGGGTTGTCTTTTCGCCTTGTTTGTAGTTTCCTTTGCTTTGCAAAAGCTTTTAAGTTTCATTAGTTCCCATTTGTTTATTTTTGTTTTTACTTCCATTACTCTAGGAGGTGGATCAAAAAAATTCTTGCTGTGATTTATGTCAGAGAGTGTTCTTCCTATGTTTTCCTCTAAGAGTTTTATAGTGTCCAGTCTTACATTTAGGTCTCTAATCCATTTTTTTAAATTTATTTATTTTTAATTTTAATTTTTGGCTGCATTGGGTCTTTGTTGCTCTGTGCGGGCTTTCTCTGGTTGCAGTGAGCAGGGGCTACTCTTCGTTGTGGTGCACGGGCTTCTCATTTCAGTGGTTTCTCTTGATGTGGAGCACGGACTCTAGGCGTGCGGGCTCAGTAGCGTGGCATGTGAGCTCTAGAGCACAGGCTCAGTAGTTGTGGCACACGGGCTTAGTTGCTCCTCAGCATGTGGGATCTTCCCGGGTCAGGGCTCGAACCCATGTCCCCTGCATTGGCAGGCGGATTCTTAACCACTGTGCCACCAGACAAGCCCCTCTAATCCATTTTGAGTTTATTTTTGTACATGGTGTTAGGTAGCGTTCTAATTTCATTCTTTTATATGTAGCTGTCCAGTTTTCCCAGCACCACTTATTGAAGAGACTGTCTTTTCTCCATTGTATATCCTTGCCTCCTTTGTCATAGATTTTCACAATACTGATTCTTCCAATCCAAGAACATGGTATATCTCTCCATTTGTTTGTTTCATCTTTGATTTGTTTCATCAGTGTCTTATAGTTTTCTGAGTACAGGCCTTTTACCTCCTTAGGTAGGTTTATTCCTAGGTATTTTATTCTTTTTGTTGCAGTGGTGAATGGGATTGTTTCCTTAATTTCTCTTTCTGATCTTTTGTTGCTAGTGTATAGGAATGCAAGAGATTTCTGTGCATTAATTTTGTATCCTGCAACTTTACCAAAGTCATTGATTATCTGTAGTAGTTTTCTGGTGGCATCTTTAGGATTCTCTATATATAGTATCATGTCATCTGCAAACAGTGACAGTTTTACTTCTTCTTTTCCAATTTGGATTCCTTTTATTTCTTTTTCTTCTCTGATTGCTGTGGCTAAGACTTCCAAAACTATGCTGAATAATAGTGGTGAGAGTGGACATCCTTGTCTTCTTCCTGATCTTAGAGGAAATGCTTTCAGTTTTTCACCATTGAGAATGATGTTTGCTGTGGGTTTGCTGTATATGGCCTTTATTATATTGAGGTAAGCTCCCTTTATGCCCACTTTCTGGAGAGTTTTTATCATAAATGGGTGTTGAATTTTGTCAAAAGCTTTTTTCTGCATCTATTGAGATGATCATATGGTTTTTATTCTTCAATTTGTTAATATGGTGTATTACATTGATTGATTTGCATATATTGAAGAATCCTTGTATCTCTGGGATAAATCCCACTTGATCATGGTGTATGATCCTTTTAGTGTGTTGTTGGATTCTGTTTGCTAGTATTTTGTTGATGATTTTTGCATCTATATTCATCAGTGATATTGCTCTATAATTTTCTTTTTTTGTAGTATCTTTGTCTGGTTTTGGTATCAGGGTGATAGTGGCCTCATAGAATGAGTATAGGAGTGTTCCTTCCTCTGCAATTTTTTGGAAGAGTTGAGAAGGATGGGTGTTAGCTCTTCTCTAAATGTTTGATAGAATTCACCTGTGAAGCCATCAGGTCCTGGACTTTTGTTTGTTGGAAGATTTTTAATCACAGTTTCAATTTCAGTGCTTGTGATTGGTCTGTTCATATTTTCTATCTCTTCCTGGTTCAGTCTTGGAAGGTTATACCTTTCTAAGAATTTGTCCATTTCTTCCAGGTTGTCCATTTTACTGGCATAGAGTTGCTTGCAGTAGTCTCTTATGATGCTTTGTATTTCTGTGGTGTCCATTGTATCTTTTCCTTTTTCTTTTCTAATTTTACCCTCTTTTTCTTGATGAGTCTGGCTAAAGGTTTATCAATTTTGTTTACCTTCTCAAAGAACCAGCTCTTAGTTCTATTGATCTTTGCTATTGTTTATTTTGTTTCTAATTTCATTTTCTGCTCTAATCTTTATGATTTATTTCCTTCTACTAACTTTGGGTTTTGTTTGTTCTTCTTTCTCTAGTTCCTTCCGGTGTAAGGCTAGATTGTTTATTTGAGATTTTTCTTGTTTCTTGAGGTAGGCTTGTATTGCCAAAAACTTCCCTCTCAGAACTGCTTTTGCTGCATCCCATAAGTTTTGGGTCGTCGTGTTTTTGTTGTAATTTGTCTCTAGGTATTTTTTGATTTCCTCTTTGATTTCTTCAGTGATCTCTTGGTTATTTAGTAATGTATTGTTTAGTGTCCATGTGTTTGTGTTTTTTGCATTTTTTCCCTGTAATTGATTTCTAATCTCATAGCATTGTGGTTGGAAAAGATACTTGATATGATTTCAATTTTCTTAAATTTACTGAGGCTTGATTTGTGACCCAAGATGTGATCTATCCTGGAGAATGTTCTGTGTGCACTTGAGAAGAAAGTGTAATCTGCTGTTTTTGGATGGAATGTCTTGTAAATATCAATTAAATCTATCTGGTCTATTGTGTCATTTAAAGCTTGTGTTTCCTTATTAATTTTCTGCCTGGATGATTTGTCCATTGGTGTAAGTGAGGTGTTGAAGTCCTCCATTATTATTGTGTTACTGTCAATTTCCCGTTTTTTTTTTTTTTTTTTTTTTGCGGTACGTGGGCCTCTCACTGTTGTGGCCTTTCCCGTTGCGGAGCACAGGCTCCAGACACGCAGGCTCAGAGGCCATGGCTCACGGGCCCAGACGCTCCATGGCATGTGGGATCTTCCCGGACCAGGGCATGAACCCGTGTCCCCTGCATTGGTAGGCAGACTCTCAACCACTGTGCCACCAGGGAAGCCCAATTTCCTGTTTTATAGCGGTTAGCAGTTGCCTTATGTACTGAGGTGCTCCTATGCTGGGTGCGTATATATTTATAATTGTTATATCTTCTTCTTGGATTGATCCCTTGATCATTATCTAGTGTCCTTACTTTTCTCTTGTAACAGTATTTTAAAGTCTATTTTATCTGATATGAGTATTGCTACTCCAGCTTTCTTAGATTTCCGTTTGCGTGGAGTATCTTTTTCCATCCCCTCACTTTCAGTCTGTATGTCCCCAGGTCTGAAGTGGGTCTCTTGTAGACAGCATATACATGGTTCTTGCTTTTATATCCATTCAGTGATCCTGGGTCTCTTGGTTGGAGCATTTAATCCATTCATGTTTAAGGTAATTATCAATATGTATGTTCCTATTATCATTTTCTTAATTGTTATGGGTTTGTTTTTGTAGGTCTTTTTCTCCTCTTGTGTTTCCCACTTAGAAAAGTTCCTTTAGCATTTGTTGTAGAGCTGGTTTGGTGGTGCTGAATTCTCTTAGCTTTTGCTTGTCTGTAAAGCTTTTGATTTCTCCATTGAATCTGAATGAGATCCTTCCCGGGTTGAGTAATCTTGGTTGTAGGTTCTTGCTTTTCATCACTTTAGGTATATCATGCCACTCCCTTCTGGCTTGTAGAATTTCTGCTGAGAAATCAGCTGTTACCCTTATGGGAATTCCCTTGCATGTTATTTTTCCCTTGTTACTTTCAATAATTTTTCTTTGTCTTTAATTTTTGTCAGTTTGATTACTATGTGTCTCTGCATGTTTCTCCTTGGGTTTATCCTGCCTGGGACTCTCTGAACTTCCTGGACTTGGGTGGCTATTGCCTTTCCCATGTTAGGGAAGTTTTCAACTAATAATCCCTTCAAATATTTTCTCGGGTCCTTTCTCTCTCACTTCTCCTTCTGGGACCCCTATAATGCAAATGTTGTTGCATTTAGTTGTCCCAGAGGTCTCTTAGGCTGTCTTCATTTCTTTTCATTCTTTTTTCTTTATTCTGTTCCACAGCAATGAATTCCACCCTTCTGTCTTCCAGGTCACTTAGCCGTTCTTCTGCCTCAGTTATTCTGCTATTGATTCCTTCTAGTGTATTTTTCATGTCAGTTATTGTATTGTTCATCTCTGTTTGTTTGTTCTTTAATACTTCTAGGTGTTTGTTCTTTAATTCTTCTAGGTCTTTGTTAAATATTTCTGGCATCTTCTTGATCTTTGCCTCCATTCTTTTTCTGAGGTCCTGTATCATCTTTAGTTGTTTTTCTGGGGTTTTATCCTGTTCCTTCATCTGGTACAAAGTCCTCTCCTTTTCATTTTGTCTATCTCTCTGTGAATGTGGTTTTCCTTCCACAGGCTGCAGAATTGCAGTTCTTCTTGCTTCTGCTGTCTGCTCTCTGGTGGATCTGGGCTGGCAACTCCTTTTCCTTGGGATTTTGGAGGCAATTTCCATTGTTCCCTGTCTTCCAGAGTTGCTGTTGAGAACTCTGTGCCATCCTCATTCTTGATCCTTTTTATGTGACTTGTTTTTCCTTTCTGGAAACTTAAGATCTTGTCTTTGCCCTAGTTTTCTGCTATTTGGTGAGGGGTAAATTTCTGTTATTATACAACAGGGTCCACAGAGTAGGCCAGGCCAGGTATACTTGCTGAATCCCACCTAGGCCTTGAAAATGCAAGAAATATGAATATCTGTACTCACTCTCCTGCATCATTACATTGTTGCAATGCAACTGCTCACATGTGATGTCTGGTCACTATTATGCACCTGCAGACAACATAGCATGATTGTAGTGATGGTTAGTTAGGCTGGGATTCAGACACTGCTAGTACAGACAACTCTGCCTCCTCTCCCAGATTTGTACTGGTTGATAGTCTTGGGAGGTTTTATTGTGAAACTAAGAGAGAGAAGGGAGGACAGAGATGTTTAGTAGAGGTAGGGAGCTCAAGTTGTCTTGAGGAAAATGGTGAGTTTATATAGCACTGAAGTCTGTTCCCCTCAGACTCTTCAGGTCCCTGGGCAATGGGCCTGAGCCCGTAGGTTAGAGGGAGAGGTTCAAACCCAGCTAAGCTGCCTTTAAGAAAGACTTTGTGAGGACTTCCGTGGTGGTGCAGTGGTTAAGAATCCGCCTGCCAGGATACAAAATTAATGCACAGAAATCTCTGGCATTCCTATATACTAATGATGAAAAATCTGAAAGTGAAATCAAGAAAACACTCCCATTTACCATTGCAACAAAAAGAATAAAATATCTAGGAATAAACCTACCTAAGGAGACAAAAGACCTGTATGCAGAAAATTATAAGACACTGATGAAAGAAATTAAAGATGATACAAACAGATGGAGAGATATACCATGTTCTTGGATTGGAAGAATCAACATTGTGAAAATGACTCTACTTCCCAAAGCAATCTATAGATTCAATGCAATCCCTATCAAACTACCACTGGCATTTTTCACAGAACTAGAACAAAAAATTTCACAATTTGTATGGAAACACAAAAGACCCCGAATAGCCAAAGCAATCTTGAGAACAAAAAATGGAGCTGGAGGAATCAGGCTGCCTGACTTCAGACTATACTACAAAGCTACAGTAATCAAGACAGTATGGTACTGGCACAAAAACAGAAAGATAGATCAATGGAATAGGATAGAAAGCCCAGAGATAAACCCATGCACATATGGTCACCTTATCTTTGATAAAGGTGGCAGGAATATACAGTGGAGAAAGGACAGCCTCTTCAATAAGTGGTGCTGGGAAAATTGGACAGGTACATGTAAAAGTATGAGATTAGATCACTCCCTAACACCATACACAAAAATAAGCTCAAAATGGATTAAAGACCTAAATGTAAGGCCAGAAACTATCAAACTCTTAGAGGAAAACATAGGCAGAACACTCTATGACATAAATCACAGCAAGATCCTTCTTGACCCATCTCCTAGAGTAATGGAGATAAAAACAAAAATAAACAAATGGGACCTAATGAAACTTCAAAGCTTTTGCACAGCAAAGGAAACCATAAACAAGACCAAAAGACAGCCCTCAGAATGGGAGAAAATATTTGCAAATGAATCAACTGACAAAGGATTAATCTCTAAAATTTACAGGCAGCTCATGCAGCTCAATAACAAAAAAATAAACAACCCAATCCAAAAATGGGCAGAAGACCTAAATAGACATTTCTCCAAAGAAGATATACAGACTGCCAACAAACACATGAAAGAATGCTCAACATCATTAATCATTAGAGAAATGCAAATCAAAACTACAATGAGATATCATCTCACACCAGTCAGAATGGCCATCATCAAAAAATCTAGAAACAATAAATGCTGGAGAGGGTGTGGAGAAAAGGGAACACTCTTGCACTGCTGGTGGGAATGTGAATTGGTTCAGCCACTATGGAGAACAGTATGGAGGTTCCTTAAAAAACTACAAATAGAACTACCATATGACCCAGCAATCCCACTACTAGGTATATACCCTGAGGAAACCAGAATTCAGAAAGAGTCATGTACCAAAATGTTCATTGCAGCTCTATTTACAATAGCCCGGAGATGGAAACAACCTAAGTGCCCGTCGTCGGATGAATGGATAAAGAAGATGTGGCACATATATACAATGGAATATTACTCAGCCATAAAAAGAAACGAAATTGAGCTATTTGTAATGAGGTGGATAGATCTAGAGTCTGTCATACAGAGTGAAGTAAGTCAGAAAGAGAAGGACAAATACCGTATGCTAACACATATATATGGAATTTAAGAAAAAAAAATGTTATGAAGAACCTAGGGGTAAAACAGGAATAAAGACAGAGACCTACTGGAGAACAGACTTGAGGATATGGGGAGGGGGAAGGGTGAGGTGTGTTAGGGCGAGAGAGAGACATGGACATATATATACTAACAAACGTAAGGTAGATAGCCAGTGGGAAGCAGCTGCATGGCACAGGGAAACCGGCTCGGTTCTTTGTGGCTGTGTGGAGGGGGGGGATAGGGAGGGTGGGAGGGAGGGAGACAAAGAGGGAAGAGATATGGGAACATATGTATATGTATAACTGATTCACTCTGTTATAAAGCAGAAACTAACACACCATTGTAAAGCAGTTATACCCCAATAAAGATGTTAAAAAAATAAAAATAAAAATAAAAAATAAAAACAGAATCCGCCTGCCAATGCAGGTGACATGGATTCGAGCCCTGGTCCAGGAAGATCCCACATGCCGCGGAGCAACTAAGCCCGTGCGCCACAACTACTGAGCCCGCACTCTAGAGCCCACAAGCCACAACTACTGAGCCTGCATGCTGCAACTACTGAAGCCTGCGAGCCTGGAGCCCATGCTCTGCAACAAGAGAAGCCACCGCAGTGAGAAGCCTGTGCACCACGACGAAGAGTAGCCCCAGCTCGCTGCAACCAGAGAAAGCCCGCATGCAGCAATGAAGACCCAACTCAGCCAAAAATAAATAAATAAATATATTTAAAAAAAAGAAAAGAAAGACTTTGTGAGATTGCACACCAGTCATATGGGGCCCAGATGACAATGTGTGACGGAGCTGGGGAGAGGCCATCCTCTCTGTCCTTGCAAGGAACCACCACTGATCACCTGAGAAATGCTGAGTCCTGAGAAATGCTATGGACAGCAAGAAATAGTGCTGTTGACAGAGACCCGGCTTTCTCACAGTGCGCTCCATCAGCAATGGAAAATCGAGGCTCTTCCTAGAGTCTCAGGCTGTGGAAATAGACAAATGGGAAGTGGAGCAGGAGAGGTGGGGCATATAGCTCAGCCTCAGAGCTCAAAGAGTTGGCTTATGGAGCAGATATACGTTTGCAAGGCAGTGGATCTGCAATCCACTGCAAGGCAGGGGAAGCTTTTAAATAATCACAAGTTCTCTACACTGAGAAAAAAAATTGAGAGTTGGCTGAAGAGAGTTATTGAATAGATTATGAGTTCACTTGAGACCCTTAGTTCATTTACATGGGACAAATAGTACAGAGCTAGCAATAAAATGGAGAACCTAATTATCCAGCTTTTTTTTTCAATTTTTATTTTACATTGGAGTATAGTTGATTTACAATGTTGTGTTAGTTTCAGGTGTACAGAAAAGTGATTTCATTTTACATATACATATATCTATTTTTTTTCAGATTCTTTTCCCATATAGGTTATTATAAAGTATTGAGTAGAGTTCCCTGTGCTGTACCGTAGGTCCTTTTGGTTATCTCAGCTTTCTTGATGAAAGTCATTTTATTGAGTATTACCCTGAATTCGTAAAGTGTCTGATCAGTGGATTAGAAACTGCTTTATTTCAATATGTGACTCAGAAGATGTGATCTCTTAGCAAGAAGATATACTAATGATATTCTCCAATAGCAACAGTCCCAAAATATTCACCATACAATTTTTTTGGTAGTATTCTGGGTATTTTACCACAGTGACTATTCTAATATAACAGTTTAAAAACAAGTTTCTATTTTGTACTTTTATTTATGTGAGTTGGGGTTTCAAAATATTCTGATATAAAATCAATAAGAGAAATCATCTGGCAGTTGAGTATATGTGGTGTCAGGTCTCTTCAATTCATCTCAATTTTCTGAATTCCATAGGTATAAAGCAACCAAACTGTATCCAGTAGCCACTGAGACAGACAGGGAACTCTTCTCTCTGACAGTAGCTAATGTGAAATAGTTTTATGACAAGATAACACAGTCACATTATGGAATAGAGGGAACATTTTTTCAAGAATTGTCAAGGAAAAATTCAAGACTTCAAAAAATATATATATGTCCTTGGGGAGAGGAGAAGTTTGCTTTGGCCATATTCTCAGACCCTGGGATATGCATCCACTTTCCTCTGTTTTTTTTTTTGGTCACACCACCTAGGATCTTAGTTCCCCAATCAGGGATCGAACCCGTGCACCCTGTAGTGGAAGCATGGAGTCCTAACTACTGGATTGCGAGGGAATTCTCTCCTCTGTTATTAATAATAATAATAATAACAATAATAATAATAGCAGCTAATACTTGATGTATCGGTTGGGATAGGCTCCGTTCTGCCTGGGGGTAAACAAAATTCAGTGGCTTAACACAAAGAAAGCTAATTTCTTACTCATGCTACATATCCTTTATGGGTTGGCAGCGGGCTCTCACTTATTAGCTACTCAGGAATTTAGGATAATAGAGCAACCACTGTTATGGACTGAATGTTTAAGTCCATAATTCCCCAAATTCATATGTTGAGATCCTGCCTCCTAATGTGATTGTATTAGGAAGTTCAGCCTTTGGAAAGTGATTAGGTCATAAGGGTGGAGTCCTCATGAATGGGATTAGTGCCCTTATAAAGGGACCCCAGAGAGCTCTATAGCCCCTTCCACCATGTGAAGACACAGTGCTAAGTCCCCTGCTGTGAACCAGGAAGCGGGCTCTCACAGAATCTTTTGGTGCCTTGATCTTTTACTTCCCAGTCTCCAGAGCTGTGAGAAATAAATTTCTGTTTATAAGCCACCCAGTCTATGGTATTCTGTTATGGTACTAAGACAACCACCATCTTGAACGTTGATGGTTTCCATGCCAGAGGGAAAAAGAATCTGAGGAGTCTCAAAGCAGTAAATAAATGCTTCAGGCATGAAGTGACACATATCCTTTCTGCTCAAACTCATTGGCCACACCCAACCTTAAGAGGGCCATGAAATAAAACCCTACCATGCACCCAGAAGGCAGAAAGCCAGAGATACGTAGTGAAGAGCATTAATTGTATATCAAAATCCTATGAAATAGGTGGGTTTAACATCATTATCATACACATTTTACACAGAGAGGTTAAGTTACATGATAAAAGTCATACAGATAGTAAGTGGTAAAGCTCTTTTAAAGCTTTAAAAGATTTAAATCCAGTCATTCTGGTCCCATAGTCTGTGTGCTTAACCACCAGACTAGGCAATCTCTCTCTAGATGGGAAATTTTGAGAAGGACTGTCATAGATCATGGAGAGCCACTAAAGGGTTTTTAATCAGGAGAGTTAGTCAACCAGATTTGCCATTTAGAAAGCTCTCTCCAAAGAGTGGGGTGAAGGATCAAATTAACTAAGGTTAGACTATAAGGCAAGAAGACTATTTGCATAGTGCAGGGATGAAGATGAGGAGAATTTGAACTAAGGCACAATGATCACAATTAACTGGGTAATCTTGAGCCTTTCTTTCATCAACTTGAGACTCTCTTTCATCATGTTTTGAAAAATGATTATGTTAATACCTATCCTGATGGGGTTTTCTGAGGATTATAATATATAACATAAGCAAAAACTCTGATAGTACTAAGGCTCTGGAATCACAGAGATCTAGGTTAAAAATCCCAGCTCTACTACTCCCTAGATGAAGGAGTTTATTATTCTAACTCTCAGTTTGCTCATTTGTAAAATAGATGTTAAAATAAGAAAATTTAAGTAAGTTAAAGTAAGAAAAATTATTACAAATGGGATATAGGTTGAGAAAATTAGCTTAGGAGGGAGGCAGAATTCCTTCTAGAGAAAGAACTGAGAGTTTGTTTAGGAAAAATACCTTAATGAACTTTTGTGTTTATGAAAGTCAAATCTCCTTAGGCATGGCTTAGAAGGAAAGAGCTTTAGACAGAGGATCAAATTGTTTTGATTGATAAAGTAATAGAAAAGTTTAGTTTTTCTCTGATGAAAGTTTTCAGGGCATCCTGATGTTTGGGGGAAAGTTAAGAGATGAAGGAGAGTTTGCCTAGAGATAAGATAACTCTGAGCATCTGGTCTTACCAGCTTCCCTGATCCATTCTTCCCATAGCAGCAGTGACCTTTTAAAACCACTAATTGAAACATGTTGTTCCCCCTCCTCCCAGGACAGTGCCTGATACTTAGAAGTTTCTCAGTAACAATCTGCTAAGCGAATGAATGAATGGAATGAGTGAATAAAAACATTTGCCAGATGGCAGGTGGGTCCCTAAAGAAAAGGACAGTCATTCAGAAATTCTGTACTTACTACACTCTGTAGTGAGGGTGGCTTTGGACAATGGTGTTTAATAATCATTTTAAAGTAGTTACCTCTTCTTTTACTGTAATTACCCCTCCTCTCCACCCCACCTCTCCAAATAACCTTCAGTAAAGGTCTGCTGCACAAAACTGCACTATTTTGGGAGGACTGAGGAATGAAACAAGAAAGTGTCTAGGCACCAGGCAAAACAATGCCCAAAGATGTCAGTAATCACAAGAGGAGACCTAATGAACAGGGGGACCAGGAATTCAGCAGCAGCATGCATTCCAAGTGAGAGGTAACCAGAATCCTCTGAAAAGCTGGGGAAGTTGTGATGTCCTCTTATCCTGGGTTAGGAGGTTGGGCCCTTCTATTTGGCTGTTGAAGGAAAGAATAAGCTAGAGGACTTTGGAGTATTCACAACCACCACGTTACATAAGGATGGTAAATATTTAACTTGTAGAGAAGTTTTGGGATTATATTGGGATAATGCATATAAGGCGCTTAGCACAGCGCCTGACACATAGTAAGAGCTCAGCTAATGTTAATTGTTGTTTCCCTTCGCTTGCTTCCACTCTCTCCACTCGCTTTCCGCCGGCTCCATTCATTCTTTTCCAAGGACATGCAGTGGGCGGGCCCACTTCCCCCTCCGCCCCACCCAAGCTCCGCCCCTCACTTCTGCCCCGATTGGTTCCTGAGAGGAGGAGCGGAGGGAAGAGCCCAGTCCGAAGCGGCGGGGGCGGGGCGCATGCGCGGGCTGGGAGGGGTGGAGGAGGAGAGGAAGAGCTGCCGGAAGTAGGCGGCAGAGGCGGTGGCAGGGCTGGCAGCAGCTGCCAGGGAAACCGAGGCGCGGGACGCACGGCTCACAGACTGGCAGGCCCGGGAGTCGTCTCTGCGCCCGGCACGCAGGAGGCCGGAGCGCCCCCCTT
>NW_006780610.1:1440040-1456127 GCF_000442215.2 Lipotes vexillifer | reverse complement strand
GGGGGCGCCGCGCTGAGGGGCTGCAGAGTGGGGGGCGGGCGCGGCTGACCCGAGAAGGGGTGCCGGGCCGGGCGGTGGGAGAGGGCTCTTCCCCGCTCAGGAGGTGCCCCTGGGCGGGGGACCAGGAGTCCTCACCTCTGGACTGAGGCAGGGGTTTCTGGGGGCGAGGAGGGCGCGTCGCCCTCTGCCCCCGCCGGCACCCTGGCCATGACGGGCAAATCGGTGAAGGACGTGGATCGGTACCAGGCGGTCCTAGCCAACCTGCTGCTGGAGGAGGATAACAAGTTTTGTGCAGACTGCCAGTCTAAAGGTAGCGCATCCCTCCTGGCGGGCGAGGGGTCCAGCCTTCGGGCGGCGCGGGGGAGGCGGCCTGTGTGGTGTGGGGGCGGTCTCTGGAGCTTAGGTGGCCCGGATCATATAAATAGTAACGCGTGCTACCGTTGCTGATGAGGCTGCTAGGTGTTCTGCGGCGCCGGGATTGGTGTGGGGAGAGGTTGGGAGGGCGAGTGTGTGTGGTTGGGGGGTGGGGCGGTGATGGTGTGGGTGGAAGTGGCGTGGTGTGTGCAGGTGAGAATGTCTGTATTTCAGGGCTCTGAATGAGTTCTGGGCCGACTGTCAGTCCAGAGGCAGCCCAGAGCTCGCAGCCTTCCGCTTGCAAAGCTGGGGGCGAACTGCGGTGGTGCGCGCGAGGGTGGGGGTGGGGGCAGGGGGAAGCGAGATGACGGGGAGGAAAACTGCTTAAATGATTTTTAAAGGTGGTGAGCGTCGCTGCCTGCTATTTGGTTAGCAGTTCCATCTGTCATTTTACAGCCTTGCTGAGATCTGACAGAGCGCTTAGGTGGCTTTCCTCTTTCTGGATGTGTGGAGGGGGGAACTGCCTTATGCAGTGACACAGTGCGGACTTCTAGACAGCCTAGCCCTGGCTTGTGGAGTGTGTTGGAGGCCTGAAGTGTGTGTGGTGGCAGCAACTAGCAGACTGTGTCTGTAGTGCAGGATTGGTTTAATCAGTGCGGAGGAGGAAGCAAGGGATACATCGAATTTGTTGCTTTCATGGCCATCACCCTTCTAAAGGTGAAATATGACCATTGTAGATTGGCAGAGCCATTTAGTCTTTGTTTCCTGTGCCCTCAAAGATTCATGATTTGATACAAATACAAATCAGTATGCTACGAAAGCTTGGTTATTAGTGAAATATTTGCACTCGAAATTGATAGATTATAAATATTTTGTTTCCTTATTTTCTTACTGAATTCTTTGGAATATAAATTGGAGAAGTTGGGAAAATTGTTTTCCTTTTTGGTTTGGGTAGAAAGGGATATATTTTGGGAGCTACTGTTAATTTACTTTTGTTCATAATGCAGTGAATTTGCCTGGATTGTGTGCCATATAGCATGTTGGGCGTATAGTACACAACAAAGGTTCAAATGTATTTGTATTTATCAATATTGAGAAAGGAAGTACATGCTTAATTGACACTTTCACTTAATTACCTTTTATTTTAGAGAAGTAAGGTTTCTTTTTTGTTTTTGTGTTTTGTTTTTATTTTTGGCTGCGTTGGGTCTTCGTTGCTGCACGCGGGCTTTTCTCCGGTTGCAGCAAGCGGGGGCTACTCTTCGTTGCGGTGCGCGGGCTTCTCATTGTGGTGGCTTCTCTTGCTGGGAGCACGGGCTCTAGGCACGTGAGCTTCAGTAGTTGTGGCACACGGGCTCAGCAGTTGTGGCTCGCAGGCTCTAGAGCGCAGCCTCAGTAGTTGTGGTGCACAGGCTTAGTTGCTCCATGGCATGTGGGATCTTCCCGGACCAGGGCTTGAACCCGTGTCCCCTGCATTGGCAGGTGGATTCTTAACCACTGCGCCACCAGGGAAGTCGGAGAAGTAAGGTTATTTAAGGAGAACAGAGACAGATACAGATTTGGACACCTTGTAGTATATTTTAGTACCCTTTACCAATGGATAAATGGCATGTGCCATTAGGAAAGCAGGTCCCCAGACTTCTCTCCTGAATTTTTGCATTGGCAATAATTCATTTAAAAAAGTACTTTAGAATCAATTTACATTGAATAAGTTAATTTCTTATAGTTGACTCTTGTGAGATCTTGTGCTATATCTATTGGAAGATTCAGTTTAAAATTTAATAGTATATCTCTTGGTTTTACTCAAATTCCCTTGTGTCCTCAGTTGACAGATCTTGAGTCACAGTGAAGCAACCCACTGGAGTGAGCATTGCTACATTTGGGGAGTCAGATGCCATTTTGATGATTAGTACCACCCCCATCCCCTATTTTGCATACCACTCTTATACTTACTCATATTCCTATAAAATATAACACATGGAAGAGAGGTTGATTCATCACTTCTTCCTCCAAATTTTCCGTTGCTCTTTATCAACAGAATTACCGGGGATCAGGTAATAAAACATTAGTCAATTCATTCTTAATGAGAGCTAGGAACTGCTGGCCTGTAAACTTTTTTTTTTTTTTTTTTTGTGGTACGTGGGCCTCTCACTGTTGTGGCTTCTCCCGTTGCGGAGCACAGGCTCCGGATGCGCAGACTCAGTGGCCATGGCTCAAGGGCCCAGCCACTCCGCGGCATGTGGGATATTCCCGGACCGGGGCACGAACCCGTGTTCCCTGCATCAGCAGGCAGACTCTCAACCACTGCGCCACCAGGGAAGCCCCCTGTAAACTTTATTAACTGCTCTTGATAGTAGAATCCTGGTTTCTGAAACAATTTCTTTTCACAAATTAGCTTTACATTTTGGCTTGGTGGCTTCAGTGACTCGGCCATTGTATTAAAAAGGAGATGACACTGTGTCAGTCAGTCATCTTTCAGTTAAGACATTTGTTGTGGCCTCGGTTTATCCAGTTTGTGAATTAGCTAGCCCCTTCCACTCTTTCAACTCCTTTTACTTATTTTCCCTCTCCTTTTTCCTGATTTTAGTTGTTGTAATCATCATGTGGACAAATGTCAGACCATGGAAGGAAGAGACACTTGCATCTGTAGATTAAGTTAGCTGTTAAGCTCTGGTAAAAATAAATAATAATAATAATACACTTAGTGGGAGGAGGAATTTTAAAACTGTAAGCTAAAATGAGGTTTGTACTTGAGTATTTATCTGTAGGTCTCATGTCCTTTCTTCCTTAGAAAACTGAGAGCTTAATTGTATAGGACCTGGTGAGTGACTGCTTGCTAATCCATTAATATAAAATCAGATGATGTAGCCCTGAACTGCAGACCTTTGAGCAGGTATTTTTGTAATGTTCCAAAATAACTCTGGCAATAAATCTTTTTTAAAAAAATCTTAAACTGAGTTAAGAATGATATTATCTTTAGATATGTAATTTGAACATCAGAATAGAGAATAAACATGTGTTCTCTTTGTATAGTACAAGTTTTGTTGGTCCTGGGGTTTTTTAACTCTCTTGAGCATGAGACTCACCAGTTTCCGGTACCTCTAAGGCATTGAAATAATTTCTGTGTGGGAACGGAGGCTGCTTTGGTATTGCCTTTAAAAAAATGCTGTGACTTGCTTTAGGCTGAAAGATGTGGTTTCATCACCCAAAGCCCTTAAGTTATTGTGACCTTTAGGGTAAAATTTTGGACTGACTTAAGTTGTGGAAGAACAGAGGACAAACATATTGGAAATTTCAGATATGTTAATGGTTAATTCCATCTAGTTGAGGCCAGGTCCCATTTTTGGATAGACCCTTGGTGGGGTTATACTGGTCTAAGGTTTAGTCTCTAGCTCTGCAGTTGCATATTTTATCAGTGTGCCTGGAATAACCCCTAATCAACCTCGTCAAAGACTGGTTTAGGACTTCCCTGGTGGCACAGTGGTTAAGAATCTGCCTGCCAATGCAGGGGACATGGGTTTGAGCCCTGGTCCAGGAAGATCCCACATGCCGTGGAACAACAAAAGACTTGTTTAAACTGGACACTATCTTATTTACCATGAAAGGATCTACCTTTCTGATGACCTGAATACTTATATCCACTGTTGGGACACTCCTTTCTCAGTATCAAGGTTAGTGAAAAATTGAGAGCTGTTTAATGAGCAAAAAATTAGAATGGAAGAAATTTGATGGTCTTGAGGAATACTTACTTCCACTGTGAAATACCACATGGAATTCTGGAGTCTGACAAAAACTTTGTAATACCTTTTTACTTCTCTGTTCTTCTGCTGCATCCCATTTCTGAAATGTTTCACTTTGAATCACCTAACCATTGCCTTTGTTCCAACTCCCATTATGTATTCTTAAATTTCAATTCACTTTTTGCAAAACCACTTTCATGTGGTTCAAAATTCAAAAAGTTCAAAAGGGAATATGTACAGTGAAAATTTGTGTTCCTGTCCCTGATCCCTTAGCCATCATTTTCCAGTGCTTCTGCAAGTTACCACTGTTAGTAATTTCTTATGTGACTTTTAAGAGATAGTATATGCATGGACAAAAAAAACTACATTTAAATATATTTCTTTTCAGTGCTTTTATGCAAATAGTAGCATGTAACCCACAGTTCATGGCACCTGGCATTTTTCAGTCCACAGTATAACGTGGAGGGCATGGAGATTCCCTCTCCATGCACATTAAAGAGCGTCCCCATTCTTTCAGGGTATTAAGTTGAAAGATATGTGTAAGTGATTTGGAAACAACTACTCTCATTGAAGTCATCTTAGAAAGTGTCCTAGGCCCATCCATAGCACAGGTAGGCTCACCTTTCAGGTGGCAAAGAATCAGAGCTGTAGACTTTTGATGTTGGAACATACAGTTAAACTCCATTACACTGATTATTTTAGCTTTGTGACCTTCAGCACACTACCTTTCTCAGTTTAATTTTCCTCATTTGAAAAATAAAAATGCCTCATAAACTAAAGTGTTACACAAATGTAAGCATTATTTATTATTACCATTGCTGAACTTGTTTATTTTATCTTGATTTTATTCATTTCACTTTCAGACTTTATTCCCTTAAATACTCTAGTTACTGGAAGCCACAGTTAGAATGACTCACTGAATAACTCACCAAATAAAAAACCACCTAGTTTTTAAGCCAAAACCATTTCCTGTAGGACTTTATGGTACCCTTGAGGATGGTCTCTGGATGTTTCCTGACTCTTCAAAGTTGTATGAAAGGTTAGACCAGGAAATCTTTCTGTAACATTTTTTTTTTAATATTAGTCCCAAATTTTAACTCTGGTAAATTAATCTCTAGCTTTGCTTTACTTTTGTTTTCTGTCAATAGCTAAATCATTGCTTATTAAATATCATTCCTTAGAAATGAACATTCCTATCAATTTTTAATTATTTTAGCTGTATCTGTGGCACCTCTTAAGAGATTTTTAAAAATTGCATCAGATCTGGACAACAGAAGGAATTTTCCTTCCATCTCTAGTTAAATACCCTTCTCCAGCCAAAATCAAATAACTTTCTGGCTTTTAACAGCTGATGCACCTTAACTCTGACAGTTGTAGTTAGGTTGACACAGTTGTACTGAAAGTAATTTATAAAAGTCCCCATTAGGTTGTCTTTTAATATCAACTTGTTAAACCTGTTCTCTGGGAGATACTTTCCTATTCGTTCTCCTTGCCATTATCCAGTGGCAGTGGGATAGATAGAGAGTACAAAATGCCTTATCTTTTAAGAACTCTTTGCAAGCCTGAGAGTACAATCCCACACTATATATATTCATTCAGAAAATAGTTCTTAAGCACCTGCTTTGTGTCAGACACTGTACCAAGACATGTAGATTAAAAGATAGGGCCTTTGGTTTCAAGGATTTTATAGTCTAATGGGCAAGCAGATGTGTAAGCAGATAAATGGTGCAATGTAGTAATTATCATTGTAGGATTGTGTACAGGGAGAAATGAAAGCATTGAAGAAAGCAAGAAAGTCTGCCTAGGAAGTCATGGCTCAGAGAGACAAGTAGGCTATGTCTTGAATGATAAGCATGACTTTGTCAGGTGAATTTAGGGCATTCCAGGCAGAGGAAGCAGAATGTGCAGTAGCCAAGATGTGCTGTACCGTGTGTGTGTGTGTGTATGTGTATGTGTGTGTGTGAGATTCTTTAGTATATTCTCACCACATGTTGGGGATTGGCAAGGGATAAGGTAGGCAGAGACCCATAAGGTTAAAATCCTAGCTCTGTAGTTGACTTGCTGTATGGCATTGAGATTATGAATATGCTTTAGACTCCCTGTTGTATAAGAAGCCCTTAGTATTGGAAGCCCACCTGCTACTCAAATGGAATTATAAATATTGCAAACATGAAATGTTCTCTAACTGCTGCTGAGTAGTAAGGAAGGTCTGAGTATTGTGCCCACTAGATCTCCATGGAAGTGTACCCTCATGAGTACATTAAACTATCTTAGAGAAGTCTAGTGAAATGTCAGCAGTAGATGTCATGCCATTTCTGGAGTTGATGACGTTGAATTTTGAGGCTGAGCGTGCTCTCATACTCAAGCAGTCTAAGAGTGTTGAATATTTGAGTGTGCCCTTGGTTGTTCAGTGCTTAGGATGTGTAAACAGGCAGTTGCAGCCACATCTCTCAGTATACCTTTCAACAAATCTATTGCTTTTAAATAAATCAGAAATTTTCCTTCTTTCTGCATTTTTCATCTGATGTCATTATGGTATGTAGGTGGCAGCTTTCTTGGGCACAGTTGTCTATATTACTGTTCACCACATGAGTCATTGTCGGTTTCTGTTCTGCCTGAAAATTCCATCTTGGAAATAATGTCATGCAGCTGGAGACCACAACACGTTACTCGTTATGAACATTGCAGCTGGCTTTGTATGTTATGTTGAAAGCTACCTGTGCCATAAGGAAGAGATAAAGTGACTCATTAAATGGACTCAGACTCAATTCCTCCAAATGATATCCCCTGTGAAAAAGATGCCCAACAAGAATCTGCATAAAACACACATGTGTTTTACATTCTAAGCATACAGTGCCTAACTTTTGTCATTGTGTCTGCTTAAATCCTTATCACAGTTATACTTCTGTTTGAGCAAGTGGCCAGTTTAAGTAGATACTAACTTTGAAGAAGTTCTGTGTTGGCCCCTGGAGTGTGACAGTTCAGCATATACCACATTGAAAAGGTAGGAACCAAGTCTATGTAGAGTAGAACCCCTTAAAGTTAATTCACTTTTACCAAATTCCTCTATTGTTAAAGAAATATTCCTCTGCTAGTTAACTTCTTAAAACTGTAACTTGCTACAGTTAACACATCTACTAGAATGTAAGCTCCATGAGGGCAGGGGTTTTGTGCCTGTTTTGTTCACTATAGTATTCCTGGCACCTAGAACAATGGTAGGCACAGGTCAGGCTCTCAGTAAATATTTGTTTGAACAGTATAAATCCTTTGTTTCTTATTAGAAGAAATCCTTTATAAGTTATCTGAATGTTTGTGTAATTCTTAGGAAAGCTAAGTTTAAAAATATATTTTAAAGGTAGGGACCCTTCAGAGAAACAGAAAGCACTGTAGGTAGTACAAGCAGAGGGAACTTAATATGGAATAGTTTCCATAGGTGATACAAGAGCCAAGAAGGTCAGTGGGGTGGTGAGACAACCCAGAGATTGGCAACACCTGGGAGCTCCTAGGCCCCTAAGGAAATTAGAAGGTGCTGGTGTCACTAAAGGCCAGAAGCCTGAGCCATCTGCTGTGAGCCAGAAGCCTGGAAAGAAGAGCTGTCTGGTGGCAGCTAGAACTCGGACCAAATAAGATAGAGAGCATTACCCTGGCTTCCCTCCTTCTCCTGCCTTTCCTCATCGGTGCCTCCCATTGGTGGAACTTACTCATAAATCAGTTGGCAAGGGAGCCTGGGGGATGTAGTTCCCTGTGATAGTGTAGAGCAAGGGGAGGATCCAAGCTGAGACAGGCAAAGGCACAAAGGCACTTAAGTCTCCAAGATGTAATTCTTTCTCCTTGTAAGTAAACAGTTATTTTGGACAAGCAATAAGAAGGGTTTTCAGGCAGATAAAACCTCTTGTGCTTCAAAAGGATCTATCTAGGATCTTAACTGTTGCCAGAACAGTAATTAATCCTGGGAAGTAATGTAACTTTTTATAGTCATGTAACAAGTAATGTAACTTTTATATAGCCATTGCCTATATAATTAGGATGTGCAGATTCTGTGGAATCTGTATTTGACTTTTGATCTCCACCAGGACAATTTATCGTTTGGTTACTCAGAAAATAAGTTCCCACCCTATTAATTCTGGGAAGCCTTAAGCATGATGTGTATGCACTGAGCTTGTCCCATCTACAACTAAAAACTTTGAGTCCGTAACACTTAAGATGTACAAAGAAAGTTTTGAGGATTGCAGCCTTAAAACGTGGTACAGATTAGACTTTCCTTGATCGTTAAGGAAGTTTTCCTTGTGCCACGTATTTTTTTAAATAGTTTGATCGGTTTGCCTGTGCCACCCGCCCCCTGATTCAGTCCGGTTACCACTGGGTGAGAGAGGTAAGATCACTGGACATACTATCTTCTATACTGAACCTGAAAAATAAAAAATATTTTGTCTTATCTGGAAGGTTGCTGCTGCTCCATTTAAAGACAAAGTTTCTCAAGTTATGGCTACTAGTTCTCTCCTTGATTATAAAGTGTTTAATGAGTTACGTGATACAAGTTTAGCACTTTCTAGAAGTGCTTTTTTTGGTCAATCAGGTCACCTGCCTTTGGGCGCCTGCCACGTTAATGGAATTGGTGGAACTAGGCCAACAGGGTTTTCAGTGGAGTGTGAGTATGTTTGCTTTTAGGCTGTTATTTTCCACAGAAGCTATGGATGAGGAACCCTCATTGAGTAAAGTTACCAACGGTAAAAAAAAAGTTGCATAGGTTTCATTGTTTTTCTCTTTTCTCCAAAAATTAATTTCCTCTTAGCAGGTACTACTATAATTCACAGATGTGATTGAAATGTAATTTGGTATTGTAAAAAGCATATCAGCCTGCTTTCCAGAGTACCAGTTGTTCCCATGCAGTCCATTTTACCTTAAGAGGTACATCTATGCGTTTTTGAAGCCTTGTGTTTAATAATTAAAATATTTCACTACTGTATTTGACTCTTCCATTTTCCAAACTTTCTCCTTCCCTACCCCACTCTTCTGGATCCTGTATTTCCCCACAGGCTTTGTGGATGCTGGTCCATTGATGGCTGAACTGCAGGTCCCTTCCCAGTGAAAAACCCCAGAGATGAGCCAAATCTGCCTTCATCTGTGGCCATACATCAGTGTAAGGTTGCCCTGGTGGTTGTCTTCAGTTTGTCCACCACTCCCCTTGACCCCCCATGCTCCCACCTTTGTAACATATTGCTGGGATTTTATTATTGCTGCTCGTTTTAATTTTCAAGTAATGTTAAGTAGTTTTCTGACCATTTTTGTTGACCATAGCCCTCTTTTCCCCATTTGTATATTTCCTATGGGTATTCTGGTTTGATTTTTACATACCTGTAGGATATGGTTTATTTAGAAAGTACTGGACTTCATAAGCCCACTTGGAAAATGCTCTGTTGAGCCTTATTTAATTTCAAGTCAGAACTTTCAAAAAGAAATGTCTTAATCGGAAACAATAGAACTGGATCCCTCAGGCTTCATGTCATTTCTCCTCACCCAAAAAACAAATGTGTAACTTTCTCATTTTATCATGTGTTGAAAATAGTAGAGCAAATACAGGAGGAAGAGAGACCTACTGTCAGCTGTAGCTGATAAGCCTGTCCCAGCATAGAGATGTGAGAAAATAGAGCACCTTTTCTTTTCCTCTATTGCAAATAGCCATACTGTCTTTCACAGCAGTTGCTAGTGATGGGAAGACTGTAAATCCCCATGCCTCTATCTCAGAGCTTATACCTTTAGATGTGAGTTTACATGTTAATCCTGAAGTGCACACGAAGTAAATTTTAACTTCTTCCTCTTTTCTTGTCTTAGTGGAAGTCCCCTCTGTGTGTGTGTGTGTATTTAGAAATGAGGTCTCTAGTGTTTCAAGCCTTGAGTTAAAAACTTTGTCTTAATATTGTTTAGACGGTTTTTGTTCTAATGCCTTCTAAAAATAATTTCGTACAGAATTTTCCATGTGAACTGGTAATATCATATGCTGGTGAGGGAAGGGGCATTGGTGTCTTTTCTTGTTGATACTTTACCACTTGGGTTATAACTGACCCAAGCCCTCTGATGAGAAATAGGAAGGAAACTCCATGTTCATATCATGATGCTTGTGTTCAAAATAGCTGGCAGCAATGGACCTAATGGAAACCAATTTGTGTGACGGCTGATTTCAAAAAGAATGAAAGAAAAGATTCGGGCTCTTCTGCTGTGCTGAAAGCATTTTTATTGAAATAATAGCTGTAAGGACTGGGGACTTTGTCTCTCTGAAGGTAGATGTGAGGGGTTGGGTTGGAGGAACTGTTTCAGACCGAGGAGAATTTTGAGCAAAGGTCTTTCGTAGAGTGTGAGTGCTATTATTAACGTTACTAGCTTTTATGTGAGAGAAAGGAAGCATCATTAAATACAAGATTGGAATCAGGAAGATTCCAAATCACCTCCTCTGAGCATTCTGACTTGGTTTTGAGCCTAGTCTGTGAATAGGCACCAGGCACAAGTGACTCAAATCAAGGGCAGAGTAAAAATAAGGCTCAGTTTCATTAGACTTCTTATGCATATAAGGGGAAAAAAGGGACTTCCTTGGCGGTCCAGTGGTTAAGACTCCTCGCTTCCACTGCAAGGGGTGGGGATTTGATCCCCAGTCGTGGAACTAAGATCCCACATGCTGGATGACCAAAAAGAAAAAAGAAAAAAAAAAAATTTGTTACCATAGGAACAGACTCCCAGACCAGTTGTGCTTATTAGCTAAACATCATTAAATGCTTTTCTTTAAAGAACAAAAACTTTATTTTTTCTCATTATGAAAGTTATTCATATTTGTGATGAAAATTATTGGAAAGTATGAAAAAGTATGATGCAGAAGATATTTCATATAATCCTTATCACCCATTTTTTATTTCAGCTTATACTATTATAATTTTGTATCATTATTGTTTTGCTTAACATTTATCATAAGCATTTTCCATGACATTAAAAACATTTAAATGCCTTTATTGTATTCTATTGTTTGAATATATCATTACTTAACTCTTGCCCAATTGTTGGACCCTTGGGTCTTAATTTTTCAGCGTTATAAGATAATGAGACATTGTGAATTTTTGTGTTGCTGTGAGACTAATGGGTTATTTATGTGTTCAGAGTTGAGTAGTTATGTGGCCCCTCTAATTTTAAGGAGTTGTCAGGGAGTCCTCTGGGTTGAGCCCATGTAGGGATGGCCTTGCCGTGGGGGCAGTTCATTTTGAACTGCCTCATGGCAGTGGACATTTGAGACAAGGAGCACAGAGAGCTGGGGAGAATCCAGACTTGACCGTAAGGACCAGATTTATGGGACATGATCACAGCAAGATGGGCCAAGATATATTCTTATATCTCACATGCAATTTCCACATTATATACTTGGTATGTGGAAATACTGTTGGGCTGTTGATCAGCATCTTATGCTGTTCATACAGACCTCCTTCACTTAAACTCAGTCCACTGAGAAGGAGGATTAGAAGCCCTACATTGGTGGAAAGGGGATAACAGCTACTGTGTTTTGTTTTTGTTTTACAAAGCTTTCCTTAGACTGTGAATTCCATGAGGAGAGGGACTGAGTCCCGTGTTTTCCTGTTAGCTAAAGCACAGCATCAGGTACATAGTGTCTGTGTCTCCATCGTGAACACTATTCTAGTTATGCGTGTTCAGATCATAATCTTGTTTAGTTTTTTGAAAGTCACCCTCATACTCTTAACTCAGATATTTGAAGCTCTGTGACATTGCAGGAAGCCGAGCAGGTGAATCTCAAGTTTGCTCTGTGGCAGTTGCTTCTGTGCACCATCTCTTTTGTGTGCTCTGGCATCTGTACCACCTTGAAAGCTGGAGCCAGTCACAGAGCTGGTATTCTGCCCTTTCCGTAGGTCTCAGTGAGACACACCATTTTAGGGGAAATGGAGCAGGGAGTGTAAAACGGGAGGCTGAAATAGCAGTCCTTTAGCCTTTTTGTGGGCTGGGAGTAAATATTTAGACACTGTCCTCAGCTGCCATAGAGATTAATCATAACCTTGCAACACTTTTAGAAGCTCCCCTTGTTCCTGCTGGAACAGGTTTGTCTAATTTGAAGAACCTTGCTTTGGCTCTTTCGAAGCCGCGATTTTTTTCCCCGAGAGACCTGCTCTGAGTTCCTCTGCGTAATGTCCCCTTTGCAGGAACTTTCTATCCACACGGCTGGCATCTTTGCGCCACCCACTTGCACCATACCTTCCGACCCGTACCTCATTATACCCAATTCTGAAACACCTGGCTTTTGAAACATAGTGAATATCTTCTTTTGAAAGGGCAAATCTCCACTTTTTGCTCTGCTCCCTTAAGCCAGGGCTGTTTTGATGACTAACATTCTGCGTGTCCCTGGACTAACCATCTATATTTTGGTCCCAGAATTCATTTCTATTCCGCTGTTTCTGTAGAGATGAAAGTTCTCTAGCTTTTGGATACGGCTGTGACTCAGTTAAACTCGCACTGGTTTTCCATCTGTTTGTCATTGGTTGGGGCTCGTCTGATGTGTTGGGAAAGCTGCACACCGTCGTGGAAGGAGGAAGTTCACATGTCTGTGGTCTTGTACAAGAGTCCGTTTGCTGACTCGGAAGGTTTTGTGTAAAGCCTCTCTCTGCCTGTGTGGAAAGCTCGAGCTCCCCTTCAAACGAGTGAGAAATGAGTCCTGCCCGCTTCTTGTTCTTTGCTCTCCTCCACTTCTGGGCTTCCTCTGAGGAAGAGGAACGTGGCCGGGAAGGGGTGTGGATGAGCCTTCACACACAAGCTCAGGCCTTGGGCTTTCCAGCAGCAGAGAATGTGTGTGTGAGAAGAGAAAAGAACACCTGAAGAATAGGGTATCAATTTAGGGACTATTATTGAGCATCTACTATGTATAACACACATTTAGGGTGTAGAAAGATGATTCTCATTCCAGTCCAGCTGATGATTTCTTCTATGAATTTGGGTAAATGACTTGACCTCCCCGGGCCTTAGACTCTCCAGCTGTGCTTGGACTAGATAATCCTTAAGGTTCTTTCCAGTTTGGGAATTCTGTATCAAAATGTTTATCTCTTTGTTACAGAACAAGAGAAACGGCTTTTCCACAGGATTGGCATATTCTTTTTTTTTTTTTTTTTTTTTTTTTTTTTTTTTTTTTTTTTTTTTTACTTGTGTAGTCTGTTGTAAAACAGATCTATTGGAGAATCTGAAGAATTTCAATTTTTATTTATAAAGTGCCACTCATGCTAGTGGTGTCGATTTTTCTTCCTCCGTGTGGGTCCCTGAGATTTTATATGGGTTTGGGGACCCTGCAGGGCCTCCACCAGAGAGCCTGGGAGTCATGTTTGCATGTTTGAGGCTGAGTAACTTTCCCTCTGAGCCCCGTGTTAGGCGCTCATAACATCTGTTATCCTTAGGGAATTGAGCGATGCTGACTGCGATGGAGCCCTGAGCCTGCCGGAGTTCTGTGCTGCGTTTCATCTTATTGTGGCCCGGAAGAACGGCTACCCACTGCCTGAGGGCCTGCCTCCAACTCTGCAGCCGGAGTACCTGCAAGCAGGTAATGCCTCATCATAAATCCTAAACCTTAGGCATTTCCTTCCAGACTTTGGAAGAGTTTTTTTTTGCGGTACGCGGGCCTCTCACTGTTGTGGCCTCTCCCGTTGCGGAGCACAGGCTCCGGACGCGCAGGCTCAGCGGCCATGGCTCACGGGCCCAGCCGCTCCGCGGCACGTGGGATCTTCCCGGACCGGGGCACGAACCCGTGTCCCCTGCATCGGCAGGCGGACTCTCAACAACTGTGCCACCAGGGAAGCCCAAGATTGGCATATTCTTATATCTCACATGCTTCAAACTAAGTGGCTTCAAGATGGTTTCTCAGCACTATTGATGTTTCGGATACTTCTTTGTTGAGAGGTTGTCCTGTATAGGAGGTAAAGCAGCATCCTTGGCCTCACCTACTAGATGCCAGTAGCACCCCAACTTTCTGCCAGTTGTGACAACTAAAAATGTCTCCAGACATTGACATTGCCACTTGTGGGGAAAATTGCTTCAGTTGAGAAGCACAGCTCTAAAGAAAGAAGAGTGGTACTGTTTGAATGTGGCTGTTTTTAATATCTATTTTCATATTGGTCCTCTGCTGCTCATTACCTGTCCTGGGGTTGGAGGATGAAGAGCAGTCTCATTGGTCAAGAGCTCTATCACCTTTCTTTGGTAGCTTCTTCTAAAGATATGCCTCCCCTCAGTGGGCAGGCTTACTTTGCATCTTCAGTATTTTTTTCAGAATATGAGAAGCTATTGGTTGTTGCAAAGAGGAAGCTAAGGCTTTAACGGGAAGTAACTTAAAAAACATAAAGAACTAAATGTCCCCAGGGAGTGAAGACAATAACTTCTAGAGAATCGAGTTAAACATCTGTTTCCTGAAGTGAGGTCATGAGTGATAGGAAATTAGTTTAATTATAATGTCGAGTTTTGAAATATCAGGTCCACCTGGCCGACTTTGAAATAATTGCCCAGCTGTTAGCTCAGCGATCCATCTCTACACACCTCCAACCCCCAGCCTGATGAAAGCCATTGAGGTAGTGATTGAAATGTTCTAGCTCTCTTATAAGATCTGGGTTTTATCCTTATTGCTTTTGCTACAAAATGTTGGTTTTATTTTATTTAAAAAATTTTTTAAATTTTTTTAACCATTTTTTTGAAGTATAGTTAGTTTACAACATTGTGTTAGTTTCAGGTGTACAGCAAACTGATTCAGTTTTATATATATATATATATATATATATATACATATATATATATGTATGTATATATATACATTCTTTTTCAGATTCTTTTCCATTATAGGTTATTAAAAGATATTGAATATAGTTCCCTGTGCTATACAGTAGGTCCTTGTTGTTTATCTATCTTATATATAGTAGTGTGTATATGTTAATCCCAGAGTCCTAATTTATCTCTCCCCCACCCCCAAAATGTTCTTTTTAGGTTGAATTACTTTACATTGTCCCCAGTGTCATCTTTTTCTCATCTCTTTTCAATCCACATTCTGGACTGGGTTGGGTGCAGAATGATGCTCTTTGCTGATTGGGGTAGAGTGTGTTCTATGAGCATCCTTGCTGGGATGCTCTGGGATCCCAGAGCCATGACTGAGACACTTGAGCCTGTGTCAGTCTCTATCCCTCAGTCCTGGCAGGCTCCGTGTTCCATTCCAGCTGAGCCTTTGCCAGAGTAATTGGCCACGTGGAGCCTTCAAGCCAAACAATTGTTTGTACTGAGATAGTCTCACTGTTTGGCTCCTAATGAAATAATCTCCTTCCTGCCCCCAGTGAAAGCAGCTATTTTTTATTTCCTCCCTCCCCTTTTCAGAGAAGCCATGCCTCAGCTACCACTCTTCTCACTTATTCATGAATGCTTTAAGCAGGGTCTTTGTGCAGAGGAAATTAGCTAGAGCCAGAATATCCAAGCTAACCAGGATACAAGGAACATTAAGGACACCCTTCCTCCTAATTTTCTATGTAGGATATTTAAATCACCTTTGTGTGGTTTTCTGAGTAATAAGGGATTCAAACCTCAAGTCCACATAAGAAAAATACTCATTCTAGGTTTTTAAAAAGTATGCTAACTTAGGCAGTTGTTACCTAAAGGAGCTCACAAAATAAAAACAAATATAAAACCCAGCGACAGAACAAGCATAGCTGAGTGCCACCGGAGAATGACACAGTGCTGTGAGAGTCAGAAGAGGAAGGAAAAAAGGCTTTATGGAGACAGCAAGATTTTCGCAAAATGAGGTTTTGCAAATGGAAGTAATAGCCCACATAGAGCTATTTGTGAGCAATATTAAGTTGATCCAGAAAGTATAAGTAGTTCCAGTTTTCCTTATTTGTCCAACCTGTGAACCTCCAAAACATGAATTCAGGAAAGAGAATCCACAGGTAGAGACAGAAAGTTACCCAGGTGGCCCCAGTGTGTCCTGCTTCTCTTTC
>NW_006780610.1:1429997-1440030 GCF_000442215.2 Lipotes vexillifer | reverse complement strand
TCTTTCCCTCTTTGGGTGCTTCTTCTGGATTATCGATTGCTTTCATCGTATTGCTGCCTCTGCTCTAAAGCTCTGGCTCATATATAGACACAAATCACTTCCTTTGATTCTTTTCCCTTAGCCCTGTTAACACCATTCAGAACTTTGAGTACAAAGAGGGAACAAAAAAGGGAATTTATCACAAAATATATGAAACTAAAAAACAGCCACCCTTTTCTTTGAAGGTTTAACTTCTGATCCTACCTCGCTCGGCTTGTTCCCAGTCCCTGTTCTGTTTCAGAATCCTGAGGTCACTTGCCTTAGCTTCACAGGACCAGTGTAGATTCTTAGTTACCTTGCTTGATTTTTTTTTTTTTTTCGGCACCAGGTCCTCCTCCATGTGAAAGGTACTGTCTAAGGACCCACCACCAGCAATTTTCTCTCTAGAGAACTTGACCCAGAGGATAAAGCCAAACTAGCCTTCTTGTGCTGCTGCACACTTAGGGCCCTTTTACTCATTTCTCAGTGGATAGGCATCCAGGCCTCTTCCTAAGGTTACTGGCATAATCAGAGACCTCATCCTCCAGGCTGAACTCAGGATTCTCCAGAAAGAGAGGGGCTTCCCACTTGGAGGCCCAGCACTGTGTACCACAACTTTCATAACTGATCTCTCATGGGAGCATTTATTTAACAAGAGCTATGAACATACTGTTTTTTTTCAGAAGGGAAAACTTTTATTTTGACTTCATAAAAATTTAAAACATTTCAACAGCAAAGCATTTGCTAAACAAAATAACAGGTTAAAGAGAAATTTAAAAACAAGAAACAAAAAACTGCAAAATGTCAATTCCCCTAATCTATGCATTTAGGGCTAAACCAATAAAAATAGTACTGAGATTAGCTGGGGATGTTGTTATTCAGTTTTTGTTTATTTTTACATTGTTTTAAAAACCAATCAAAATTTATAGGGATAAATATTGTTACTTTTATAGATTTTTAATAACAGCTTGTTGCATTTCCTGTATTGTTTCAAATGCCTCCACCTGGTCACATCAAACTTCAATTGATGCTTTAAGTAATAGAGGATCTTTTATTGCAGCCAAAGTATAGCAGGTATGCTGTCTAATTCTAGAGAGTCCAATGAAGTGGAAATAATATATTCTTAAGCATTATATTAAACCCTGTCTTAGGAATTATAGTAAAAGCAAATGTAGCATCAATTGAATAACAGCCATTAACTAAAGAGAGAAATCAAGAGGACATTTAAAGACAGAAAACATTAGGCAGATGTCCTACTATGCTTGTGGATATTTAGGAGGTGACTGCTCTGGATTTAAACCTGGACATGACCCTGGGTCCCTCAGCCCTCACGGTTTGACCTCCTTCTTCCCTGGGAATCTGATGAAGGAGAGGGATTCCCTGACCCTCTCGGGCCTCTGCTTGCTGAATAGCAGGGCAGAGGAACCCCTGGGGGAAAGCTGGAATTTAAACCCTGCTTTGGCCAATTTTGTCTCCTGTGACCATTTCTTTTCTTAGCTTGTTGAGCTTTCTCTCAGTCAACAGAGATGCCAGCCAACTTTGTTGAGGGTTTTTTCTCATGGGACATGATCCATCTTTGATAGAAGGAAATGTTTCTTTCCAATTCTCTCTCTAGGTCTTTGGCCAGCTTTCTGTAGGAATTGCAGTTGGGGTGTACACTGCTGATATTTTCGTACACTTTGGGAAGTTTCTTCTTTACTTCTAAGCAGTAAATTCCCTCCTTGATTAACTTTGTGCAAAGTTTCATTATATGTTCTTGATGTAGTTCAGTCACTATTTGAAGTTTCAGCTGAAGCTTTTGAATTTCACTTTCAAGCTGTGAATATTCAAATTGCAAAGAGGGTTGCGCAGTTTGGAAATTTCTCATTTGACTTGTAAGCTCCTTTTCATTTGATTGTCTTCAATAATTTTTTTTAATTAATTAATTTATTTTTGGCTGCGTTGGGTCTTCATTGCTGCGCCTGGGCTTTCTCTAGTTGCAGTGAGCGGGGGCTGCTCTTCGTTGTGGTGTGCGGGCTTCTCATTGTGGTGGCTTCTCTTGTTGTGGAGCACGGGCTCTAGGTGCTCGGCTGCAGTAGTTGTGGCATGCGAGCTTCAGTAGTTGTGGCTCACGGGCTCTAGAGTGCAGGCTCAGTAGTTGTGGCAAACGGGCTTAGTTGCTCCGCGGCACGTGGGATCTTCCTGGACCAGGGCGTGAACCCGTGTTCCCTGCGTTGGCAGGCAGATTTTTAACCACTGTGCCACCAGGGAAGCCCATCTTCACGTAATTTTTAAAATGTTCCTTGCTTTTCTCCTTTGAGCCTTTTTAAGGAAACATTTAAGTAACAGCATGGATGAGTTTCTTTGAATCGACTTCTGACTCATAGTCTAGGTGGTCTCCATTTTCTGATCCATTCTTTTTGCCTAATCCCAAATTGCCATCATCCACATAATCTCTAAAGAGAGCAGGTAAATTTGTCCTCTCCAGCACAGTTTTTGTCATAGATCTTTTTAGCTGGCTCTCTTTATGATTTACAACCTATTTCACCCGTGTAGTTGAGTTTTCAAGCTTTTTTTTTCTTCATTTCACACACTCTTTGCCCCCATCCTGCAGCTTCTCGGGAAAGCAATCCTAGGCTTTCCTGAAAATGAGTGTTTTCAACCATACCATCCATTCTTTCCCTCTGAAGTTGTTCTGCATTTTCTGAGGCACTTTTAGGGTGTTTTGGCACCAGTCACTAAGGGTTGGAGAGAGTTTGACGTTTCTTTGAGTAACCATGTATGTCCTTGAAGGCAAGCCACCATCCCTCCATGAAATGAAAGTTTAGGGGCTCACTTCTAGTTATTTTTCAAGAAAATCTACTGTGTTCTCAAGTAAAGAGATGGACATGTTTAGATTATTACGTTTTGCCATACTCAAGGTTTGTAACGTCAGAGGACTGGCCTCTGCTGCAGGCATCAGCTTGTGTAATCAGTCTAATCTTCTCACTGACTTTATGAGATTCTTCAACCTGGGCAGAAGATGTTTCGGCTAGCTCTTTTCCCCTCTTTAAAATATATCAGCTCTCTACTATGAAAACAATCATAGCATCACATACCAGAAACTCCCAGGGAAACCCCAAGAGACTTGGGCCTTGTTTCAGGCTTTTAGAGAGCACCGCCAGCAGTACTGCACAGCTGCTGCTCCAGGACTGGCTGGAAAGACACCTCTGTGGCAGTCGGAGGCCCTCTGTGTAGAATCAGGGACTCACCTTGTCTGGGAGTCCCCCAGTCTGCCTCTTGTCCCCAAATCAGAGAAAGGCCTCTGGGTGTCTGTGGGTGAAAGTCACCCTCTCAGATTTCTCTGTGTGGCTGGAACCTAGCAGCTGGCAGTTACACACACTGTTTTAGAGGAAGTGATGTCTTTGTTGGTGTATAGAAGTAAGAAGAGGAATAATAAGAATTGATTCTAGAAAGGCCCAGATCGTGGAAGAATTTAAGCCACACTTAGTTTGGAGTTCAGTTGACAGTGGGGGTCTAAATTACATGTCTTCGAATGGGGCAGTGACATCATCAGCACATACCTTGGCAGAATGTCCTTTTCAGAGGCAAAAAAAAAAAAAAAAAGTTCAAACTAGGACCTGGTCCTTTCCCTTCTGAAGTATTCTGGGAAATAGAGTTGAGTAATAAAGATACAGGTTGTTTGATTTGGTAGTCTTTATTACCAGAAACATCACCTAAGTATATATTAGTTACCGTCCACTGCTGGGATAGCCAGAAAGGAAGAGTTAGAGCCTAACCTGCAATAAATCTTTACCTTCCAATAATAAATAAGGCAAATAAGATTGATGTGGAGCTAAATTTACTAAAAGTTAATTGCCCTTCCTTCAGTCTTTTCAGAGTAGTTTAATTAATTTTAGAGATACAGTTATTATCTTTTAGCCCATAGCTTTGTGGCTAGCAGGGTTCAGGTAAATACCATGAGATATGTACAAGCATGTTACTGGACTAATTCAGAGCAAGTACTGGTTTTCCTAGGATTTAAAGGAAATGAATAGCCAGTGTATAGAGAAGCTGAGAAAGCTGCTGCACCCAGCAGTAGACATGTGCCTTGTTCTAGCGCTGGCCCTTTGGCTGTTTTATTGTTTTAGGCTTATTACTTTCTGTAGGCTTTTTTTAAATTGTATTTAATTTTCTCCACCACCACCCCCGCTCCAGAGCAGAGCAAGGCCAAGGCCAATCCATTGTCTGTAAGCACTGCTAACAGCAAGAGAAAGATTAACAATGTCTCCTCCTTTTTTCCCACTAGCCCCCATTCCACTTCCCTGTTGATTTCCTAGTGTTACAAGCTTTAATGTCTTTAGAGAAAGACCATTTTATTTTATTTTAAAAAGAATTTATTTATTTGTTGGCTGAGTCGGGCCTTCGTTGCTGCGTGCGGGCTTTCTCTAGTTGCGGTGAGCGGGGGCTACTCTTCATTGCGGTGCGTGGGCTTCTCCTTGCAGTGGCTTCTGTTGTTGCGGAGCACACGCTCTAGGCGCACAGGCTTCAGTAGCTGTGGCACTGGGGCTCAGTAGTTGTGGCATGCGGACTCTAGAGCGCAGGCTCAGTAGTTGTGGTACACAGGCTTAGTTGCTCCATGGCATGTGGGATCTTCCCAGACCAGGGCTCGAACCCCTGTCCCCCGCACTGGCAGGCAGATTCTTAACCACTGCGCCACCAGGGAAGCTCCAAAGACCATTTTAAGTTTAGATGTAGACTAACTAATTATTTCATCAATGAGTGCTCAGCAGTGTTCTACTTCACTAACCACCTTTTTCTGGTTACCTGGTAGGAGGATAATGTTGCTTTGCTTTGTCTCCATGGATATCATAGCAGTTTGTTTGCTACATCTGTTCTGTCATTGACCTCCTGGATTAAGTTGGCTCAACTGGCTTGTATTTTAGTTGAGTGTAGAATAGCTGCTCTCTTCTTCTAGAATCTTCAAACCTCTATCTGTATCTTGCATTTTTTGTTATTTTATATAAATATGGGAGTAGTATAGAAGCAGCACCAGGAGGTAAAAATGGTAAGAAGGCAGATTAATGGGACTCAGTGTAAAGAAGGCATCTCTTGTATTCAATGCCATCCAACAGTAGAATGGCCTTCCTTTTGAAATGGTACATAACTGACTTAGTACCAGAGCTGTTTAGGGAGGAACCAGATAAAAGGATCTCAATGACTAATGAGAAGTTTAGACTCACCGACTTCTAATGTTCTTTCCACCTCTGATTTTCCAATTTTAAATTCCTTGGTGTAGTATTTACCTTTATTCTCTAATCAATCTCAGAAATCTTTCAATTTGTTTTGTCTCAAACATTTAAGAAGATAACTTTTAGGGCTTCCCTGGTGGCACAGTGGTTGAGAGTCCGCCTGCCGATGCAGGGGACACGGGTTCGTGCCCCGGTCCGGGAAGATGCCGCATGCCGTGGAGCAGCTGGGCCCGTGAGCCATGGCCGCTGAGCCTGCGCGTCCGGAGCCTGTGCTCTGCAATGGGCCACAAAAACAAAACAAAAAAAGAAGATTAACTTCTGCTTTTTCAAATATATGAACGTGGACAGTGTCTCTTTTTGACAAAAGGAAACAACATTTTTGCAAGATGTACCGGATGGAAAGGGACTTACTTCTCTTGCAGAGCGTACTCAGAGCAGAGGTTGGTTGAATAAGCTTTTATTTTGGCCTCATGGTTCCTTAAAATGTTTGTACTTACAGAGGTTCAAAGTTACTGTTTATTGTTATTTTGGAATAGGGAACTAGGTGAATTCTCTTTTGTGTAGATGGAAATAGGCTGATAAACATACCTCTTAGTAGCCCTGCTTAATTTCTCCAAGATGCCACTGGTGTTTATGTGTATTCTTCTTCTTCTTCTTTTTTTTTTTAATAGTACGCGGGCCTCTCCCTGCTGTGGCCTCTCCCGTTGCGGAGCACAGGCTCCAGACGCGCAGGCTCAGCGGCCATGGCTCACGGGCCCAGCCGCTCTGCGGCATGTGGGATCTTCCCGGACCGGGGCACGAACCCGTATCCCCTGCATCGGCAGGCGGACTCTCAACCAGGGAAGCCCTATGTGTATTCTTCTTTGTAGTGAATCAAGGGTTGAAGGGATATAATGAGTGGAACTGAGGAACCTAGCGTTAGAATTGTTCTTAAAACAAATACTGCTGCTTCTTCGCTTTGATTCTCGAATTTCATGCTGGAGTTAATGACAGGCCAAGTTCAGGAGAAATTTGCTTCTATTTTCAAATCAGAATGTGTTGATGGAGGTTCTTCCTTATGTGTCTATCACGTTTAAACCAGCTTTCAGTGCCAATCATAGGCTCCATGAACTGAATTTGATTTCATATTTTTAGATTCATCAAGATCTAACATCTTCAGGGAATTCCCTGGAGGTCCAATGGTTAGGGCTCTGTGCTTCCCCTGCATGGGGCACAGGTTTGACCCCTGGTCAGGGAACTAAGGTCCTTTATGCCTCATGATGCGGCCAAAAAAAAAAAAACCTAACATCTTCATAGATTATCTCACGTTGTACCTTCAGAACCACTGAATTTCAAGCAGGAAGGGACATGAAAATTTCCTACAAATCAGCCAGTAGAACAATGGTACTACAAGGGACTTTACATCTCATGGTTTACCCCACCCACTGTGCAGGGATCATTTCTCCACCATCCCTGAGAGTTGATCATCCAGCCTCTTCTTGAACACTTGCACTTACTGGGATTCCACTGTTTCTGGAATCACGCAAACCTTAATTATTAGTTAGGAAATTCTTCCCCAGAGTTTTGCCCAAATCAACTGCTACTCACTGGCGCTAGTTCTGCCTTTGGAGCCTCACCAAAGCAACCTAATCCCTCTTCTGGGTAATATCTTTGCCTTGAAAGTGTTTGAAAAGTTCTTCTCCCTTCATTTTGCAAAACAGAAAAAAAATTGTATGCTTTTTATCTTGTTAATTGATGACTTCATTTAACAAATACTTATTTTGTATGTACTACTTGCAAGTATGGTGGTAAATGTTTGGGATAAATGATGAAGGGACAAGGTCCTTGCCTTCCAGAGCTGATAGTCTATTTAGGGCAAGAAAGTTTCATAAGCAACTAATTGTAATAAGATATTAAGTATTGGAAGAGCAAAGCATGCAATGGACTCTTAGCCATAGCAAAGGTCAAGGTTTATTCCCTTGATGGCCTCACAGAAAGAGGTGACATTGGACTAGATTTTGAAGTTTTCGAGCAGGGAATGGAGGAGAAAGCCATTTCAGGTAGGAAGAAGGTGCAGGCAAAGAGGCGTGGGTCATGACATTTTTCAGAATGATGACTTGTTCATCCTGTGTAAAGCACAGGGCTCTTAAAGGGCTTTATTATCATGCTAAGGAGTTTCAACTTATCTTGCAGCCAGTAAGGAGCCATGGATAGCTTTGTTGTTTTGTTTTTAAAATACCTGTACTGTTTTTTCTCATTACAGAATTAATGCAAGTTCATTGCAAACAATTCAGAGAGTATGTAAAAAAATAGGAAAATAAATATTTCACAATCCCACTACCCAGAAATAATAGCTTTTAATATTTTACATATATTCTTCTAGACATTTTTTTCTGTGCATACATATTCATTTATTCACATTCTTAAACAAAAATGGTTTGATTTGTTCTGTTTATACTGTTTAAAATTGTATTTTATAATTAATATAACAGGCACATGTTTCTATATTAAATAAAGAGCTTCAATTTTCTTTTCCCTAACTGAGTAGTGATATCATAGTTCTTTTACGGAATCTGTTGATTTTTTTTGTTGGAACATTAATATATTAATGAACATTCTTAATATATTTCTTTGTGTACTTGACCTGTTGTTTCCCTGATGAATTCTTACAGCCGGGGTGGGTGGTGTTCAAAGGATTTACTTACTTTCAATTATTATTATTATTATTATTATTATTTTTTTTTTTTGCAGTACGTGGGCCTCTCACTGTTGTGGCCTCTCGCTCTGCGGAGCACAGGCTCCGGACGCACAGGCTTAGCAGCCATGGCCCACGGGCCCAGCCGCTCCGCGGCACATGCGATCTTCCCGGACCGGGGCACAAACCCATGTCCCCTGCGTCGGCAGGCGGACTCTCAACCACTGCGCCACCAGGGAAGCCCTCAATTAATTTTTAAACAAATTTTGCCTCCCTGCTGTGTGCGAGGAACTGTGCTGTGTCCTGGGAATGTAACAGTGAACATCACAGATCTGCCTGCTCTTGTGGCACTTATAGTTTAGTGGAAAAGACATGTTCAGCAATCACACAAATAAATATATGATAAAATATGGTACAACTTAGAAAGAAAAAGGTAAAATAAATGAAAGTTTATAACTTTTGAAAAGTCCTTATTTTTAGAGGTATATACCAAAGTATATACAGATTGAATGGTATGATATTTGGGATTTGCTTCAAAATATTCCAAGGTTGGGAGTTGAGTGTGTGGGAGTATAGCTGAAATAAGATTGGCCAGAGGTTGATAATTGCTGAAGCTGCTGGTTAATTATGCTCGGCTTTTGTGTGTTTGAAATTTTCCATAACGAAATGTAAAAACCAGAAGAAAAGATGGAAGAGAGAATATAATCTGGTTTAGATTGGGGGACCAAGGAAAGGCTCCTTTGAGGAAGAAGCTTTTCAGCTGAGACCTTCATTATATATAGGAGTTGACCGGGCTACAAGGGGTGGATAGTGGTTGGGGAAGGAGCTCTTTAGGCAGTGAGAGCAGCGTGTACAAAGGCCAGAAGCCCTAAGTAAAGAACATGTTGGTGTTTTGAGGAAATGAAAGAAGGCTGGCGTGATTGGAGTTGAGAAGCTGGGGAAGTAACCATGGGCCAGATCATATAAGACCTTGGAGACCACGTTAAGGATTTTGTTCTTTAATCCAACAGTGACAGAAGGCAGGCTTCCCTAGAAAGGTTTTAAGCAGCTGAGTGACAAGGTCACTTTTGCTTCTTTAAGAGCTCAAGCTGACTGTTTTGCAGAGAATGGTTTTGGTTTGGTGTTGGAGGAGAAGGGAATGTACAAGTGGAGAGAGAGATTAATTAGGGGGTTATTGCACTAGTCCAAGAGATCTGGTGAGTTTGGATTAGAGAAATAGTGTTGCAGATGGAGAGAGAAGATACTGATTTGAGAGATACTTGGTCTTGGTGATGGTGTAGATATGGCGGTTGAAGAAGAGAGGTATAAAAAATGATGTATAGGGCTTCCCTGGTGGCGCAGTGGTTGAGAGTCCGCCTGCCGATGCAGGGGACATGGGTTCGTGCCCCGGTCCGGGAAGATCCCACATGCCGCGGAGCGGCTGGGCCCGTGAGCCATGGCCGCTGAGCCTGCACATCCGGAGCCTGTGCTCCGCAACGGGAGAGGCCACAACAGTGAGAGGCCCGCGTACCGCAGGGAAAAAAAAAAAAATGATGTATAAATTTCTGACTACTGCGTTTGAACGGATGGAGGTGTAATTGATTAAGATGGAAAAGAATGGAGGAAGAACAGGTTTTGTGGCAAGAGATTGAGAGTTCAGTTTGGAATATGCCATTCAGAAAATTAGCACCAATTTACATTTTCACCTCTATATTTGAGACTACATGAAAAGTTTACATTTGGGGGCCAGATCTGTACAGATTTGTGTTTTGGAGAGATTATTCTGGTGGGAGTCTGTTTAGTTGTTACTCTGTGAGCTCTTTGAAATAGGGAATCTCATCTTCATTGTCTCTGCCTTTGTATTCCTGGTACCTAGCAGGCAGAGTGCTTGGCACATAGTAGGTACTCAATAAATAATATTAAAAGAATGAATGCTTAATACAACATTGTAAATTAACTATATTTCAATAAAAAATTTTAAAAAAGAGTTAACAAAAAAATCTTATGCCCATTTTAAAAAATGAATGCTTATAGGTGAGATATGAGAAGGTCTAGGTAGAAATGGATAGATTCTGGGAAAATTTCCAAGGTAGATTCAACAGGGCTTGGATGAAAGATGGAAGAGAATTTCTCTCCCTTCCTTGAACCTTCC
>NW_006780610.1:1414078-1429987 GCF_000442215.2 Lipotes vexillifer | reverse complement strand
CCTGCTGAAGAGCTTTTCAACAGCTCCAAGATGCTGGCAGGTCTAACTTATGGGTATCCATTGATTTAGCAATGTTTTTTTTTCCCCCTTAACATTTATTTTTTGGAATTCCATAGGTTAGAGATCAACAAGTTGTAATTATTATAATAGTAACTTCAAGCTATCTGTAACTCTAGTTCTCTTCTCTCTGCTGATTTCTCAAGCCCAGAACCCTCCTAGGCCTAGTAGCTCTGGTAATGGGGGAAGTTTCAGCAGCAAGAAAAATTTGCAGCTGGGCATCAGTAGTTAACTCGGTTATGTAGAAGCCATCCAGTAGTTGAATGTAAATTGGATTTATTTATATGCTTTCCATTTTACAAATGGAGAAATAAGCCCTGGAGAATCTTGTCAAAAGGCGTGTAACTAGTCAGTGTAAGCCCAGATTTCCCTGATACTGGGCTGGTACTTACTAGAGCTGATTTCTTGACAGATTAGCCAAATCCATATACTTTCTTCATTTTTACTGATCCCTCATTGCAGAGTGATTATTTATTAATTTTAATATTGCTTAATGCTTCCTGAGCCTGCTTGTAGGCCCCTGATGAATATGTTCACTTAGCCATGACCTTGCTCTTATGTTGTGCTAATCACTACCAGTTTATATCGCTATCATCCTCTTTGCTTTCAAAATGGTTTGAAATATTGCCTCTCAGTGTCTTTTTCCATTTTAAACTTCAAAATGGTATCTTTTATATTTTCTCCCTGGTTGCCATGGCCAATGTGTATGGAACAATTGGATTATCTTTGCATATATCCCATGTTTAAGTAGGCTGGCCTTGTAGCAACAGTACCAGGTACTGTGGAATCCAGGCACATCAGATGGCTGTCAGCTTCCCACCTTCCTCTGTGTGTGCAGTGGAGGCGTGTATGGACACCAGGGCAGGGCGGGGGTGTATAACAGAAAAGGGGGACAGCTGGGGGTTTAAGTAGTATATTCTCAAGGAATATTTTGAGGGAGGTAAAAGAAGCTGCTTAAAATTTCATGTTTTCTAGAAGACTTTGAAATTGTATAGAGGGTAAGTTTCTTTCTGCTCTTCAGTCCGTTGATTTTGATTCTGACGTTTTAGGACTAGAACTCACATTCCTGTCTAACAAGCAGCATTCTGTGGTGTTGCATAGTGTTGGTTTATACATATGAATTCATTAACATGCCCTTATCGGACTTCCCTGGTAGCGCAGTGGTTAAGAATCCACCTGCCAATGCAGGGGACACGGGTTTGAGACGTGGTCAGGGAAGATCCCACATGCCGCGGAGCAACTAATCCCATGCACCACAACTACTGAGCCTGCGCTCTAGAGCCCGCAAGCCACAACTACTGAGCCCACGTGCCACATCTACTGAAGCCCGCGCACCGCAACGAAAAGTAGCCCCCGCTCGCCGCAACTAGAGAAAGCTCAGGCGCAGCAACGAAGACCCAACACAGCCAAAAGTAAATAAGTAAATTAAAAAACAAAATAAAACATGCTCTTATCATTGAAGGAGATGAATGGGAAATGGGTTCCAGAAATCTCATTCTATGCCATGTTCTTATATGTAGCTCTCTTTTATTATTACCCCTCCATATTCTCAGCACTGTGAGGTGAATATTATTGTACATATTTTGTAGATGAGGAAACTGGGGTTTAGGAAGCTTAAGTATCTCTCTGAAGGTCACACAGCTAATCATTGATGAAGCTGACCTTCGAAATGTAAGTTTTTTTCTGGCTGCAAAGATTATGCTTTTAATAACAGCACCATTTTCCCATATTTTCAGCCATATAAGTACCTCTCCTGTGTTTTCCTTTTCTCCAATTTCAGAATCCTTTATGGAGCATGCAGTTATTGATTAATAAGTCTAGTGGCTTAAAACTAAAGGAGGCTGAGTGTCTGAGATAGAACGGTCCGTATTTCACTGGGAAAAGGCTGTAAGAGGGATGTGGGAGGGGGAGCAGAGAAGGCTTCCTCTGACCTTTCATGAAAATTTTACTGCCTGTGTTTCTATACTGAGGCCTTGTTAGTGGCTCCAGAATATCAGGATTTAGTCTTGTATTCCTCCGAGGCAAAGAGACGTTAAATACTCTGGAACGGGATCTGGAGAGATTCCACAGTTGTGACAGTAGCTTAGATGTTTGGGAATCACCTTCTCCAGACTTAGGGTCAGGAAGCAAATAGCATAACATTCCACAGGTAACTTTTTACTTTTTTAATTTTTAATTTTATTTTTGGCTGCGTTGGGTCTTTGTTGCTGAGCACGGGCTTTCTGTAGTTGCAGTGAACAGGGGCTACTCTTCATTGCGGTGCGCGGGCTTCTCACTGCAGTGGCTTCTCTTGTTGTGGAGCATGGGCTCTAGGCTTGTGGCCTTCAGTAGTTGTGGCTCGCGGGCTCTAGAGCGCAGGCTCAGTAGTTGTGGCGCACGGGCTTTGTTGCTTCCCAGACCAGGGATCGAACCCATGCCACCTGCATTGGCAGGCAGATTCTTAACCACTGCACCACCAGGGAAGTCCCACAGCTACCTTTTAATTAGTGTTTTTGGCTTCTGATTTTGTTAGCAAACAAATATAATGTAACTATCTTATGAGTTCTAGAATCTCAAGCAAAGGGAAAATGGTAAAGAAACATGAAATATTAACTTTTGGTCCCATTTTAAATCCTGTATAATTTAGATTTTATCTGAGTTCCTTTATGAAAACTGTAACCCAAAATAGACATACAGCACGCTAAGGAACCTCATTCACATCTATTTAGGTTTTCTGTTTTGTGTTTATGTTAACTCCCTCTGAAAGAAGTGTGTGGATCATTTGTGTGTTTATTGGCTACATAGCAGATCTACTGTGCAAATCTGTCTGGGGATTTGAAGGGACTGAAGGTCTTTTTAGAAGATAAATCTGAGCCTAGCAAGATTAGAGCAGTAAGAGGGTATTGGGATAAAATTTGAGGCAGAGAACACCACCTGGTGGTTATAAGGAGGACTTGAGCCTTCTGTATTTGTAGTTTTTGCCATAGTGTCAGTAATATCTTTGTCCAAAAATTACATTCTTACTTATAATAATTGAGGATTCAAATTTCTAAGAATAATTTTCTGCCATATGATTTTAGCATTCCCTTATTAAAACTGCTGCCAAAACCCTTAGACCAACCAAACTATTATCTGTGTCCAGCAGAATTGAAACCTCATGTCCTTTGTTGCTCCAAATGCAGGTCCTGTTTATCTCTGTAGAAAATCAATTAGTATCTTTTCACCTCTTTATCAAAACCTCTAACTTTGACATCATGCTTCTTTTATGTGGTAAATTTCTGCTTAGTGGAATGATGGCAGAGGAAATATTAGTGATTTTTCAGCAAGTGTTTGGCAGGTGTCATATAAAAGTAAGTCAGTTTTATCCTGTATAAAAATTATGAAGAAGAGTTTGAAAATTTCCCAGAGTGATTATTAGGGTGAGCAAAGCTGGCAGGGGATGGGAGATTATGTAACAGAATTTTACTGAAATACATATCTGAGATTTCTTTTTTATTGCTATAAGTATCTTTATTATTTGACAATCGTGAATCTAAATAATTCTGTAGTTGGGTAAAGTAGGGACATCAGCTCAAGGGGAAAGGATCCTATTAAGTGAATCTGGATGCATATTTTATAGGCCTGGTTGGGAGGGGAAGATAAAGTTTTAAATTTCAGGCTGAGCCTTGAGCTGGCATGGCATGTCTGTATCTTTTTTCCTGGTAGGAAAACTGAATCCAGGTCTCACTACCATTGAAATGTTTCTTGAGGGAGGGCTGTTCGTGTAAGATAATAAATAGAATGTGACATGACTTCCCATTGTTCTCCTGGGATTTTTAAAAACCATGAGTAACAGTATTATAATATTTACATTTCAACACTCATATTATCAGACACTATAAAAAGCTGCTCCATACTCAAATGCCCACACATTATATAATCCCATTTATATAAAATGTCCAGAATTGGCAAATCTACAGAGACAGAAAGTAGATTTGTGGTTGCCTGGGGCTGGGGTGGGGGAAGTTGGGAGGAAATGGGGAGTGCTTGCTAATGGGGTTGAGATTTCTTTTTGGGGTGTACACTGTCACCAGAATTAGATAGTGATGATGGTGTACAACTATCTGAGAATACTAAAAACCACTGTGTTGTACACTTAAAAATATTTAAACTTAAAGAAAGCTGATTCTTGGAGGAATGAACAAAACCAATTTTTTTTTTTTTTTTTGCGGTACGCGGGCCTCTCACTGTTGTGGCCTCTCCCATTGCGGAGCACAGGCTCCGGACGCGCAGGCCCAGCGCAGGCTCAGCGGCCATGGCTCACGGGCCCAGCCGCTCCGTGGCATGTGGGATCTTCCCGGACCGGGACACGAACCCGTGTCCCCTGCATCGGCAGGCGGACTCTCAACCACTGAGCCACCAGGGAAGCCCCAAAACCAATTTTTTAAAGAAAGGTGATTATGGGAATTCCCTGGCAGTCCAGTGGTTAGGACTCAGCACTAGGTTCAATCCCTGGTTGGGGAACTAAGATCCTGCAAGCTGCACAGCATAGCCAAAAAAATAAAAATAAAATCTAAAAAAAAAGTTTTTTACAGGAATAAAGATACAGACTTACTAGAGAATGGACTTGAGGATATGGGGAGGGGGGAGGGTAAACTGTGACAAAGCGAGAGAGAGGCATGGACATATATACACTACCAAACGTAAGGTAGATAGCTAGTGGGAAGCAGCCACATAGCACAGGGAGATCAGCTCAGTGCTTTGTGACCGCCTGGAGGGGTGGGATAGGGAGGGTGGGAGGGAGGGAGACGCAAGCGGGAAGAGATATGGGAACATATGTATATATATATAACTGATTCATTTTGTTGTGAAGCTGAAACTAACATACCATTGTAAAGCAATTATACTCCAATAAAGATGTTAAAAAAAAAAGTTTTTTAAAGATGATTGTGGTAACAATTCTCTCACTTACGTTCTAGCAGAAATGTTGTCCGATAATCTAAATATTCCACTTTGGGTCTTGAATGTTGTTTTAATTTGTACTTTATTGCCCTGTTCCTGACCTTCACAGGACCACGATGGGCCTCCTGGAATATTGGTGTGTTCATCTGCATTCGATGTGCTGGAATCCACAGGAATCTCGGGGTGCACATATCCAGGGTAAAATCAGTTAACCTCGACCAGTGGACTCAGGAACAGATCCAGGTATTTACACAGCCCAAGAGTGAGTCAACTGCTCCCATATTTCCATGTAAAAGTAGTTCCGGGTGAATTTCAGTCAAACTGGGCATAAAGGTGAAGGTAAAGGAAAGTTTAGTTGTTAAACACTTATGTCACATTTAACATTTTTAATCTTTATATTTAAGACACAGGTTATTCTACTTATATTTTGCTTCCTTCAAAGCTCTAATAGTCTATGGACTAGGACCCCATGGATCCGTGAAGGTATAAAGGGGGATCTTCGGATTATTTTCTAAGGGCCTTGGCATTTGCAGATCTAACGTTTATAGTTTTAGATACTCACTTAAAAAAAGAAAACCCTCCAACACATAGACTTATAATAGCGTTTTTATTGTAGAAATGCATATATGAATCTTGCTTGCTGTTAGGTTGGTGGGCTGGGCATGAGACACTTAAGTTAGTGAGTCCAGCCTGGCCCAAGAGCTGCACCTCGATGTGGCTTCATTGTTCTATATTCTCTTCCTGCATTGAAACTTGTTAATTAAAAAAAAATTTTTTTTTCCTTTGTTTGGGGGGAAAGAAGCTCCAAACAAAACGAGTTGCTAAAGTTGGTTAGAAATAAGAGGTTATTCCTAACAGAAAATGGCTTTAGAAGTTACTTTAGATTACTTTTATGGATTCACTAAAGGACTAAAAGGTTAGTTATATTTTCCAGTTACACTTTACTGTATCTTATGAAGGAAATTACATGCCATGGAGGTATTTGGGAATTTGAAGATTTTTTTAAATCTTGGAATTTCTCTCTCACAAGTGTTAAGAAGTCTTTCAAAAGCCTAATGAGAAACACATTTATTGGTACTACAACGGAATAGGTTAATTACTGCTATAAACTCAGAATTGTAGTTGTTCCTGATTATTGCCTGCCTGATTAGGCACTGATTATTGCCTGCCAAGTAGACATTTTGATTGGCAGCTATGTCTTGGACTTTCAAATGGGATCTTGAATTATTATTGAATTAAGTGTGTCCTGTCAGACAAATCTTTCAATAAAAGGAGGAGGGGTGGCAGGAAAGACAGCTGTGAAAGTAAATGGTTGGGAGTAGAGCAGAGAGAATCATGGATTGGAAACCAGAATACAGGTTTAAATCTCGGTTCTGCCACTCCCTAGGTTGGTTCTTCAATTGTAAAATGGTACAGTTGGGTGAGAAGTTGATTTCAGTTCTTTCCTGATGTGACATTCCTTGTTTCCACATCTTTTTTATTGCAGTGCATGCAAGAGATGGGGAATGGAAAGGCAAACCGACTTTATGAAGCCTACCTGCCTGAGACCTTTCGGCGACCTCAAATAGACCCGTATCTTTTCTGGAGCAACTCAGAAGGCTGAGTGGTTTTTTTGGTGTTTTGGGAGAGTCACACAAGACTCAGAACCCATGATCTGACTGGGCCATATTTATATGTGGATTAGTCGAAGTCTGGCTTTTCCTCTCTCCTGCAACCAAGACACACAGGAAGTCCACGTATACTTTGTAATGTCAGAATGGTGGTGTCACATGGGGAAGACTTGTTCAGGAATTAAGACTGCAGTGGTTCACTGTGAATTCTTCCATAAAATGACATCTCCAATAATTTTTGGATCTCTGAAACCATTGTTTGATAAAAAGAATATTTATCGTGCTATGTTGAGTTAGCAAAACTGCCATTCATTTTTAACACCTTTTTATGTCCTAGCTCAAAGAATTAACTGTTGTTGACCAGTTAATCCATAACTTTCTTCCCCCATCCCCTCAAAAGGAGATAGCACCCAGCTCACAAAACCAAACCCCCTGAACACAGTGCTTCTCAAAATGTGGTTTGTAGACCATCTTATTAGAGCTCGCTTTTGGTGGGTGCAGGTGGAACCTGTTAAATGCAGATTTGGGACCCTGCAGAGGATCCACTGATCAGAGTCTGGCAGTGGGGCACAAGAGGTTATAAGGGGCACTCGGGTGTCTTTGTTTAAGACTTGTTGACTTAAGGGCTTTAAAATAGATAATTGACTGCTTTACCTGTATTCTAGAACAGCCACAGGCTCCACTGATGTCAAAATGAAGATTGATCCCATTTTCTGCTATCATTACTCTGAAGGAAAATCCTAGGAAATGGTGATTCCCTTCAGTAACCACGAAGGAGGCATTTAAAGGTTTTGGTCAGGGAAACCCCACGTGAAGTGACAGGAGCCATATGGGGAAACCAGGCAGGAGGGAGAGAGGAGAACAATGTTCCATGGGATACAAATTGACCTTTTATAATCATTCCATGAGAAAGATTTGTTTGATTTATCCTTAATAAGCTTTTTGCAGAGCTGTCGAGGGATTTATTCGAGATAAATATGAGAAGAAGAAATACATGGACCGAAGTCTGGACATCAATGCCTTTAGGGTTGGTTGTAAATCTTTCAAGTTTTGTTCATAATAAGTAATTTGCTTATTAATCAGCCCAGGTGGGAATTTGAAGAACAGCTACCAAAATACTCTAAGACCATAAAGAAAAAAAAAAGTAGAAAAAAGCCAGCTGTAGAATCAAGACCATGAGGTTTCATGGAGCAAACTTTTGCCACAGGGATGGACCAACCATCAGTGAATTCTTTACCTTGATTCGGATTTAGATGTTAGTGATTCCCAGTTCCAAATTCTTCAAATGGACATGTTGGGCATACTAGATCAAACAGAATAATATGTGTGTGTATGTATATACACGTGTGTGTGTGTGTGTGTGTGTGTGTGTGCATGCATTTTTTTGCTGTAAATGCAGTCAACAAAATTAGGTGTAATTAAAGCACCAGAGTTTCCTTCAGTTTGACCAGCATATTATTTCCAGTGTGTTGACAGACTGCCAATGGGACCCTTGTTCTTGAGAGGGGGTTCTAGGAGACTCCCAGTTGCCAAATACACTTTTCATCCTAGGCGTGTAGTTAGAATCTGAAATACAGTGTATGATAACTGGACAAGTATAACATACAGGAGGAAATACAACACGGTTTCCGGAAGAAGAAAATATGCCTGACTAATGACAACTAGAGTGGAACCAATAAATATGACTATTTAGACCTTCAGAAAGCCTTTGACAAGACTCTATAGTAAATTTGCCTTGGAATAATTAACTGTTTCTCTAACCAAGGAAGTATGGAGAATATGGGATTCTCCAGTTCTAGCCAAGGACCTATCTAGCTATCCTCTATCTTCTATCTGTTATTTATTTTAATGGAAGATGTACTAGCCAGTGAAATCATTAAGTTTACACAGGGCTCTAAGCCCTTCCAGGTAATTTAAAGTCAAGCTAATTGGAATCATCTCCAGACTGATCTTTTGAGCTTGTGTGAAAAGGGACACTAACTGGGAGGTGAATTTCAGTGTAGGCAAGTGCAGGGTAATACGTGTAGTTAGGTAAAGATAATTCCTTCTCAACTTAGTATGAAGGACTCTTACCTCACAGTCATCCAGAAAAGGGACCTGGAAGTTATTGTAACTGTCCCAAGAAAGAATTAACCCAGTGTACAGCTACAGCTTGGATGGCATCATCAAAAAGGGTTTGAAACCAAAGCACAAACGTTTCCTTTCATTTGTAGAAAACTATGGTCTGTCTCCTTAGCTCTGTTCATTGTACCAGAACATATGAAATCAGACGAGGTCAGAAAAAGGTATCTGAGATAATTCAGAAGGTGAGAGAAGAGGAAAGAGTAGCTATATGGAGATAGATAGTGGTCATTCATAATTAGGTTGCTGGTGTACCGTACCCATGAAAGCAGCCTGTTTTACTCACTGAATGTTTTCATTTAGGAAGGAAATATTTCCTATGTGCCAAACAGCTATTTCAAACTTTTTTATTTGATGTACTTAGATTTTTAAAAAATACTCTTGCAAAGATTTATATGCCAAGAATTAATATTTGCTAAGTGAAGGCATTTATTATCAAATCTAAAAGAAACTGGCTTTGTTTATTAAAGAGTATTCTTTTTAAATGGACAGATAAGACATTTTTAACTTCAAGAAATAAAGTGCTCTGTATTAAAGCATTACACTATGCATGAAACAGACATAGCTGCGTGTGTTCTTCATGATTATAATACCACTTTATAGATAATATGAAAGTTAAAGTGGAAAATCCATGCCTACTCTTATCTTTACTAATGATTATCATTTTGGTGTGTTCCCCCATTTTCTCCTACTTTTTGGAGGCGTAATTATAATACAGTTATATAGAATGTCTCCTGCTTTCACTCGACTTAACAGATCATTTTTTTTGTAACATTACTTGTTAGTTTTCACAACTTGTAATTGTTGAATCTTATTCACTGAGTAACTAGATCACAGTTTATTTTACTGTTCTCCCCTGTGGCATAAAGGTTAAGTTTTTCTTCAGCATATAAAATTCTGGGATGAAGTTCTTGGTGTATATAACCTTTTCCATGTTTTGGATTATTTTCTTAAGATACATTACAAAATATCGTATTATCTAGGGTAAAGGGTTTCAGTATTTGTCTCTTTGTACTTTTGCCAATATACTTTCTAGAAGTTGTGCTATTTTATACTGTCCTCTCAACATTGGGTAAGAGTGGTAAGAGTGGTAGTTTGGTAGTTACTCATTGGGTAAGAGTGGTAGTTTTACTCAATCCCTACCAATATTAGATATTATTATTAAGATTTTTCTCCCTCAAAAAGTGTTTTTTTTTTTTTTTTTTTGGCTATGCCTTGCAGCTTGAGGGATCTTAGCTCCCCAACCAGGGATTGAACATGGGCCCTCAGCAATGTAAGCGCAGAGTTCTAACCAATGGACCTCCAGGGAATTCCCCCCAAAATGAATTTTAAATTTCACTTTTCGATCATTAGCAGGGCTAACCATTTTTCATGTGTATGCTATACTTCCTTTTGTTTGTAGTCAAATCTTATTTTTTAAAAAAGCAGCAGATCAACATTACAATTCAAGAACCTAATGTAAATATGCACTTGACAATGAAGCACATTTGAGTATGGAGTGAAAAAAGTTTTCAAAAAAACCATCAAATGTATCATCTCCAAATACCCAAATAATAAATCACCTCTACAGGCCTTTTGTTGAGTGGAATCATAAACAAAGAACAGAAGATTTATTGCTGTGAAAACAAATCTGTAGTACAGTAGTATGAATCTTGGGTATTAAGCATAATCAGTTGAATCAAGTTAGGAAGTTGAAAATCTAATAAGAAATTTGTGTGTATGAGAGAAAGTCTATAAGCCAGCTGACCCAAGAGCAACTGAGATATCAAACTTGTTCAGTGAGACCAGACATTATTTTAAATCTCCATATTTTGAAAGCAGTTAAAAATTACAATTCCAACAGCCCACAAACTAAATTAAAAAAACTGTAGAAAGCATTAAAACTATGTTCAAAGAGCCACTTTTTCAGCTCAATTTCAGCACCCCAAGGGAAAAGAAAAGCATCCATGACTATCACAGGTGAAAACAGAATGAATGTCATCGGAATCAGTTATTTTTCCCCACTGAGGTATAAAATCTATATAGAAATTTGATACTGTAACAAATTGTACTTCTCATAGTTCTGTTTTAATTTCCTTTAAACCCTGTTTAATATAGTTTTTTAAATTGTTATAAAAATGTTTTCATGATTCTGAATCTGGTTCCAGTTCTTTTTCATTTATTTTTATATCAATATTTAATACACTGGCTACCAGTTCTAATCAGAAAAAAAATCTTGGATGTCTCTTCATTATAACAGCGTATTCAGCAGAAATGACTGATGTGCAAGCAAACCATAAAAGGTGCAGCTCTCTGGAAATCACATTTCGTAGATTGTTTCAGTCTGAATATTCTTTACGATGATTTTTGATGGAAGACTCTTCCAATCTTGTAAACATCAGTGTGCACAGTCTTGCTACTACGTAGTTTCATATCCTTGGACAGGAGGGCCGGTTCACAGCTAGTGAAAGCGAGAGCAGTCTAAGTTTTAATGGCTGATAGACCCTACATCCTACAGGAGGAAAGCACTTTTCCTTTTTTGCTACTTAAGAATGTGGCAGAAATGGATGCTGAGGTAGCCCCATCAATCCTTATTTTTTTCTTTTTTTGTAAATTTGGTCTCAGAATTCTGGAAGGGTGACATTTCGAAGAAGCCACTGCTGGGACTGGCTTCCATTGCAGTCTCTAATGCTGGGCACCTGGCTATCCTCTTCTGTGGCTTTATCTAGGCACTGATTACTGTTCACATGCTGCAGGGTTAATTTCACCAGGTCATACTCCCAAAGTTGGTTGCCTTTTAGGTGGTAGCATTTGAGCATTGTGACTGGGCCATTAAGTTTGGATACACCCAAGCAAAGGTCATCTGTTCTAATTTCTTTGTTGGCAGTGTAAGAGAAAACCTGATTACCTCCCATACCGTGACAGTTAAAAATTCCAACTTTTTCATTCTCTTTTCTAACCATGTTATCCAGACACTGATTTGTTTCCACATTTCGTATCTCTCCCAAAGAGAAATAGTGATGTAGAATCTGAGAATCTGCATAAATATTCTCTAGGTACCAAAAGAAAGGTCTGCATTGGAGTTTGCGTCTTAGACCAAGTCTTGGTGATATATCTCCATAATCTACCTTTGTAACACCTGGATAAATTATATAGAAGAAATGCTTGAATTCATCCATACACACTTCTGCAAGTCATCTGTTATTTTTGTTGATAATCTGCCCTGTGCCTCCTGGAAATGTGTAGGGTGTAGCTTTCTGAAACACGTGTCCAACATGTGAGCAAGTAACAATCTCCAAAGTTCCTCCACACTGCCAAATCCTAAAGGAAATTTCTAGGTTTTCTCCTCCCCAAATATCCATTCCAGCATCATATGTTCCAATTTCCTGAAAGTAATCTCTGTCTATTGAAAAAAGGCCTCCTGCCATTGTAGGTGTTCTCACAGGAAGAATTCCATCACCTTTCCTTCTGTCCATTTCTCTTTGGGGAACAGGATACCAGCGAAAATTAAGCTTCCAGTTGAATCCACCATAGGTTATGTCAGAACCTGCCATGTACTCAAAAGTATCATCACTGATCACATCAGTGATAGGATAGTCCACTGTCTTCCTGTCATGTTTCATCCTGGCTAAGAGGGGCTCCAGCCACCCCACTGTACACTCACAGTGAGCATCTTAAAAGGTGATCACTAGGCCTTTAGACACTGCAGCTCCTTTCAACCTAGCTCTGATCAATCCAGAGCATTGCTTCATTCAAATGACATGAACTGGTAATTTAATTTTTTCACATAACTCTCTAGAGGTCTTTTCAAAAAGTCTCTTTCACTGGCATCATCTACTAGAACAATTTCTTCTCGCATGTGTCTTGGTGAGCGATTAATGACACTATGGACAGTTCGCAGAAGTGTGCTCCAAGCCTCATTGTGGGAAACAATCACCACACTTGTTGTGATAATATTCCTTGTATCCAGGAATATTATCTGGATACACCTTTGTTTTACACCCTTCTAACCTAACATCTGGTAAAGATCTGTTGAGTGCAATCATCTCATTTGCCGTTAAATTGAACTGATTGATTTTAAACATCTCTTTCATCTTTTCTTGATCCTCTTTAGTAGGAATGACGACTGGTTTCCCCATTTCTCCAGGACCTTCATGAGGCTTTTGTACTGGCTCTAGAACATCCCCAGCAGGAAGTCCTCTCTCTATTTTTTCATCACATTTGTTGCATTCACTGAAGTAAAACAGCAGGAACATATCCACGAGTACCCAAATCAAGGAGATGGCTAGCACCACCTTGCAATACGCAAATTTTCTCATGGCACTTTAAGTCAAATGCAAATTTTTTTAATATATATAAATATACAAAGATCATGAAAATTATTCCAATCCAGTTTCATCAGAAATCACGTTCATAAAAATAGCCTTGGTCTGCGCGCGGCGGCGGCGGCGGCGGCGGCGGCGGCGGGCGCTCCTCGGGGCCGGCCCGGGAGGTCGCGGCGCGGTCCCGTGGGCAGCAGCGCGGGCGCTACTTTGCCGTCAGCCGCTTCGCCTCCTCGACCACTGCCTGCGGCTCCCCCGACGCGAGCCCCGCCTCCGCCGCCTATACTTCCTTTTATATGCCTGTGTTCTTGTTTACTTTGTGGCTCTGTTATGCATTTAGATTTGATGATAAAAATGTGACCAGTAACAGTATAAACTGTGAAAGTATTATGAAACTGCCTCTGAAAGTAACAAAAACTGAGAAAGACTTTCTAATCTGGTTTTGATGTGCTTTTTGGTTTTATACAGATGATGCATTCAGGACACCCTAAAAGGGATACTTGAATCCTTTTACTCATTTTTGCCTTATTTTCTTGGTTTTTGTTTTTCTAATCTTTAAGCTTGGTTTATTTTCTTATTTTTAAAAAAGGAGATGAAGAGGGAGAGAACTTTTGATGGAAGTTAGAAAATCACAAAGGCTGTATGCCGAGTAAGATGAACAGTTTTCACCCCTGTGCCAAGTTGAGCAAGTTAAACTAGGGTCAAAAAGGGGCAGCAAAACCGGTGAAATTGTTTAACCCCTGTAGATAACCCCGTCTGCACACTAGCGGTCATAAGTGTGTTAGACAGAACCAAGGAGGGAGGTGCTTGAGAAATTTGAAAGGTGCCTCTTGCAGCCTTGAGGCCAGGGTGGAAGAGGCCAACACTCATGCCCCACACCAAGAAACCCTGAGTTTGTCAGACTCCTACATCAGATTCAGTAGGGATATTTGTGTCCTTTTGGGCCATTTGAGGTTATAGTTTGTTGAACTGTTAGTCACCATGGGGCCTGTTCTTTGTCTTGTTTTGTTAAATCACCATAGAAAGAAAAAGATGACAAGTGGAAAAGAGGGAGCGAACCAGCTCCGGAGAAAAAAATGGAACCTGTTGTTTTTGAGAAAGTTAAAATGGTAAGTGGGGAAGTATGTGCACTGCGTGGACGGCCTTGTTCACATGGCGTGTTCACATGTGGAGGGGACAGGTGGGGTGGTGTTGATAGCATATCTCACCGTTGCACCTGGGGCTAAAGGGGGTCCACGTTTAGGTTAGATCACCCGCTGACATTTCTGCTGCTTTCTCATTGCCTTGTTGCTGCCTGATCTGCTCTGTAACACTTCTTTTGGGGTCCAGATGGGAGCTTAGGAAATGCATCTGTCCCATCTGAGCAAGAGGCACGTTTCATGGCAGAATGCCAAGGCTCTGTGACACCTTCTGAGCAGAGGCTACATTAGTCCTTCTCTCCTTAGACCTTCTTTACCTCGTTTTCCTGTTGTGGTTAAGAACAGTCCAGAAGCCAGGCTATCCTCATCCATTTTAAACCATCCCTTCTTGTATTCTTGCTCTGTCATATGGAAGTAGACACCTTTCTTTAACCACAGGACATGTTGTGGCAGTGGTAGTAGATGCTCCGCTATAGGAGTTTAGATTCTTGGGAAAGAGGACTTTTTACTGTTTGCTTAAGGAAGAGTCTTTTATCATCATTCTGAATTGCACTGTCTGCAGAACACATTCCTTAGTGATACTGGCAGAGTGAATTAGGTAACCTTTAGCTGAGCTCCTTTTCAGTATTAAAGGTTTTCTAATCACTGGGAGATGTGCTGGCTCTTGTACCATCGGACACCTGCCTTTATTCTTGGCTTTTCCTGGGACCAGAAAGTGCTGCTCCTGTTGGATACCCTGATCTGTGGTTGTCTTGGTTTCAGAAAGATCTGTCTCTTCAGAAAGCCAAATAAGCACAGATGACAGCTTTGTTTTTCACTTTAGCTTTGTTTTCTGCACTGTGCCTCCTGACTTGATTTTTTCACACAATACTTCCTGAGTTGTGTTTCTTTGGTAACTCTCTTTGAATAACAGCAACCATGCCACAAGAATCCCTGTGGCTTTACAGTAGGGAGGAGAATAGAAGGTTCAAAAACACCTGCTTATTTTTTTCTGTAACGTATTTTCACCTTAGCCACAGAAAAAAGAAGACCTACAGCTACCTCGGAAATGTTCCCCGAAATCCACAGCACCTGTCATGGATTTGTTGGGCCTTGGTAAGAGTTAGACTTTTCCACTCCCATAATCATACAAATTTTGATGAATTCTCTGTGATCCTGGGAAGATAGGTAGAGATGGGACTCTTCAGTTGGTGGCTTCATCACTATGAAGATGGTTCCCTCGTGTTCTTCCTGTTGTTTTACATCTGAGCAGTTGTTCTAAGAGGTGTTTCATTTTTCACTGTACTGTGAAAAATGTACAGTGATAGAGTAGTGGTTAAGTACAGTAGTGGTGGAGCATGGCCTTTGAAGCCAAAGTCCCAACTCTGCCACTTACTATCTATGTGACCTTGGGTAGCTTACTTAACCTCTAAACATTACTTTCCTAACCTATGTAGTGAGGATGATACCAGTCTACTTCAAAGATGATGTTGGAAGGATTAAATGAGATAATGCCTCTAAAACTCTTAGCTCCTTGCCCAGCACAAACTAAGCGTTCATTAAACGTTAGCATGTTTCACTAAACCAGCACCTGTGAGCCCTGCCCCCCATCCCTCTCATTTTCCAGGTGCATCCTGTTCCTGAGACGGCCCATTACCTTGTGATCATGATTTTCCTCCAAACTTTTGAAACCCTGAGCTAGTGGTTCTACCCCTTTCAGAAATAAGAGCCTATTCTTACCTTTCGCAGTACTGATGGCTATACTTTGTTTCAGTCCATTCC
>NW_006780610.1:1388072-1414068 GCF_000442215.2 Lipotes vexillifer | reverse complement strand
GCTATACTTTGTAACAGTCAATTCCTGCTGATTTAGGTTATTGGCTACTTCGGCTTCTAATGTCTGTACTTTTCATTTCTCTCTGAAAATGAGTCCTACACAGCTTTGCCCCTCAAATAGCCCGAAAGGAGCCAGCCAGCCCCCTTGTGGTGGTGCTAACGTAGCCTTCAAGCCTGGGTTTCTGCTGTCCTTTGCCTGAAAGCTGGACTACAAGCTTCTCCAGACTGTTCTGGGGAATGTGGGGTGAGGCCTCTTGTGAGATGCCCCATCCAAGCTGGGTGGTTCCAGAGCATAGGTTTCTGGGTCCATGATGGAGCATGGGGGCCTTCGCTGCTTTGTGTCTAGAATAGAAGGAAGGAATGGGCTTAATGAGCAGTGCTACGTTTTAACTTTGATCTGTCTTTCCAGATGCTCCTGTGTCCTGCTCCATTGCAAATAGTAAGACCAGCAATACCCTAGAGAAGGATTTAGATCTTTTGGCCTCTGTTCCATCTCCCTCATCTTCAGTTTCCAGAAAGGTGAGTCTTGTGGGTGCCTCAGGATTAAAGAGCATTCCGGAAACGGTGATTTTGATAACTTAATCATGGAACCAAGTCATGCTTCCTTGGTGGAATTGGACTTTGGTTTTCTTGGTTCTTCCCTTAACGCTATCATCTCTGTTACAGCCTAAGGTTACTGTTCATTCCATGTTGTCTCCTGCCCAAAAAGAGTGGGCCCTTTGAGTGGACTTCTGTTGAAGGTGTGTCAGATTGTAAAGGCTGATCCTGTAGGTCAGCTTCTCAGCCTGAGTTATTGCCAGAGAGTTTGTAAGTAGGAAAGACTTGAAACCTTTAATGGCTACCGTTTGTGGAACACCTGCTGTGTACAACAGGCACAGTGCTAGGTGATTTTGTATCTCATTTTGTATATTTCATTTATGATTTAAAATACTCACCACAGGGCTTCCCTGGTGGCGCAGTGGTTGAGAGTCTGCCTGCCGATGCAGGGGACACGGGTTCGTGCCCCGGTCCGGGAAGATCCCACATGCCACGGAGCGGCTGGGCCCGTGAGCCATGGCCGCAGAGCCTGCGCGTCCGGAGCCTGTGCTCCGCAACCGGAGAGGCCGCAACAGTGAGAGGCCCACATACCGCAAAAAAAAAAAAAAAAAAGAAAGAAAGACTAAAATACTCACCACAACCCTGCAAAATGAATCTTTTATAGATGAGGAAATGTTAGTTCAGAAAAGTTAATGTGACTAGCTTCTCGTTGCACAACTACTAAGTGGTGGCACTGGGATCTTAATTCAGTTCTCTCTGGATGCATCGGTTGTAGGTCATTTTTATTTGTTTATGTGTTAGTTTTCCACCAAATCACATTGTTTTGCTAAAGAACAAAGAATTGTACCAGAGCTTAACTATCAGGTGTTTCCAGATATTTATATGGTAAAAGTGTCAGGAAGCTATTAACTCAAGCCACGAATTCTTTTGCAAATGTTAGAAGCGGCAGAGAGATGCGGGAGGTCCTTACAGAGACCCCCATGAGGTCCATTCCAATCCCCACCCCCCTCCCTCTTTGCCCTAAGGTTGTAGGTTCCATGCCAACTGCGGGGAGTGCCGGCTCTGTTCCCGAAAACCTAAACCTGTTTCCAGAGCCAGGGAGCAAATCAGAAGAAACAGGCAAGAAGCAGCTCTCTAAAGACTCCATCCTTTCACTGTATGGATCCCAGACGCCTCAGATGCCTGCCCAAGGTAGAGTTCATGGGAGTCATGGCAATGTGCCGGACAGAGACGTGAGGCCTTACATGCAGGAATCATTTGCTGTGACAGGGGCAGTTGCTCTGGGGGCCAGGACATCACACTCCAAACAAACCTGAACATGACGTTCTTTGTGAAGCTACCAAGTATCAGGAGATAGAGATTAACATAACTCAGAACCATACTTCTGTGGGGTCTGGCATCACAGCTCTGTGAAGTCTGACTCAGGATCTGGATCTGGACCCTAAAGGGGAAGTGGCTGGGTCAGCAGCCTGCTGGAAGCCATAGCAAGTCTTGTAGGGGCTCTGTCTAACCGTTTTGCTGTGTAAAAGAGCATTCTGAGTTGAGTAATCCTGAGGAATTCTAGCTGGAAAGGAGCAGCCAGTGAGAGTTTGGACTCACCTTGTACGCATTCCTCTTTAACAGATCTGTATGTATGTTTTCTTGGCAGCAATGTTCATGGCTCCTGCTCAGATGGCATATCCCACAGCCTACCCCAGCTTCCCTGGGGTTACACCTCCTAACAGCCTAATGGGGAGCATGATGCCCCCACCAGTTGGCATGGTAGCTCAACCAGGAGCTTCTGGTATGGTTGCCCCCATGGCCATGCCTGCAGGCTATATGGGTGGCATGCAGGCATCCATGATGGGTGTGCCAAACGGAATGATGACCACCCAGCAGGCCGGCTACATGGCAGGCATGGCAGCTATGCCCCAGACTATGTATGGGGTTCAGCCAGCTCAGCAGCTGCAGTGGAACCTTACTCAGGTAAGCTGCTCCATTTCACTCAGGACAAGAGTTTTGAGCCTCCCTCAAGTCTGTCTCACTTAGTGTCTCTCCCTTACCCTTTGAATCCTTACAGTGTAGATGAGCTATTGCCAGAGGCATTCTCAGGTTTGCTTCATTTATTTATTTTTTTAACAGAAGATCTGTCTAACCTCAGACTTTCTAAGGCATTTTGGGTTCCTGTAGAATAAGGGTAACTGCCTAATTCTAAAACTCTCCACACTACCACATCTAATAGAATACTACAAACCTCAAATTACATGACAGTAGGCACATAAACACCGAAATCCAGCGGAGCCAGCATCACAGAGAGACCATGTGAAAAGAGGAGAGGGAGCAGGGGGCTAGAGGTGACAGAGCATAGATAAAATCACCCCCTAGAAAGAGAAGGCCCTGTCCTGATTAGAGACATGCTGAGAAGAGGTCTGAGTCGTGGTGGAGTAGAACTCTGGTTACTTGGAGAATAAAAAACAAGGGACTTGAGGGCTTCCCTGGTGGCGCAGTGGTTGGGGGTCCGCCTCCCGATGCAGGGGACACTGGTTCATGCCCCGGTCTGGGAATGTCCCACATGCCGCGGAGCGGCCGGGCCCGTGACCCATGGCCGCTGGGCCTGCGTGTCTGCTCCGCAGCGGGAGAGGCCGCAGCTGTGAGAGGCCCGCGTGCCGAGAGAAAGAAAAACAAAAAACAAAAAAAAAAACAAGGGACTTGAAATATATAGGTTTATGGGTGGTAGCTTTGGAAAAGCATTGTGTCTAGGAGAGATGGGGATGACCTAGAAGGAGGGGGTGCTCTTTGGAGACCTGGTGGTGAAGGGGAAGTAAGAAATGAGAAGTGGAAAAGAGAATCACAAAATCAGAAGATCCACCATTCTCCTTCCCACCAAATAATCATTTCACTATACTAACAGAAGAGGGCGCTCTTGTACTAACAAATCTAGTAGTCTCCCCAGACCCTCTCACCTGTCTGTATTATTGCTGATTCGGAAAAACAGAGCTCTACAAACTTTACAGAGTGGCAGATGACATTCGTACAAAACTACTATGAGAAGAAAATAGAAAATGAAAAATCAAAACATTTCAGGAAGTGGAAATTCTCCCCCCAAAGCAGTCATGAAGTAGAAGAAAACTGTTACACAATCCACCAATCTGAATTAAATGTCCTATAACAAACACTTGCAGATAAGACAAAACAGCCTGAATCAGAAATTTTAATTTTTACAAGCAAAATGGACAAAAAACTGGAAGTTGTGAAGTGAAAGTTTACTGAACTCAGGAAACAAATTGAAAAATGACACAATTATCTTAGAAATAGACTGAATTACAAGTTAGTCAAAGGAGAATAGATTCAACTGAAAATATATTTGGCATTGAGGAAAGGCATGAAACAGCTCAGAGAAGAGAACTAAATATAGAGAGCTGTAATAAGAATCAGAGAGAAAGTAATGCAGAAGTTAGGCAAAGAAGACCTAACATAAATATATTTGGAGACTCCCAAAGAAAAAGACAAAATAGTGGAACAGAATTAATATATTTAAAACTATAATACAAAACCATTTCTTAGAAATAAAAGACTTGAATATAATATTGAAAGAACCCACTGTGTATCTGGAAAAATTGACTCAGAATGGTCAACTCTAACATATCCCAGTAAACTTTTAGACTCTGTAGACAAGAAAAAAAATCCATGAGTCCATAGTGATATTTTTTAAAAGTGGGTGTGGGATAGAAGGAGGGAAAGCCTTCTTTGCTGAAGAATGACAACTAATAATTGTAGAAAGAACAGGGTATTCACACATTCTTAAAGAAATACCCTTCAGATTACTTATTAAGTACAGTGAAAGAACATATGATGGATACAACCTTAGATAAGTGATCAAACATAGAATTATCAACAGTGGGGCACATTAATTTCATGTGCTTCCTGGTATCTTATACTAAGAAGGACACATTATCACTTACATAGAAGTTTTGCCCAAAATATTTAACTTGGATCCAATCATAAGAAAACATGAGATAAATCTGAATTGAAGTATTTTCTGCAAAATAACCTACCTGGACTCTTAAAACAGTGTCAGGAAAAAATGGCGGGGGAACTCTTCTAGATTAAAGGAGACTAAAGAGATGTAAAATTGAAACGTAATGTATATTAGAATATAGTGTTAATATTAAACGTCTTGGACATATTAGTTGTAATGTGGTTCTAGGAAAGTCTTCTTTCTTATGAGATGACTCCTGACTTATTAAGGGGTGAAATATCACGATATGTGCAATTTTCAGCGCCCATCAAAGATTTTTAAAAGCTGACACGTGTATATATCAGAGAGAGAATAAGGCAAAAATGTTAACAATTGGTGAATTTAAGGAGCGATATATGGGTTTCATTGTACTATTCTTTCAACGTTTCTGTAAATTTGAAATTTTCTTTAAAAGCTGGAGGAAGAAAAATAGTTATACCTTTTCCTAAAGGAAAAGAACTTAAACAGAAAATGGACCAGACTTGGGAAATTTAAGGCATTTTTCTTTGAGAAATAGCTTCTTCTGTTCACTGCCAGAGGCCAGGCTTCCAGTTGAATTCATAAAGAGGCCCCACCCCCACCCAGGCCTGATGCCACCGACTCTTTTCTCCCAGCAATTTCCCTTCTCATACACTGAAGTCCTGAAGACATGTTGGTCTTTTTTCTTTTTCTTTTTTTTTGCCTTCCTTTGTTCATTCTGAATCGTCCAGTTTCCTTTTCTTCTTCTTCTCTCTGCTGGAGCACTTTCCCTGACACTGTCAGTAATGACTCTGCTGGAGATAAGACAGGAGCGCCAGCGTGGAGACTTCTCTTTATACTCTCAGGGTTGCCCACGGCCAGTTCACAACAGGCCCCTTCTTTTCAGGATGAGAGATTGGAAAAGAAACAGAGACTAACCTCCCATGCCGCTTTTATGTTGACTTGCTCCAGGATTCCCCCTTCCCTTACCGAGCACTAGTCTCAGACAACATCTCCCTTCTGGAAAGTCCTTCATCTTCGTGGTCTGATATCCTCGGAATGATCCGAGAGGGTTCAGGGCAGTTACGTACCACGACAGAGCTCCCCTTTGTCTCACTCTCCCCTCCCCGCAGGCGGAAGGACTCCTTCCCTGCCTGTTGCTCTAATTGGCCGCAGGTCCACAGCCCGGTCTGAGAGTCTCCTCTCTCCCTTTCAGATGACCCAGCAGATGGCTGGGATGAACTTCTGTGGCGCCAACGGCATGCTGAGCTATGGACAGTCCATGAACGGCGGGAATGGACAGGCAGCAAATCAGACTCTCAGCCCTCAGATGTGGAAATAAACACAAAGCACCTGGATGACTACCACTCTCCTCAGCTGCCTCTCTCCCCATGTTTCCTCTTTCCCCAGCTGCTCCCCTACCCCCATCCCCTTTCCTACCTCTGTCTGGTTGGTTTAGAAACTGCTCAATCTGTCACCTGGGACTTGGCATTCTGCCCAGCCCAGCCACGTCCCAAACATGCGGACCTCTCTGTTGTTTTCTGTCGTGCCTGTCCCCTAGCTCTCCTGACTCCCTCCCCAGGCTCAGCCCTGGTCCTCTCCTGGCACCAGCACCTTAGCAACTGTTGGCAGAAGGCACTTAGACTGCAGGATCAATGTGCACACCTTTGAGCACCTTTCCCACCAGGTGAAACCTCCTATCGGACTCAGAAAGGTCTGATAAGCTATTTCCATATGTTTAAATTTGGGGTGAAAACAGAGGCATCATGCTCCCCTGACTTATGGGAATGAAGAAAGTAATGAAATCAAATTAATTATTCCTTGGGTCTTAGAGCAGTTTGGCCCTAGCCCTGGCATGAGGCAAATGCCCTCCTACGAGGACGAGCAAAAATATGACTCTACTTTGCACTGAATTGCTTTCTGAATCGCTTTCTGAATCAGGCTTCAGGACTTGCTGCTTCGGCCAGCCTTTATTAGCACCAAAGACTCTACAAAGGTTCCCCACAAAAACACACACCCGTTTCCCTGCCTCCCTCCTGCCTTCAGTAGGATCTGACTTTGTGGCTGGAGGACCAACCCCTCCCGTGGGAATGCAGAGCTTGTGTGCTGTGTGTGTGTGTGTGTGTGTGTGTGTGTGTGTGTGTGTGTGTGTGTGTGTGTATTCCACCTCCCACTCCCTCCCCATCTGCTCTGGGTATTTTTGGTTTTGTTTTTTTAGTTTTAGGTTTGCAACAGAGAGGAGTTAATTTATCAACAGCCTAAAACTGTTGCCAGTTTTTCTTTAGTTAAGAAAAGGTACAATCTCATTGGTAGCTCCCTTCCTCCTTTCCCCTCTCCGCCCTGCCAGTCGCTCTCTCCTGCCGGTGTGTCCAGGCTGCTCTGTGTCCCCACCTGTCCAGGTGTATGAGGCAGAGGGCCTGGGCAGCTTTCCTCTTAGTCATCGTTCACCCCACTTGAAAATTAAAACAGGAAAACTTTGCTTAAAAGATTTCATCTTTGGGAACCACAACTCCTGGTTGCCTTTCTCCTGAGTATGTGTAAATTCCTTAATAAATATTGCAGGGAAGGACCACTCGCTTGCTCTCACTGTGTCACTCTTGGAGGAGGGTGAGTTCCACGCAGGTTTTCTGCTTTGCAGGGGCAGTTCCCTTACTTTCCGTATTTTTAAAAACTATTACATTTAGGATGGATAAACAACAAGGCCCTACTGCACAGGGAACTATATCCAATCTCCTGGGATAAACCATAATGGAAAAGAATATAAAAAAAGAATGTATATATGTATATAACTGAGTCACTTTGCTATACAGCAGAGATTAGCACAACATTGTAAGTCAACTGTGTTTCCATTAAAAAACAAAAAACTTTGTACAGAACATACCCAGGGGCCAGGCCCAGGCCCAGGCAGTCAGAAAGGGGGCCTTTCTCCAGGGGTGTCTAGAGTTGTGAGGGAGGGAACTCTGGATTTCTGTACCTGCTGGAGTCCCAGCAGTCCCAGAAGCACTCCCCCCGCCAACCCCCCGCCAATAAAAAGCTGAGCCCACACCCATCCTTCCTTGGAGTACACCTTTTGAATACTTCCAGGTGTTAAGTGAGAGGATAGCACAGTGGCTAAGAAAGTCAGCTCTGGATCAGACTGCCAGTATTCATATCCCTTCTTACTCTGTGACCTGAGCAAGCTACTCAGCCCCTGGGTCTTAGTGTAAAATGGGACTCATGGTAATACTTAAAGTAAAATGAAGCAATTCCTGTGGTGCATTTAGCACACAGGGCACTTTGCACTCAAATGTTAGCAAATATTATGTGCCATTATGTGTTAGGTATTAATTCATTCAACAAATATTTAACAAGTGCTTACAATGTGCCAAGCACTGTTTTAGGCTCTGGAGTGAAGCAATGAATCAAAACTCCCTGATCTCATGGGGTAGTGTGGTAGGAGAGATGGACAATAAACAAGTAAATAAATTATTTAATTTCAGGTAGTAATAATACAAGGTAAGACAAGTTTAGAGGAGAGGGTGGGTGTGGGACCATTTGGATGGAACAGTCAGAAGGAGGTTACCTTGGAACTGAGACCTGAATAAGGAGCCAGTTGTGTGGAGATCTGGAAAAAAAATGAGAGCAAAGGTAGGCGTCTGCGTTGGAAATCGTTCGGTGGAGGTACTGGTTTGGGAGTCATCAGGATGGTATGTAAAGCCATGAGGCCTTGGGGCCCATCAGCTGTTAGAATTTGGGAAGAAGAGATAAGAAAAAAATGAATCTGACGTAGTCCCTGCTCTCAAGAAGCTTACAGAATCATGGGGCAACAGACTTAGAATCTCTTTTACATGTTTTATGGGAGCTATAGGAAGGTCAGGGAAGCCTTCCTAAGGTCAGAGGCATTTGAGCTGAGTCCTGGGGGCCAGGGAGGAGTTAACCAGTGGGTGAGGTGGGGGTGACGAGAAGAGTCGTCCAGACAGTACATGTGAAGGAAGAGACAGAAACCTGCAAGAGCACAGAACATTCCAGGAAGCACAAGCAGTTCTGTTTCTAAGATCGGATGTGAGTCAAGGGGTGGTGAGAGGTGAGACTCAGGTGGGTTTGGGCCAGATCACGGGGGGCTTCCTTCACCCTAGGAAGGAGTTTAGCCTGAAGCATTGTAAACAGTGGAGTGACATGGTCAGATCTGAGTTTCAGGCGGCTCACTCTTAGATTGCTGACAACAGTGTGTTTGAGAGAACAAGACCAGGACTAGGGGACCAGAGAAGGGCAAGAGCTGAATGAGGGCCATGGTAGTGGAGGTGGGGAGACTGGAGCCGCTTGGAGGAGCATTTCACTAACAGCTTATGAGGCACATGGGGTGCTAAAAGGAGTAGCACAAAAACGCTAAAATAAGTTTGGAAAAGACTGCATGTTGTATCACTTCTTGTACTGATAGATCTAGAATATAATATCCAAAAAAAAGGGGAATTCTTTGGCAGCCCAGTGGTTAGGACTCGGTGCTTTCACTGCACCTGGTTGTCCTGGGTCTACCCATGGTCGGGGAACTAAGATCCTGCAAGCTGTGCAGCACGGCAAAAAAAAAAAAAAAAACACCACCAAACCAAACAAAAACAAAAACAAATAGTGATGGCTCCAAAAACTCCTGTGGTAAAACTATTTAAAACAATTAATAGACTATATTTTTTAGAGCGGTTTTAAGTTCACAACGAAATTGAGCAGAAAGTACAGAGAGTTCCCATATACCCCTGTCCCCCACCTAGCCTCCTCCACTTTTGACATCCTGCACCAGAGCTGTACATTTGTTACAAACAATGAACCTACACCAACAGATCATTATCATAATTTACATTATGGTTCATTTTGGTGGTGTATATTCTATGGGTTTTGACAAAAGTACAATGACATGTATTCACCATTATAATATAATACAGAATAGTTTCACTGTCTTGAAAACCCTCTGTGCTCTGCGTATCCATCCCTTGCTCCCACATAACTCCTGGAAACTAATGCTTTTCTTTTTTAATGTCTCCATAGTTTTGCCTTTTCCAGAATGTCATAGAGCTGGAATCATACAGTTTGTAGCCTTTTCAGATTGACTTCTTTTACTTAGTAATATGCATTTTTGTCTTTTCATGGCTTGTTAGCGCATTTCTTTTTAGTGCTGAATGATATTTCAGAGCCTGAATGTGCCACAGTTTATCTTATCTATTCACTTACTGAAGGACATCTTGGTTGCTTCCAAGTTTTGGCAATTATAAATAAAGTTGCTATAAATATCTGTGTGCAGGTTTTTGTGTAGACATAAATTTCCAATCCATTTGAGTTATTACCAAGGAGCATGATCATATGATAAGAGTATATTTAGTTTTGTAAGAAATTGCCAAGTGTCTTCCAAAGTGGCTGAACCATTTTGCATTCCTACCAGTGATGAATGAGAGTTCCTATTGCTCCACATCCTTGCTAGCATTTGGTGTTGTCAGTGTTTTTGGATTTAGGCCATTCTAATAGGTGTGTAGTGGTACCTCACTGCTGTTTTAATTTGCAGTCACCTAATGCGTAGTGTTGAATATCTTTTCAAATGTTTGTTTGCCATCTGTATACTTTGATTAGATTAAATTTAAGAACTGTTTATCAAAAGATTCCATTAACAGAGTAGAAAGGCTTACCACAGAGTAAGGGAAAATATTTGAAACACATGATAAAGGGCTTGTATTCAGAATATATGAAGAACTGCAAAACGAGAAAAAGACAGGCAAGCTAATGGAAAAACAGACAATGTGGACCTGACTAGGCACTTCAAGAGGCTACCCAAATGACTAACAAACATATGAAGAGATGCCCAATCTCATTAGTAATTGGGGAAATACAAATAAAAACCACAATGAGACATCACTAAACACCTACCAGAATGGCTAAAATGAAAAAAGATAATCCAAGTGTTGGCAAATATGTGGAGCAATGGGAACACACAACTGGTAGGAGCATAAATTGATACAACTACTTTGGAAAATGGTTTAGTATTATCTACTAATGTTGCTACATAGATATACCTATAATTCAGTAATTCTACTCCTAGGTATACACCAAATAGAAATGCATGTACATGAGCATTAAAGACAAGCATAAGAATGTTCATCATTATTCATGATGTCACCAAACCAGAGACAATCCAGATGTCCATCAGCAGAAAAATGGGTAAAGAAATTGTAGTATATTTATGTAATAGAATACTAAACAGCAATGGAAATTGCCAAACCAGAGTTATATACAACCACATAGAGAAATCTCACAAACTTAATGTTGAAAGTATTTCTCACTGTGTCATTCGAAAGTATGTTGCAGACATAGTGATACTTCACCATTAAATATTTGAGCATATGCACCTTCTAAGAGTGATATATTCTTCTATATAACCACCATACCATTTTCATACCATATTTGAGCATGCACCTTCTAAGAGTGATATATTCTTCTATATAACCACCATACTATTTTCATACCATATTTGAGCATGCACCTTCTAAGAGTGATATATTCTTCTATATAACCACCATACCATTTTCATACCATATTTGAGCATGCATTTTCTGAGTGATATATTCTTCTATATAACCACAATACCATTTTCATACCAATGAAGATTAACAATAATTCAATACCACCTAAAATTCTGTCCATTTTTAATTTTTGCCAGTTGTCCCAAGAATGTCTTCTGTTCCTTTTTTTTTTTCTTTTAACCAAGATCCAATTTAGCTTTATGCATTGCATTTGGTTATTATGTCTATTCAATTTCTTTTCATTTGGAACAATGTCTCTACCCTTTTTCCCCATGACGTTGACTTTTTGAAGCCAATTCGTAGAAAGTTCTACAGTTTTCATCTACCTGGAAACTAGAAAGTAGGTCTAGATTCACTTTAAATATTTTGACAAGAATATCTCATAGTTTATCTGGAGTACATCATATCACATCAGGGAGCAAATAATACCTGGAGGAAGGGACTTACACTGTCATTAGCAAAAAAATGAGGAATCCATATGAAAATATTGAGTGTTCGATCAAGAAGACCAAGATGGGGCTTCCCTGGTGGCACAGTGGTTGAGAGTCCGCCTGCCGATGCAGGGGACACGGGTTCCTGCCCCGGTCCGGGAAGATCCCACATGCCCCCGAGCGGCTAGGCCCGTGAGCCATGCCCACTGAGCCTGCGCGTCCGGAGCCTGTGCCTCGCAATGGGAGAGGCCACAACAGCGAGAGGCCCGGATACCGCAAAAAAAAAAAAGAAGAAGAAGAAGACCAAGATGTAATTTAGGGTCAGGTGGTATGTATTGGCATGCATGCACCTACCACAGATCTTAGGTTTAATGTCCTGGATGCAGCATCTGGGCATATTTAAAATAGATAAACATTATATTGGCCAATCCTAAAAGCTGGGAAGACAGAAATTCCTTTGTATAATGTAGAGAAAAGATTCTAAAACTCAAGGAATTCTGGAATGAATTACCAAATATGTCATCCCTTTTCCCAACCTGTCCCTGGCAGAACCCTGAAGGCATTCCCTTTACCCAATGGCTTGAGACATACTTTCTTATAGAATTTCTAGAATCCTTAAAACGTGACTTAGCAGGTGTTCTCTAGAGGCCAAGAATGCTAAAGTGTACTCCCTATCTTCAGTGGAGTTGGGGCGTTTCCAATAGTAGCCTTTAACAGTGGCCCACCTGCAATTTATGGTAATCAGAATGGATACCAAGATCTTTGGAGGTGATTAATTGAGGATAGGAACCCAGATAAGTAGCAGCTCACTAAAGCCCTGCTTGATCTGCATAGCCAAAATTTCTCCAGGTTTGGAGACAGATGTCATCAAGATAAAAATGTAGCCCTGTATTCTATTGCTAGACCTGAGCTAGTTCAAAGACCTAGAGCCTATGGAAAAATGGAGAGGCCAGGTATCCTTGAGGAGGGAGCTTATAAAAGCCCCATTAGTGTATAATGTGTATCTTACTTCTGGCTTTCCCCAAAGGGACCCGTTACCATTTTACCTGGATCAATACACTAGGGAAACTACACAAACACTTTGGCAACAGTTGGACACTAGCTGTTAGCTATCACTATGTCCTGAGTACCCATAATGTTGGCCGCTTGTCAGAGTGGAAGCATAGAGGGATCAGGTAATGATGGAGTTTTGAACTAATTCAGTCTCACCATAGGCCCAATGGAACCTTAAACCCCTCCTGTAGTAGTTTCCCACTTCGGAGTGTCTAGTTGGAAAAGATGCCCTTAGCAACTGAAAGAATTCTCACATTGGCTTTTGCGGACCAGTGAAGTAAGGACTGTTGAGAAAAGAGTGGAGAAGAGGAAGCTCCTGGAGCTCTTCCCTATCAAAATAATAAATCAGTAGCAGTATTACATCTCTGGGAGAATTTAAGAACCACATGTCCATTTAACTTCAGTCTAGCTGGTGCAAAAGATGGATGCGTTTGGGAGAAAGACAGTAAATTACCACTAACTTCTTCAGGGTAATACCTCCAAACTGGGTGATACTCATTACAGGTGCTTTTCCAGAAGTTATTTCCTTATTGAATCTAATCAGGATAGTTTTTGACACATGATATATGTCTATTAACATTATAATTTTGGAGAGAGAATTTATCCTGATAAACAAAAATATCAGAAGGAATTTGCTTTCCCTTGGTAGAACAGCAGTGTGAGTTTACCAACCCCATCTGAGGAATATGACACCTCTTAGATCTATGCAATAGTTCAATCTGTAGAGGCTTTGGCTCTCTCACCACAGTAGATTGTATTTTCCAAGATGGCTCCCGCCAACATATACCCCATCCCACACTGGCATTCTTCCATTGGAAGGTGGGGTCTATTTTCTCTCCCTTTGAACACGAGTAGTCCTTTGTAACTGCCTCAACCAACAGAATGCAGCAGATATGACACTGTGTGACTTCTCAGGCTAGGTGATAAAAGGGCAATACATATGGCTTCTTCCTGGCTCTCTCTCTCTGTCTCGGGACTCTTGCCCTTCATATCAAGGCAACAGATTTTGAGAAAGCCCAGGCCACATAGAGAAGTCATATGTGGGTTTCTGGTCAACAGCCCTGGCCAGGCCTACGTGGCAGTAAATAACCTTCAGATGATTCCAGCTCTTTGCCTTTTTTATCTTTTTAACATCTTTATTGGAGTATAATTGCTCTACAATGGTGTGTTAGTTTCTGCTTTATAACAAAGTGCATCAGTTATACATGTTCCCATATCTCTTCCCTCTTGCGTCTCCCTCCCTCCCACCCTCCCTATCCCACCCCTCTAAGGTGGTCACAAAGCACCGACCAGCTCTTTGCCTTTGAGTCTTTCAGTTAGGCTCCCAACATAATGGCACAAAGACAAGCTGTCCGCACTGTGCCCTGTCTGTATTTCTGACTTATGGGAACTGTGAGAGATGATAAATGATTATTATTGTTTTAAGCAGGAAGTAACAGGCAATCTATCATGTACTCTAATCTACAAGGAGTCCTGCCACATCAATGAATTATTTGAGGCATGTTGGGCTGATTCTTTTATTTTTTTTTATTTTTTGGCCACACCGTGACCAGTGATCAGACTCGTGGCCCCTGCATTGGGAGCGTGGATTCTTAACCACTGGACCACCAGGGAAGTCCCCAGGCTGACCCTTTTAAAGGAAAGAACACGTTGCTGAACTTGCTACCCTCTGTATTAAAATAGAAGTACGGCACTTGATGAGTCCCTTTGGATTTGTAAAGCAAATATACCATAGTTGGGTGTGTTGACACAACGGATTTTGGAGGTGACCTGAAAAACTGCCTACTTCAAGTGGAGTCCAGAGTGACAAATGTTCCTCTTGTTCAGGCTACAGTTTCTTCCCTCAGTCCGCAGATCAGTAGCAGATCAGGATACTGTTTGGACACTCTTATAAGCCCCAATTAAAGAATCACCAAGAAGGCAATTATGGTTTTCAAAGCTATGCCCTCTTTGGCAAGTAACTATTTCCCCACCTGGCCTTGGTGGGGATTGAATCCCAGATCATGAGACCCTAGGTGCCATGGGACGAGAGTTGCCCATAATGAACTGGGTGGTGGTCTGCCTGGGCCATATCTTTGGAGAACCTTCCATGTCAGTATCTTTAGATCTTTTTCTCTTAGGCCGATTGGAGTCACTGGAGAAGTGTTTTCAAATTTGCTACCCAGGGAGTATAGACCTGTGTGGAAGCATTCTGGGAAGAAGGTTGGGAGTCTCAAGTTCAGTGTCCATATTTTCATGTATCCTTGCCCCATTCCCTCCTCCATTTCCAGCATAGTACCCTGCCCTCAACTGTGCCTGGTGTTCTTCAGTTCAGAAACCCCTCTGTTTTCTCTTCTCCTTAAACTACCCCTCCAGTCTTCCACAGAGAGATAAAGGACAGTCACCTGACTGTGGAGTACTGTAGAGATGCTGGAAATCTAACTGCTTCTAACAGATTTGCAACCAATATTCTATGTTTAACATTGCTTTCACTCCCCATTTCCAGAAGTACCCCCAGGCAACCAATTTGTTTGCTTTTGGGGATTCTGTAATGTAAATCAGGTTGCTTCTTGGCTTTCCCCACTGCTCACTTAGGATTCAGCCTTTTAAGAACTCATAATGCTATTATCATTCATCCATTTCTTGTCTTCTGGATTTATGCTTTTGGTTTTAAATCCCTTTTTTCTGCAGTTATGATGGGATTTTGTGAGGGAGTGGAGCTAAATACATGTGTTCCATCTGCTCCCTTTAACTAGAACTTAAGACCACATGACAAGGGCTAAGAAGGCAGAAAGGCCAGAGGATGGGACCCTTCTTTTGGAAAGGGGTACAGTTTTCCCAGGGAAGAGAGTTATGGACTGAGAGCCTCAAGGAAAAGAACACCTGTGGGACGAGGGTTGTGACTACAGTCCTTGTGAATTCCAAAGTGTCAAGTACTTTCTTTCTAAGAGAGTTCAATTTCATTACGAATGTAATTCTGAATTTCCCTGACTCTCCCATAAAAGTTTTCATAAGACTGTTCAGTCTGGTTTATGAATATTGTGGGAGTTTAAGGAAAGCAAGAAGAAGATGGCTTTAATCTCTCCCATTGTCTCCCAGGATGGAGAAGGGGCATTAGCTTTGAGTGCCCACCCCCTAGTGAAACCAATGGACCCCGGAGGATTGTTCCAGAGAGGACAAGAGAAGAAAGAGTAGCCATCTGTTAACTCTCATGTGTTAGTGAAGTTTGTTCCTTTGAGGAGAAAGGACTCCAGCAAAATTCTGGATTTTTTAAGTGGAGTGGCAAGATGATTTATAAACTGAATGAATTCACTGGAAGCAGAAGCTCAGAACCAGGGGTGACTTTCAGACAATTTTATTTTTTATTTTTTTTTTTATTTTCAATTGAAGTATAGTTGATTTAAATTGTTGTGTTCATTTTTGCTGCACAGAAAAGTGACCCAGTTATACAAATATATACATTCCTTTTTATATTCTTTTCCATTATGGTTTATCTCAGGACATTGAATATAGTTCCCTGTGCTATACAGTAAGACCTTGTTGTTCCTCCATTCTATATTGTTATAGTTTGCATCTACTAATCCCAAACTCCCAGTCCATCCCTCCCCCACTGCCCTCCCCTTGGCAACCACAAGTCTGTTCTCTATGTGAAAGACAATTTTAATTGCTACATATTTATCTTTTTAACTGTTTAATTGAAGTATATCCTACATATAGGAAAGTATACAAACTATACATGTACAGCTTGATGAATTTTCTATGTATTTATTTTTAATGTGTATTAGAAGAAATATAATTGGTACATTAAATATGGAATTTCAAGGATATTATTGCTTGGGATTAGAGTAGTGTAGGCTGGTAAGGCACTCACCTTACAAGGACTGCATGACTTGTAGGATCATTGTTCACACATTCAGTGACTGATTTGGGTTCTCTCGGAAACACATCCTGACAAAGGGTTGGGCACAAGTAGTTTATTTGGGAAATACCAATAGCGGGTGGGGGAAATGAGACAGGCAAAGGAAGATAGCCAGTAAAGGATACACTATTAAGCTAGTTATCTCTGTAGGAGACTGGAGCTTAATCACACTGAAACCCTGGGAAACTGCATAATACAAATCTCAGAATCATTCCACCTAGTGGTGAGCAGACTGGGTATTGTCAAACCAACCGGCAAGAGTCATTGGTTGAGCCCCGGTGGTGGGTGTAGTGGGAGGGTTATCAGTGTTAATTCCTTGCCCAGCTGCAGAGATGCAGATACTGGCAGCTGGCATCGCTGAAGCACACTGGGAAGTCTGAAGGGTATGCACAGGACACAAACAGCGTCAGCTACTGTAACTAAACTTACCATCATAAGTGCTTGGAAGCATGGATAGTATAGATGATTCTGAGTGCTAGCACAATTCCTCCTGCTGTAAGTTGACAATCATTTGTGATGGAAAATATGTAGAAGTTTATATAATTGTAAATTGAATTGGGGCCTCACTCTGTCACTAATCATAATGTTAATTCCTTTTGACCCTATCATGAATCAGTGGTGAAAATGGTATTTCTAAAGGATAGGGCTGAAAATTGCAATAGAAATGTAAACAGTAGTGGTGATTTGAATAAAATTTACCAATTATGCACAGGGAGAACCTGGGCGTGAAGGTTTAAGATAAATACCTAACAAAGTTAAGATTATCAGTCCTATAAGAGAGGGTCACTGAATTCTCCGATTTTCTCAGATCCATGAAGAGATGGACAATGATTTCAAACACATTCTGTTTCATTCAGAAGCTTATTGGTTCTGAATGAAACCACTGAAGAGCAGCATCTCTTCAAGATGCTAAAATGACTTCATCTTTCTGGATCACATTTGTAAGAGCATGCTCCTAACTGGCACTGGCTCCAGATAGATTTATCCTTTGAATAATCTAAATGCAGTCCTGCAAGGCAAGGATTAAACCAGTTTTCCAGTTGAAAGATCAAATGCACTGAATAACAATGCTGTGTAACTGGAGCCGTGGGGTGGACCTCTTTAAAATGGTGAGTTGGGGACTTCCCTGGTGGTCCAGTGGTTGGGACTCAGCACTTTCACTGCCATGGACCCAGGCTCAATCCCTGGTGGGGGAATTAAGATCCCACAAGCCGTGCAGCGTGGCCAAAAATAAATATTTTTTTAATTAAAAAAAAAGTTCTTTTATCTATAAAAATAAAATAAAATGGTGAGTTGGGTTCCTTTTGTTTGGATGATATGCTGATTAACTCATCTGAACTACTGTCTGGTACTATATTTTGAAGATTATGAAGAGACACTTGAAAGACTTACTTAAATGTCTTCATAGGGATTTTCTGAATCTGGTGGCAGGGATGAATAGATAAGGAGCCCTCTCTCCAGTATCTCCGATCTTTAGTCAAACAACTTGACACGTTTTGAAGATCAAATTCTAGATATTGTGTTAGATGTCCTATTGAAATAATTATTAAACAAAAATTTCTGATAATTTTGGTTAGTTTCTAACTCCATCAGAAATGCAGTTATCTTGTCCTTATATACCATGCATACAAGTGAATTAGGATTTCCAGTGCTGGCTCATATCAAATCTGAAAAATGGAAACATTAATGTAGAAGGCTGTCTTTTTTTTTTTTTTTCAGTAAGTGACATCAATCCAAATATCTCTCCCTACTTTTAAATTGATAAACAATTCCATTCTTTGCATTGAGAAACTTATTTTCAGATATGTACTTTTGTAAATTGACTGAGTTATTATTTCTTCTTTTCATTGTTTTATTTAAAATTTTAATTTCTTGGATACAGTATTTTTATTTATTTTGTGGCATGTAATGCTTTCCTATTTACAGTAGAAAAATTTGTTCTCTTTTTCAACACATTTATTGAAATAAAGGGAGTTGAGAGCTTCAATATAATGCAGCCAGCATCATTTGGCATAAATCCCCAGTTCAAGCACAGTGTTACAATGATCTGCTTTAGGATCATGTTATGTTCCTTTTGTTTAATTTGTGCATGTTAACAGTGTAGCATGTATTTTTCTCTACATTCAGATACTCTACACCAATGTAAGTATGCATATAATAGTAGTATATTTACATACACACATATACCTGTATATATACACACAAATATACATATTTTGGGGATAATTATTAGTCTGAATCATATATTGCCTTTTTGTATGTCAAAACTGATCAAATATTAGGAAATTCACATGATTTAATTTAATACTTTCTCACTTAAAAATATCTCATGGAAATCCCACCAAGGGATGGTATAGCTCCAATTGATTCATTTATAAGGCCTTTTTAAAGTTCTTAGTGTGGGCCAATCATCCAATTCAGCAGTTTCCATACTGGTGGGCATTTACTTTCCTATTTTCTGCCAGTAAAACCAGTTCTGCAATAACCATTCTTGTACAGTTGTCCTTTGTAACAATGCTATTTTTTCCAAGGGATAGATTCTCAAAGTAGGAATGATTTGTAAAAAGAGTATGTATTTTTTATTTTAAGAGATGTTTCCAGATTACTTTCCAGAAAGATAGGCGTCCACTTCTGTAAACAACGTATGGGAGTAATCTCTCCCTGCATTCCCGCTTGCAATAGCTGTTCTAGTTCTTATTTTTGCCCAGTTTGGGTGTAAAGTGATGTCTCATTATTACTTTTAATTTGCGTGTTTGGCTATCTTTTAATATGCTTGTTGACTATTTGGATTTCTCTTCTGTGAACTGTCTAATCATCATGTTCTTTGTGTATTTTCTCACTGGGTTATTTTTTTCTCCCCCCCACCTCCACTTTTTTTACAGGGATGAAGTTAACTTGAAATCAGTAGTTGAGGTATTGTTGTTATTGACTGTCAGTGCCCAAGCACTGGTTAAATTATGTGCATTGTTGGAACTGGAACTGTTGAGTATAATTACTATGTTAAGTATTGTAAAAGTTACAGAGTGGTTTGGCATTACAATGAAAAATTATGATGTACATAAAAAGGCACAGAAACAGAGCAGCATGAGATGTAACAAAAATCCATGCCTAGAAATAGTCTGGCTGAAAGAGCTCCTTCATTAAGTATAAAATAAAATTCTACACTGTAAAAAACTGTGTATTAATTTAATTGCAATATTTTTCTTTATTAGTAGTACATAAAGAATAGTGTATTTAAAAAAATGATATTTTAGAGTCAAATACATATTTTTGTCTATCTGCATTACAAATATTTTCTTCAGATGTGTCATCTGTATATTGACTTTGTTTAAGTGATCTTTTGCCTACAAGAGCTTTTAATTTTTATCTAGTCAAGTATGTTGATCAAGTTTTCAGACTTTTTGTTAAAAACGTTTCTCCCACTAATAGATTGTATACATACTTTTTTTCAACATTTTTATTGGGGTATAATTGACATACAAGAAAACCGCAAGTGTTTAATGTCTACATTTGATGAGTTTGGACATGTGCATGGACCCATGAAACCATCATCACAATTAAGAAAGCAGAATTTATATAGAATCTATTTTCACCTCCAAAAGTTTCCTTGAGTCTTTTTTAATTTTGTGTGTGTGATGAGAACACATAACATGAGATCTACTCTCAACAAATTTCTAAGTGTGTGATACAGTATCGTTAACTATAGGCACAATATTTTACAGTGGATCTTTAGAACTTATCTTGCAGAACTGAAACCTTATAGCAATTGAACAACTCCCATTTTCTTCTCTCCCCAGCCCCTGGTAACTACTGTTCTATTTGTATATGTGCTCTTTTGGATTTGCTTGCAAGATTTTTGTTCTGTTATTACATGTAAGAGTTTAATACAACTGGAATATTTCTGAATATGGTTTAAGATAGGGATCCGTTTTTATTTTCTTCCAGATTGATAAGTACTAAAATTCCATAGGCTTCACTTACTAAACAATTCACCTATTTCCTTCTGAATTGAGCTACCATCTTTGTCATTTAATAAATTCTCATATATACTAGAATCTATTTTTCGATTCCCTAGTCTGTTCCATTGGTTTATTGGTTCTCACACCAGTATCATAATTATATGGCTATGATGACCCAAAGACACTCCAGAATCCTTTCAATAATCATCACCATCATCATCATCATCATCACCATCATCATCATCCTTTTAACTTAGAAAGCAATTCTGGTGAACTTGTTCCTTGCAAATAAAAGAGACTTAATCACAAAACTATGCATAGAATCACCTTTCTTTGAACATTTTAGTAGTTTACTTTAAAACAAAACTTAACTTTCCAGAAATTATATGATGTGTAACATGTACAGTAGAAACCCAACTTGATTTGTTCCTGTTGTGGACTGAATGTTTGTGTCCCTGCCCAATTCAAATTCAGTTTGAAACCCCAATATGACTGTACTTGGAGATAAGATCTTAGGTTAAATGAGGTCTTAAGTAAAGGATTTGTGTCTTTATAAGAAAAAATACCAAAGAGCTCACTCTCTCTTCGTATATGCATACAGGAAGAGGTCATGTGAGACCTCACATGAGGTCTCACACACAGCAAGATGGCAGCTACCTACAAGTCAAGAGAAGAGTCCTCAGAATGTTTGTAATCTACCTTGCCAGCACCTTGATCTTGGATTCCCCAGCCTTCAGAGCTGTAAAAAAAAAAAAAAAAAAAAAAAAAATTCTGCTGTTTAAGCTATCCAGTCTATGGTATTTAGTTGTAGCAGCCCAAGCAGACTAATACAGTTCCCTAAATGGCTAACTAGTTGTCCTAATGACACTTAATGAATAATTCATCATCACTCCACTAATTTGTAATGCCACTTTTTTTTTTTTTTTTTGCGGTACATGGGCCTCTCACTGTTGTGGCCTCTCCTGTTGCAGAGCACAGGCTCCGGGCGCGCAGGCCCAGCGACCACGGCTCACGGGCCCAGCCGCTCCACGGCATGTGGGATCTTCCCGGACCGGGGCACGAACCTGTGTCCCCTGCATTGGCAGGCGGACTCTCAACCACTGCGCCACCAGGGAAGCCCTAATGCCACTTTTATAATATTTTAAATTTAAGTAAATTACCAAGTCTGTTTTGGGGGTCCCAATTTCATTTCATTAATTTATTAGTATATTTTGGCAGTAGTTTTATCTTATTTTGATTATTGTGCCTTATATTATATTGGTAAAACAATTTGTACCAATTATATTGGTAGGTCAAGTCTGACATCAGTTGGAAAATTTTACTGGCCATTCTGGAATACTTACCATTCCAGGTAAACTTTAGAATCATTTGATTTAATAAAAGGAAAAGTTGAGATTTTGATTGTGGAGCATTCAAGGAGGAAAAGTGACATATTTAGAATGTTCTATTCCAGTCCATGAACATGGTGTACATCATTATTCTCTCCATTTAAATCAGTAACTTTTGTGGTTTTATTTATAATGTCCTGCATAACTCTTGTTGTTCATTCTTAGCAATATTTTTCCAATATTTTATTATGAAAATATTCAAACATACAGGAACGTTGAAAGAGTTTTACAGTGAGCATACATGTACCACTACCTAGACTCTACCATTAACTTTTTACTATATTTTATGCTGTTTTTTTGTTGAGTAGTAGACAGAAGCACAGACTGCCTGGATTCACCACTTGCAAGCTGTATGATGCAGGCCAAGTTACTTAACTTCTCCAAACCTCAGTTTTCTTATCTGCAAGGTGGGAATAATAATAGCATTTACCTCAAGGGGTTGTTATGAGGACTACATTGGTTAAAATATGTAATGCGGGACTTCCCTGGTGGCTCAGTGGTTAAGAATCCACCTGCCAACACAGGGGACATGGGTTTAAGCCCTGGTCTGGGAAGATCCCACATACCATGGAGCAACTAAACCCGTGCATCACAACTACTGAGCCTGTGCTCTAGAGCCTGCGAGCCACAACTACTGAGCCCACGTGCCTAGAGCCCATGTTCCACAACAGAGAAGTCACTGCAGTGAGAAGCCTGGGCACCACAACAAAGAGTAGGCCCCACTTGCTGCAACCAGAGAAAGCTGCATGCAGCAACTTAGACCCAACACAGCCAAAAAAAATAATTAATTAATTTAAAAAATATGTAATGCACTTAGAACAAAGCTTCATACTCTGTAAATACTATATGCTGGTGTGTTAGTCTGCTTGGGCTGCTATAACAAAATATCATAGACTGGGTGGCTTAAACAATGGAAATTTATTTTTTCACAGTTCTGAAAGCTAGAAGTCCCAGATCAAGGTTTGGCAGGATCCGTTTCTGACGAGGGCTCTCTTCCTGTCTGTATATGGTGACTTCTTGCTAAATCCTCATATTACCTTTCCTCAGTGTCTGCCTTCAGAGAGAGATTAAGCCCTCTGATGTCTCTTCTTAAAAAGACACTAATCCTATAGGATCAGGGCCCCACCCTTATGACCTCATTTAATCTTAATTACAGACTGTCCCCAACTTATAATCTTTCAACTTTACGGTTGTGTGAAAGTGATATGTATTCAGTAGAAACCATAATTTGAATTTTAATCTTTTCCTGGGCTAGCAATATTTGGTATAATACCCTCTCATGATACTGGGCAGTGGCAGTGAGCCTCAGCTCCCAGTCAGTCACAGTCATAAGGATAAACAACCAATGTACTTACAACCATTCTGCACCCACACAGCCATTTTGCTCACATTCAGTACAGTATTCAGTAAATTACATGAGATATTCAATACTTTATTATAAAATAAGCTTTGCATTAGATGATATTGCCCAACTGTAGGGTAATGTAAGGGTTCTGAGCACGTTTAAGGGAGGCTAGGCTAAGCTATGATGTTTGGTAGGTTAGGTGTACTAAATGCATTTCTGACTTACTGTATTTTCAATTTATCATGGGCTTATCTGGATGTAACCCCATCATAAGCCCAGGAAGGTCTGTACTTTTTTTTTAAATTTATTTTATTAATTTATTTATTTTTGGCTGCATTGGGTCTTCGTTGCTGCTCAGGGGCTTTCTCTAGTTGCAGAGAGCGGGGGCTACTCTTTGTTGCAGAGCAGGGACTCTAGGCACGTGGGCTTCAGTAGTTGTGGCTCCCAGCCTCAAGGGCTTTGTTGCTCCGCGGCATGTGGGATACTCCCGGACCAGGGCTCCAACCCGTGTCCCCTGCATTGGCAGGCGGATTCTTAACCACTGCGACACCAGGGAAGTCCAAGATCTGTACTTTCTTACTCCAAATATAGCTACACTGGGGGTTAGAGCTTCAACATATGAATTTGGAGAGCTGGATGGAGAGACACAGACATTCAGTTCATAATAGCTAGCAATCACATAGTTTTTTTTGTTTTGTTGTGGATTTTTGTCTTTGGCCGCACTGCGCGGCTAGCGGAACTACCCTGACCAGGGACGGAACTCGCGCCCCCTGCAGTCCAAGCGCAGAATCTTAACCACTGGACCACCAGGGAAGTTCAGCAATCACATAGTTTTATTCTATTTTCTGAATTGTTATTTTTGTAGGCTATTGATGTAGAAAATAAAACAGCATTACAGTATAATCATTTTTGCAGAAAATACATACAAATTCATTTTAAAAATTGTGTGTGTGTAGGTGTCTGTGCACCAAATGTTAGCAATGGTTACTCTGCTTGGTGACATTACAGGTAACAGTTATTTCATATTTTGTGGCATTTTAGAAATATAAGGAAAGCAATTAACGTAAGAACTTATTGAATAATAGGACAAACAACTACCTGACCGTGGTATTCTTTTAATGAAACACTGGATTCCATTCCACTTTCAGTCTTTTCCACGTACATATTAAGTGAAAGTGGTATGGATTCTTTCACACCAATGTTGTTTCGACAAAAAAGAGATACAAACGTTTCCCTTTGTCAAGGGTTTCAAATCTCCCGGCGGAAACATTCACACGTCTATGCCTGGCAGAGGGGAGCCGGTTCTATTCAGTAGTCTCGGCGGGGACGGGAACACAGGCTTTGTTTCCTTCCGCAGGAGCAGGCTGCTTCTCCCTGGGTTGGGGTCCCGAGCTGCGTGCAAACGGAGAGTGATGGGACTGTATCCCGGGGCGCATCCCGGGAGTCGCCGGCGAGCTGGCAGGCTGCCCCGCAGGACGCCGGGAACCGCGAGCGGAGGCTGCTGCAGCGCAGGCGCACCGGCCGGGCTGCGCTACGTGGGGCGTCTTGGCACTGCGCGGAGACCGGTCCGTCGCGGCGGGAGGGCTAGGGCGTGCGGCCCGAGATGGTGAGAGGGGTGAGCCAGGGCTCCCCTGGGTCTGGGGAGGGGACAAGCCGGGTAGCGCCGCCTCGGCCCCGCCCGCTGTCACCCGTGGCGCGCAGTGTGCCCCGCGCCCCAGAGTCGGCTCAGACAAAGGCTGCGAGGGCAGGGCCGGGCGGGTCAGCCCTGGAGAAAAGGTTTATCCTCTCCATTTCGGGAGGAGGAAACTGGATTAGCGGGGTTACGGGATTTGCCGCAGCCGGCAAGGGAAGGAGCTGGGATTCAAAGCCAGATCCTTTTTGATTCCAGATCTCAGACTACTTTAAACCTAGTGCTGCCTAAAACAAAAGAATTGGGTTTTATTTATCCCTTTATGCTTCATGACCCCAGCACGGTGTTTTGGACCATATGGACTGTATATATCCATGGTCTCCATGTATCTTTTGTAAACAATGTTCAGTGATTGGTGCAAGTTCTAGAATTCTGACCATGTGATTGAACTTTCCGGATCCTTTTGCTGACTCTGATGTTTTCTAACCAGCATGGCTAGGGGCCTGTACACTTGGCGATTTAGAATAAATACCTGGAGCCTGCCACTGCCTGCTGAGGAGACAGATGGAGCGCAAGGATGGGAGGTGTTCCTTGAGAGCCTAGGGAGTAAAAAGGTCCAGACTCCGGATTTTGGTGCTGTATGTTCGCCGGGTTCCTGAGGGTGGAGGACACCTGTGCAACTGTGAAGCCGCCCGTCAGTTTCCGGCAGTTTCTTCATCAAAAGTGGACAAGCCCAGTCAGGACTCTCTGTCCTGTGAGCTGAGCTACAGTTTGCCAGAAAGGAGCGCTGAAGTTATCGTGCTTCAGCGACTCCTAATCACCCTGCCCGTCGAGGCCAGCACCTGGGTGAAGTTGCACCATCCAAAGAAGGCCACGGAGGGGGCGCCCCTGTGGGAGGACATGACTAAGATGTTTGAAGGACAAGGTGAGAATAGACTGCTGTGTGGGAGGGAGGCAAAGCAGCATCGTCTAGGGTGGGAAGGAAAGTGGGCACCTGAGCAGAAGCATCGGCTTAGGTAAAAGGTCTCTGGAGTTCTTGATTATTGCTCCTGGCTTGGGGTTTTCCCAAGTAGTAGTGGTTAGTTCAGACTAAAACTAATATTTCATTGTCATGGCTGTGTATGTTATTTCTTTTTATCTTCCCCATGGGTGCGTGGGGCTGGGAGGACTTGCCTGATTTTCCTTATTTTACAGTGAGGAAATGTGAATCAAATGAATGACCTGTCCAGGTATTGGGTGGGTAGGTCAGAAGTAGAAGGCAG
>NW_006780610.1:1346122-1388062 GCF_000442215.2 Lipotes vexillifer | reverse complement strand
GGAAAGTACCAGGTGAGACTGGAATATCTTGTGCTAGAATAGAAAGGAAGAGCTCAAAGACCAATGGACGTCTACCAGAAGGATGCAGAAGCCCGGTTCAAATTGGAGACAGTTTCAGTGTCCAGATTTTATTTTAAAGGGCTTTTTATTTATTTATTTATTATTTTATTTGTTTTACTTTTGGCTGTGTTGGGTCTTTGTTGCTGGGTGCAGGCTTTCTCTAGTTGTAGCGAACGGGGGCCACTCTTCATTGCAGTGCGCGGGCTTCTCATTGCGGTGGCTTCTCTTGTTGCAGAGCATGGGCTTCAGTAGTTGTGGCTCATGGGCTCTAGAGTGAAGGCTCAGTAGTTGTGATGCACGGGCTTAGTTGCTCTGCGGCACATGGGATCTTCCTGGACCAGGGCTCAAACCCATTTCCCCTGCACTGGCAGGCGGATTCTTAACCACTGAGCCACCAGGGAAGCCCTAAGTGTCCAGATTGATTGTAACACCTTAAGTAAAATTCCACACATTCATGATGACACTTAAAATAGAGAAAGAGAGTCACAGATGTAGAAAATAAACTTATGGTTACCAAGGCAGGAAGAGGGGATGAGATGAATTGGGAGATTGGGATTGACGAATATACACTACTATTTATAAAATGGAAAACTAATGAGAACCTACTCTGTATAGCACAGGGAACTCTACTCAATGTTCTGTGGTGACCTAAATAGGAAGGGACTCTAAAAAAGAGTGGATATATGTATATGTATAACTGATTCACTTTGCTGTACAGCAGACACTAACACAACATTGTAAAGCAACAATACTCCAATAAAAATTTTTAAAAATGAAAAAGAATTTAGGAAACCCCCCCCCGAAAAATAAATAAATATAACAGAGAAAGGGGGGGGAGAAAACTCATCTGCCACTTTGGAAGTGATTAATACACTGATTTCTTATGTTGAAAATAGATTTTTATGGGAATGAAGGATGCATTTACCTTGCTTTTTACATCCTTTTCAGAGAATACCTGCCAATAATAAATGTAGAAAGAATGATAGAATATTTTACTGTAAATGAAGTAATTGGAAGGTTGGTAGGGAATAGGATATTCCCATGGTGTCAAGGTATGGCCCCCACAAATCACTTGCTAAATGCCAGGGAAAGGACATACTTTTTCAGTGACAAGATCTAGTGGTCACTATCTTTTGTTTTTTTATAATTGTATTTATATTTGGCTGCGTTGGGTCTTTGTTGCTGCGCACAGGCTTTCTCTAGTTGTGGCGAGCGGGGCTACTCTTCATTACAGTGCACGGGCTTCTTATTGCGGTGGCTTCTCTTGTTGCGGAGCACGGGCTCTAGGCGTGCGGGCTTCAGTAGTTGTGGTTTGCGGGCTCTAGAGCACAGGCTCAGTAGTTTAGAGCACAGGCTCAGCGCATGGGCTTAGTTGCTCTGCAGCATGTGGGATCTTCCCGGACCAGGGCTCGAACCCATGTCCCCTGCATTGGCAGATGGATTCTTAACCACTGTGCCACCAGGGAGGTCCTAGTAATCACTATCTTAACCAAGTGTCTCAATGATGGGATAACCTGACATTTTGTGCCTTCTGGGTGATGTAATATAAAGCACATGGTATCACCCATGAAGAATCCCTGCCTAAAATGTTGCCTAAAATGTTTAACCTGATCCAAATTAATCTTAAAGCCTGAACTTCTGGTTTAAAGAAAATACAGGGGATGGAGAAATAAGAGAAACCCCACCATGAGGATACAGTAAGTCAATGCCAACGTCATGAAGGAAAGGCAAGTACTGTCTAGAGTAAGAGAGACTGAATAATAACCACTTAAAATGTGTGAGCCTTAATTGGAAAAACTCTAGGAAAAAAGACAGTTTGGGAACAATTGAGGAAATCTGAATATGGACTGAATATTTAGATGATCCTATGGAATTACTGTTAACTCTCTGAAGTGTGATAATTGGTATCATGGTTATGCAGGAGAAGACTCTTTGAAGTATTTAGGGAGGAAGTATCATGATTTCTGCAACTTTGAAATGGTTCAAAAAAAATAGAGATAGATGAAACAAATATGGCAAATGTTAACGATCATTTAATGTGTTAGCTATATGGGTGTTCAATATTCATGATAAAAAGTTAAGGGAAAAATACAAGAACAATAATTCATGTACCTTAATTTCTAGTTCATATTTTTAATATGTCAAATTTCAGCCAGTATTTCTTGAATTCTAGCAGCCTGGCATAATTTAGTTGTGTTTAAGTAGCAGATGGGAAAAAATGAACCAGATACAGTTTCTATGCACATACTCATACTAATACTCAATTGACAGTGATAAGTATAAAAATAAATATAATAGGAGGCAGCCTGAGATAGATACCAGAGTAGAGATAAAAACCAAGCTTTGGGGCTTCCCTGGTGGCACAGTGGTTAAGAATCCGCCTGGTAATTCAGGGGACACGGGTTCGAGCCCTGGTCAGGGAAGATCCCACATGCCGCGGAGCAACTAAGCCCGTGTGCCGCAACTACTGAGCCTGTGCTCTAGAGCCCACGAGCCACCACTACTGAGCCCACGTGCTACAACTACTGAAGCCCGCGTGCCTAGAGCCCGTGCTCCGCAACAAGAGAAGCCACTGCAATGAGAAGCCCGCGCACCGCAACGAAGAGTAGCCCCCACTCGCTGCAACTAGAGAAAGCCCGCACGCAGCAATGAGGACCCAATGCAGCCAAAAATAAATAAATTAAATAAATTAATTTTTTTTTAAAAAAGCGTTGGAGGAATACAGGGGAGAGGAAGCTTACCTCTCATTAAGGGGTTCTGAGAAAACTTCACTCAAACTGGTCTAGAAGGATACCTCAGTTTTTCACTGAGTAGGACTTGGGGGAAAGTACTGAGGTGCGTGCTATCCAGGTATGTTCAAAGAATGGTGAATAGGATTTTGTGGTAGGTGTGTCCAGAGGATGAAGGATGGTGTTTAGAGGCAGGTAATACTTGAAGAAGCAGTTTTGGGCTGGTTGTGGAGGGTCTTGAAGTCTATGGTAAAGTGTTTGGATTTTTCTTTCTTGAAAGTGGGGAACCTTTGAGGATTTTTGTACAAAGGAGTGGCCTGGTAGGTCTGTGCTTTTGGCCAGCTGTTGGCCATTGGGAAACATTAATCCCCCAATCAACGCACTGCAGATCCTTCTCATTAAGGAGGCTCCAGCCTGCTCTTGAGTTGCTCTGAATGTCCCTCATTGTATTGAATGTATTGAGAGAGGGGCCATATTCAGCAGGTCTGCAGGCAGTTTTTCTATTTGGGGGATCTGGGAAGATGCAAACCTCATAGCTCTTTTTCTTTCCCAGTTCTGCTATCTCAGGATGCTGATGAGACCCGGGGAGAAGGTTTTGAGGAGGAAATGGCATCTGGGTCCCTGACAGCAGAATCCCGGGTAGGTTGGAGCTTCCTGTCACTTTCTTGAAATTGTTTCTCAGATTTTAAGAGCCCTGGCTTCGATTTTCTTTGACTCGACTTCCTGGATTGGATTTTCTTAGCCTGTTAGAAACCAGGCTGCATGAATTGATTTCACAGGCATTTTCCCCACCTGTAGTAACCTTCCTCAGAAACCCTCTTGTTTCTAGCAAACCTCTAGCCATTTATACAACAAATTTAAAAATCATGTGTGTGAGTGTGTGTGTGTAAGAGAGAGAAAAAGTATATAATATAATTCTTGCCCTTAAACATCTCAAGGTGTCATCCAGGGGAAAGAGAAACATTGTAAAATATTTAAAGCAACACTTTAAAATGAACAGAAAGGTTCTGATATTCTTGGAGATGTATACACTTCATTAATGACCTTTAAGAAAGGATTTTGTGGTCATGTCCTGGAGCAGAATTATAGATGATAGAGAAATGAGTAGAGAAGCTACTGACAGGTCCTAAAGGACACAAACTAAACAGGCTAAGAAGAAAAGGAAGGAGAACTTCCAAGAGCAGTTTAATAGTGTCTGTGTATCATACATGAGCTCATCATAATACCAGTGGCACTGGCAGGCAAAGCTCTGCACAGCCAAACCCCAGAAGCATAGGGAAACTCAAGAGAATTACAGAGTAATCAGAGAAAACCAATATAGAAGGAGATATTAATTAGAGAACAGAAGAGTTTTAAAATGGAGTGATCGTAACTTCCTAAATCACACGGTACAGGGTTTAGTCCCATGTCTTTAACCTTCCTCAAATTCATCGGTTAAATATGGAGGCTAGTGTCTAGTAGGCCTGAAATGCATTCCAGAATTATTTACAATACATAAAAAGCATTAAAATAGTCTTAATTCCATACTTAAGGAATTTGTTATTATCTCAGCCTTCTGGCTTCTGGGTTCTCTTTGCATTTGGTAATTATTTTTAAAAAATAACCCAAATGGTTATTTAATTTGTGTAGATCATTCATAACAGGCTCTTGTACCTCACAATGCAGTGTCTGCTTTGGTCAAGGAATCTTCCTTACTAGGCAGAATTCGTGCTCCCTCTAAAAATGTGCTGTTCTCACATACTTTTTTTTACTAACAGAAATACCCAACTAAGGGTCTTATCCATGCTGAAATGTTCTCATTTTTAAAAATATATTTATTTATTTGGCTGTGTCAGGTCTTAGTTGTGGCACACGGGATCTTTCCTTGCAGCAAGCGGGCTCTTCGTTGTGGCACGCGGGCTGTAGAGCACGCAGCCTTAGTTGCCCTGCAGCACGTGGGATCTTAGTTCCCTGACCAGGCATCAAGCCTGCTTCCCCTGCGTTGGAAGGCAGATTCTTAACTCCTGGACCATCAGGGAAGTCCTGAAATGTTCTCATTTTAACCAATTCTTTCAGCCCAACCAGGGTCCCTGTTTTCTCTTGTGACCTTAGCCCCTTTTGAACCCTTTCCTTTCTCAAGTATTCCTGATTTTTATTGTCCTTAACCTAAATTACTATATACTGTTCTGTGACCTTCTTTAATATAGTTCATGAGTATTTTGCCTTCAACCAAATTGTAAGTTGGAAAAGACAGCTTACACACTCCCTGCATTGTTTTGTAACCTCCAGCAGAGAATCAGCCAGTTTTCAAGAGGGTGTCCGTAGGAACTGGCAGAGGCTTGATGACAAAGAGATCTCTTTCTAGCCTTTCCTGCATCAGAGATGGGCTCCCACATGTGGCAGGCTACCTCATAAATTTAAGTCCTTACATACAGACTGACATAGACTAGACCTGTCTAGCCTGAGGAGAATCTCTGCTGAGTGGTGTTTCTCCAACCCTATGATGGATTTGCTTTCTTTAAAAAAAAAAAAAAAAAAAAAAGACGGTATCCAGGAAAACTTGGTTAAAATCTCTTAGCATCTAGACAAGGTTAGAACAACTTCCTAACTCTGGCTGAAAAGGAACATATTTGATGTTCTAGGAACTGTTAACCTTCAAAGACATATCTGTGGACTTCACCCAGGAGGAGTGGGGGCAGCTGGCCCCTGCTTACCGGAATCTGTACCGGGAGGTGATGCTGGAGAACTATGGGAACCTGGTCTCAGTGGGTAAGGATGGGTTCCCCTTGTAACTAGAGCCTGTCTATTGGAATAACAATCTTTATTGCTAAGTTAAGTGGTATGCTTGGTCTTTGGGTTCTGTGTTAGAGATTTCTAGTTCCTTCTGAACATCAAATCAGGATTGCTGTGGTCTTTTCTGCTCTGGTCTTTCTACTCTACCCTTCAGAAGGCCTGAATAACAAAGAACTATCTTTAGATTCTTGGGATGCCTCTTTGACCTCAGCACATGTAGTTTTCTTCTTCACAAGCAGGGTATCAGCTTTCCAAACCTGGTGTGATTTCCCAGCTGGAGAAGGGAGAAGAACCATGGCTGATGGAGAGAGAGATTTCAGGAGGTCCAAATCCAGGTAAGAGCAAGGCAGATGGAGCCTTTGTCATGTTTGCCAGCGAGTTCGGCTTAAAGGCTTCTTCAGGCCATTGGGGAGGTTGCAGCCACCTGGGTGAGACCCACAAGAAACCTGATTACCACCCTGTCCCCCCTTTCCTGCACTTGCCTCTTCTCATTAGTTTCTTTGGAGTCAGAGGAAAAGAGATGCCTTTCTCATCAGGGTTAGCTGCCTTCACCATTTCTCCTGACCTGACATTTGTGGTTTTCTTGCTTTCTCCAGCATTCTAAACCTAACCCTGATCATAGTTTCTTTCTCCTGTACATCCAGTTATCCATGGATCTTGCCTCATAAAGACAGTACCCTTCACCAGATCCTTATGTTATTGTATCATGACTTTCACTTTCTCTGATGATTCCATTTAAAATTTTTTCCTAAATCTTATTCTATGACCATATCTTCAATTCTGATTCTCTTTTTAACTTGTGTAATTTAACTTTTATTTCAGATAATTTATGACTCTTTGAGAAGTCACTACAGAATTCCTTCTTACCAAATCCAATGGCTTTTAATAGTCTTCTTCAACTTCTAAGAACAGTAATAATGACACTGTTTTCCAAGCTGGCTTCTGCAAGTCCTGTACCTACTTTAATCCCATCTTACAAATGAGGAAAAGAAGGCTCTTAGGTTAAGAAATCTGTACATGATTGTTTAGCTACTACTTGGTGGAATCAGTATTTGTCTAATCATTCTGACTCCACAGTTTGTGTTCTTTTTTTTTTTAATTACAACCCATTTTTATTTTTAAAATTTAAAATTTTATTTATTTATTTTACTTTTGGCTGCATTGGGTCTTTGTTGCTGCGCATGGGCTTTCTCTAGTTGCAGCGAGTGGGGGCTACTCTTCGTTGTGGTGCACGGGCTTCTCATTGCGGTGGCTTCTCTTGTGGAGCGCAGGCTCTAGGCACATGGGCTTTAGTAGTTATGACCTGGGGGCTTCAGTAGTTGTGGCTCATGGACTCTAGAGCTCAGGCTCAGTAGTTGTGGCACACGGGCTGAGTTGCTTCGTGGCATGTGGGATCTTCCTGGACCAGAGCTCAAACCCATGTCCCCCACATTGGCAGGTGGATTCTTAACCACTGCGCCACCAGGGAAGCTGCCACAGTTTGTGTTCTTATGGTGCTGTCCTGCAGGGCAGCATTAGGTTATATAGACCACACCACCTTCTTGGTATCTTTTCTTCCACCAGCTAATTTAATAATTTTTGTCTCCTCTATCTCTTATTGCTTCTTCAATACTTCTCATCAGTCTCCTTTTTTAAGGCAGATATATAATTGACACCTTTGTTAGGCTAAGCTAAACTACTATAGTATATAGACTCTAAAGTTTGGCTCACACAGAATAGGACTTTCTTGCTCATGTATTGATCTGTTTAGTTCAGTGGACAGTTCTTTTCCCCCTGACAATTCAGGGACAGAGATTCCTTCCACATGGTGGTTCCATCATCCTCGAGGGCCTCCTCATCATCTAAGTTTGGCCAGCAGTAGAAGAAGAGCACAGAGGTGTTCATTTAGGTGGTTTTTACGGGCCAGACTGGAATGGCTAACATCACTTTTCACTCTCATTCACTTAATGGGGGAGACCTTTGTCACTTCACTCAATCAAATTCAAGGAAGATTGAGAAATGTAGTATAGTGTGTGTCCAGAAGTAGGGAGAAGAGATTTCAGAATGGCCAACAGTCTCTGCCACAATCCCTGAGGAGCCTCTGTCTTTTACACTGCTGTTCTGTTTCTGCACAAACTCCCACAAATGCATTATGATGGTCTCAACTATCCCTTTGACATCTATATTCCCCATATTTTCATCTTTGTCATATATGTTCATATGAACTCTATTCTCACATATCCCTGGTGTTTGGGACATCTCTATATAGACATGCTGTTGTTACTTCAAGCCCAGCATATCCAAAAACAGAAGCTATCTTCTCTCTCAAAGTTCTTATCCTGACTCCTCCTGTACTTTTAGCCACTGAGACTAGAAATCATGGTATCAGCAAGAATGTATCATGCTTTCTACTCTGTTTTTCCCTCATTCTCTGTGGTTTTTTCTTTGATATTACCTGCTAGGTCCACTTCGACTCTTCATCTCTGTTGATACCTTGCTAAGCCAGGTTCCCATCATCCCATACCAATTACTGTAATTTCTCGTTGCATTTGTTGATGTCTTCCTTTTCTTTCTGAATCATTTTGAATGTTACTGCCAGATTTGACCACTTGAAATATCACATTTATCTTTTTTTTACCCTAAAAAGAAAAGTTAAATGCCTCCTTATTCCCTGTAAGTAATCCAAACATCTCTACTTGCTTTTTGAGTCCACTCCAAAATGTATTCAGCTATTACCAAGTACTTTGTATGTGCTATTACTAAAATGAGGTTATACATTCTGGGGACTAAGATTTTGCCGTGAACAGGAAATATTGGTGCTTTAGGATGACAGGGTCCAGAATGGTTGGATAGGAATAGAGAGTAAAAATCCAGGAAACTCCCTCATCCAAAAATGCTGTGTCATGTATACTATGGATAAAATACATATTCTCTATCTTTTAAGATTTTACAGTGTAATTAATGTTTTGTCACAAATTAAGAAATCATTTTTCACCTCTTATGTAGGCAGAAATTATGAAGATTGATAAAAATTCAGTGAGTTTGCAGGGAAGGGCACCCATATTCACTGATAGCCCACATACTCATACCCAAAACTTTCTTTTTAGTAAATCCTATGAAACATTGACAGGAGTGTACACAAACTTACATATAATGACAAAGTGAAAAATCAGAGACAACCTAAATATTTTTTAGTAAAGTCAAACAAATATGTCTGTAAGTAGAATGTAATACAATTGTTAATAAGAATGAGATAAATCTAAATGTACAGACATATAATTGAGCTTAAAGAAAAACAGATGCCGAACTATACGTATTCCATGATCCCCTTTTTTGGGTAGAAATGTATATTTATGACCATATATACACAAATGCACACATTCACATGTGTATATTATTGAGAAATGTCTGAACAGATGCATTCCAAAATCCTAAGAGATTAAAGGAAATGGGGATGAGATTGAGAGAGGCTATCCTTTTTCAGTGAATGCATTTCTATATTATTTGATGTTTTATTTTAACATGCACAGAGTATGAGATACTTAAATTTTTCTAATAAAATTTTGTCATAGAAATATGAGCTTGAGATGATATCGTGTTAGAATTCTTATCTCCTTGTCTTATCTCTGATATTTGCCCTTCCAGTGATGCTTTCTTCTTAGTCCATTTCCTCTTGCAATTCTCATGGATGAACTCCTCCCAATTTTTAAAGTCACCTTACATACTTTTAACAGCTTCTTTGTGTTGACCACTTTGTTACTTTCACATCAGCTCTCTAGGTGGCAGGATCCTATTTGAAGACAGTCCAACCCTCCTGTACCTAGTATATATTATTTTTTTTCCCTCCTGTTCTCACTGTGGCCATTTATTTTTTAAAGTTCAGTGAATATGAGTTCTTTATATTTTTGGATTTCTTTCAGACTTGGAGGATGAAACAGAAACCAAAGAGTCAATCTTAAAGAGTGACATCTCATGGAAAGAATTACACCATCACCTGATGATGGAAAGGTCCACAAGAGGAAGCACCTTGGTTTCCACATTGGGAAGGGACTCCAAATGTCAAAAGTTAGAAAACCACGAGGAGAACCAAGGAATGGGTGCAGGGCAAATCCCCTTGATCCACAAGAAAACACTCACACAGGAGAGAGGCCAAGAATCTAACAGATGTGTGAAAAGTATTAATGTGTGCTCAAAAGTTATTCCAGGACCAATAGATCCTCCAAGAAAAAGACACCATAAATATGACATATCTAGAAAGAAAAGTAGATGCAATTTAGGTTTGATTAATCACTCAAGGAATTATACAAGAATGAAAACCTTTGAATGTAATATTTGTGAAAAAATCTTCAAACAGCTCATTCATCTTACAGAACACATGAGAATTCATACTGGAGAGAAACCTTTCAGCTGTAAAGAATGTGGAAAAGCCTTTAGCCAAAGCTCATCCCTTATTCCACATCAGAGAATCCATACTGGCGAGAAACCCTATGAGTGTAAAGAATGCGGGAAAACCTTCAGACATCCATCATCTCTTACTCAGCATGTTAGAATTCATACTGGGGAGAAACCCTATGAATGTGGTGTATGTGAGAAAGCATTCAGCCAGAGCATTGGGCTGATCCAGCATCTGAGAACTCATGTCAGAGAGAAACCTTTTACATGCAAAGACTGTGGAAAAGCATTTTTCCAGATTAGACACCTCAGGCAACATGAGATTATTCATACTGGTGTGAAACCCTATATTTGTAATGTATGCAGTAAAACCTTCAGCCATAGCACATACCTAACTCAACACCAGAGAACTCATACTGGGGAAAGACCATATAAATGTAAGGAATGTGGGAAAGCCTTTAGCCAGAGAATACATCTTTCTATCCATCAAAGAGTCCATACTGGAGTGAAACCTTATGAATGCAGTCATTGTGGGAAAGCCTTCAGGCATGATTCATCCTTTGCTAAACATGAGAGAATTCATACTGGAGAAAAACCATATGATTGTAATGAATGTGGAAAAGCCTTCAGCTGTAATTCATCACTCATTCGACATTGCAAAACACATTTAAGAAATACCTTCAGCAATGATATGTGAAATATGTTCAACATCAAAGAATCCCCAAATCAGAGCAAAAACCTGTAAATCTGTGGTTTTCTGTCTTTTGGATTTCAAGAACCAATAATTATTTTTTAATGGTTTGACCCAATGTTACAACTATTAATTTTGCCATATTAAAAAAAGAACTACCTATTATCTGCATTGTTTCTGAAAAGAAAGGGCATTTTAATATTTAAAAATACAGGAAGGATATATTCATAGAGAACAGCCCTTTACATTTGAATTAACTTAGCTTTATGAAAATCTCCCAAATTTTTCTTTATTTTTCTCATTTCACTGTGGGCCAGTGAAATCATCACAACAGGCCAGTGATCTGTGATTGGCTTTGAGAGTCACTGTTTTAAATATCCCTTTAATGAATCAGAATAAAATATAACCTTTACTATATCTCTTTATATGGCTAGAAGAGGTATAAATAAAAATGTCAGTTGTCTCATTTCTAGAAGAAAAAATGTTAAAGGGATTTTTCTAGACTTGATAGATAATGTGCTATACATGAGATACTTATATTTCATGGTTTTCTATAGAGAGGAATTGGCAAACTTTTTCTATAAAGGGCCAGATAGTAAGTATGTTAGGTGTTGTAGGCCATATGGCTTCTGTCAGAACTACTCAACTCTACCATTTTAGTGCAAAAGCATCCAGAGGCAATATATAAATCAGGGTATCTCAATCTTGGCACTGCTGATATTTTGGGGCCAGATACTTTGTTATGGGCAGCCATCCTGTGCATTGTAGGGTGTTTAGCAGCATCCCTGGCCACTGGATGCCAGTAGTCCCCTCATCCATTGTGATGACCAAAACTTTCCCCAGACATTGCTAGATGTCCCCTGGAGGGCAAGGTAGTTCCTACTTGAGAACCACTGACAAATGAATGGGTGTAGCTGTGTTCCAATAAACTTTATTTAAAAGACAAGTTTGAGTTGCATTTAGCCCGAGGGTTGTAGTTTGCCACTCCTGCTATAGAGTATGTAAAATGATTAATACTGACAATGGATTGTCATTTAATGTCAAATTTGTATGTTTGTTTATATCTATGCCAAAAATCTTATTTCCTTACCAATTCCTTTGGTATTTTGTTGCAAAAAAAATTTTTTTTTAATCACAATTATGATGCTATTGTGGAAACCTAGGAATTATTTATGGAGATATTTATGCAGACTTTAGTTCATAATGATGCTTTTTTGTTCATCCACAAGTACTTTGAGATGTATCTCTAAAAGATAACCACCACTCTGTTAAGACTTAACTGCAATGCCATTATTACACGTAAGAAAATTAAGCCATAATTCCTTAATACATATTGATGTTTTTTTGAAGATAGATATATTAAGATTGGTGGCTGCCATTTTAATTGGTTTTGACTTTCCATTTGCCAAATGTACAGTATTAGATTCAAAAATGTGCTTTCTGCTGAGTGGGAGGGTCTTTGAGATAGCCCCAGAAAAACACATTTAGAGGCCCACCAAAGAGGACCAGGGAGAAGGTGACCACGGGCCAAACTGAGGCAGGAAAGTATGAGAGAAGAAGTGGAGGAGTTGATTCATAGTACTTCACTGTATTTATAAATACTGCATCCTTCCAAACATAACTGAAGATTGGTCAAGTTCAACTTCTTACTCTTAAATGGAAGAACAAACAATTCAACTGCCTGAGCATTGTGTGAACTATCAAAAGTAAAGCTGTTAATCCAGAATGTATACCATTATCTCTAGATATTTTCTATTAGTATACTTACTTTAAAAAAAAAAAAAAACAACTGGCCTCTAACTCTTAAGTCCTGTATGACTTTGATGCGCAGAGGACAGAGTGAGGATGCTCACTGTTCCTTATATATGTTTGTCCATGTTTCTATGGTCTTAGGTTTCCCAAGAATTGGGGTTTCTCTGATTGCTTCTTTTACTGAAAGGCATGACCATCACTTTTCTCTGCCTCAGTGAGTCCCTGCCTCAGTGATCTCAGATAATGTCTTATAGCTTAAAATACTATCTCTGTTTAATTGCCAAATTCACGTCCCCAGCCCAGACCTTTCTTCTGAACTCCAACCTCTTCCTGCCATTGAGCCTTTGCACTAGCTGTTCCTTCAGACATCCTACCCTTCCCTTCTCATCTTTGCTCAATGTTGCCTTTTCACTGAAGCCTGTTCTGACCATGCTACTTAATACTGCAACCTGTCTGGAACCAGACTGGAACCAGACTGGAACCAGACTGGAACTTCAATGTTCCCAAACCCCCCTTAATTTGTTCTATTCTTTCTTTGTCCATATCACGTATCACCTAACGTACTAGATAATTTACATATTTACTAGGCTTATTATTTACTATTGTCTCCCCTTACTAATATGTAAGCTCCATGAGAGCAGGGATCTGTTTTGTTTGCCAGTGTATCATAAGTGCCTAGAATAGTGCCTGGCACACAGTAGGGACTCAAGAAATATTTGTTGAATTGCTTTGATTTGAACTGAATTGAATTACGTATCTATGATGACAGTAGAGAAAGGCAGTTCCTATACTGTCTCACCTAGAATTTATAGGTGAGGAAACCTTTCCGTTTCCTTTTTTTCCTTTGCAAATGGATCAGAATTTATAAGCCTCTAAGAATGGTGAATCATAACTGACATACTTTTAAGATAGAAGGGTATTTTTAAGTTAATTTGTTTAAAATGCAGTTAAGTAGGGCTGATTAACTACATGACTTTATCTTTGTTTTTGTAAAAGAGTTTACATTACCACCTTCCTTCGTCCCAAAGGAGACTAGAGTTTATTCTCTGGAGAAGGACAATTTGCTCTGGAATCAGAGACACCAGACACAGAAGAGACAGGGGTAAGAAACAGGGCTGAAATGGAGACTGAATGGTGGCATGCGCAGCCCCTCTCCCGGGGGAAGCCAGGCTCCACCCCTTCAACAGCCCCCCACTCCAGTTTAACTCATCCCTTCATATATAATTTATTTGTATGACTATTGTTAGTCTTGATATCACTGAAAAGGTTATTTCCTATATTTTGAGTTTGTGTTTTTACATCTGATGCAATTGAGGATCTAAACGCTTCTGCTTTCCAAATTTCTAGTCAATTATCCAAATACCCCTCATTGTCATCTTCTTTCAGCTGATTGTTTGTGCCAGACACACTCTGTACATCTACAGAGATGACCTTATTTAAATGGCATCATTCCTATGAAATGGATACTACTATTTTCCCCCATTTTATAAATGAAGACACTGAAGATCTGAGGGGTTAAATGATATGCCCAAGGTTGCACAGCTAAGCAGTAGAAATGTTGGATGGGTTAAACTGCTGGGACAGGAGCTGGGCTGTGTGTGACATTCACATGTCTTTTAATTTCTCTGATGAGACATTTTTATGAAAATATATGTAGTTGATTTCAAAACACAGGTAAGTTTCCTCTCTTTACCTTTATTTTTCTAAGTTTCTTTTCAAAATATGTATGTTGAAGCCCTAACACCCAATGTGATTGTATTTGGAGAAGGGCTTTTGGAAGGTAATTAGGGTTAGATGAGGTAATGAGAGTGACCTTCATGATGGAATTAGTGCCCTTATAAGAAGAGACGCCAGAGAACAAACTCCCTTTCCCTCTCCCTCCGTTATTAACGATCTGTTACTAATGGACCCTTAGTCTGTTCCGGTTGCTGTAAGAAAAATATCATAGACTGGGTGGCTTTTAAATAGCACAAATTTATTGCTCACAGTTTTGGAGGCTGAAAGTCCAAGATCAGGATAGCAGCATGGTCAGGTTCTGGTGAAAGCCCTCTTCTGGGTTGCAGACTGCCGACTTCTCCCTGTGTTCTCACATGGTGGAAGGAGCTAGGGAGCCCAGTGGGCTCTTTTTTAAGGTCACTAATCTCATTCGTGAGGGTTCCAGCCCCCTGACCTAAGTGCCTCCCAATGCCCCACCTCTTAACTACTGTCAATTGGGTATTTTGGATTTCAATATATGAATTTGGAGGGGACACATTCAGATCACTGCACACCCAAATTTATGTTTCTGACCCCAAACAGCACTTCAGACTCTTAGTTCCAAGTGTATAATTGACTCTTGGATGTGTATTAGGCATCTCAAATTTAACAAGTCCGTTTCTGAACCTGCTCTGTTTCCAGTATTTCCTGTCTCAGTAAATGGGAGCATCCAATTGCCCAATCAGAATCATCTTGACTCCTCAATCCCTCAGAAAATTCTGTTGGCTCTATCTTCAAAATATATCTTTCCTCATCACCTCTACTGCTGCCACTTAATCCAGTTCACTATTTTCTTTCACAATGGGTTATTGCACACTTGCATCCCCTACAGTTTATTCTCCAGATAGTACCCATATGACTTATATTCTCACTATTAGTTGCCTCAAGCAATAGAGCATTCCTTGCTGGTCCATGCATATGCCCATCCCTGCTCCCACCTCAGGGCCTTAGCCTTCTCTAAGATGCTCTTTCTCCAGATATAAATGTGGCTCATTTCCTGACTTCTTTCAGCTCTCTGGTCAAATAGCATCTCATCAGAGGGATCTTCCTGAATTACCCTGTATAAAATAGCTCCCCACTTATAGCTGTTCTCTTTAGGGTTGATTATATATTATCACTTCTTTCTCCCTCTTTACTAAGTTTGAAGTTAGATATTCTACTTCTGTTCTTTTAGTGGTTACCCTGAATGTTACAACATGCTTTATTTTAAATTTTTAAATTAAGTTTTATTGGAGCATAGTTGCTTTACAATGTTGTGTTAGCTTCTACTGCACAGCAAAATGAATCAGCCATTCATATACATATATCCCCTCCCTTTTGGATTTCCCTCCCATTTAGGACACCACGGTGCATTAAGTAGAGTTCCCTGTGCTGTACAGTAGGTTCCCCTCAGTTGTCTATTTTATACATAATGTCAATAGTGTATATGTGTCAATCCCAATCTCCCAATTCCTCCCACCCCACCCCTTTCCCCCTTGGTATCCATACATTTGTTCTTTACGTCTGTGTGTTTATTTCTGCTTTGCAACATGCATTTTTTAGAAACTTTATTAAATTATGATACTCATACAGAAAAGTGCATATATAGAGATAAATATCTTAATGAGTTTTCAAAATGTTAAACACATCTGTGTAACCAGCTCATAGGTTAAGAACAAATTATAGCCATCCAGAAGCAGTGCTCCCTTCCAGTCACTATCCTCTAAAAGGTAACTTCTAACACCATAGGTTAATTTCACCTGTTTTTGTACTTTATTTAAATAGAATTACATGTATTCTTTTGTATCTGGCTTCTTTTGCTCAATACTATATTTGTGAGATTCATCAATATTGTTGTGTGTAGTTCTAGTCTTTATTTTCATTGCTGTGTGTACTCTGTTGTATGATATAGCAATATTTATTTGCTCAGTCCACTGCTGATGGGCATTGGGTGGTTTCCAGTTTGGGATTAATATAAAGAATGTTCTATGAACATTCTAGTATATGTCTTTTGGTAAATACATGTATCCATTTCTGTTGGTTATATAACAGCTTCAGTAAATGCTACTACCAAATGCTTTTCTGAAATAGTTGTACCAATTTATACCCCCACCAAAAATACCTGAAATCTCTGGTCCTTAATTTTAATCTGGGTTAATTTATCAATTTTGTCCTTTATGTTTAGCACTTTTTATTCCATGTAATAAATCTATGCCCATTTCAAGGTTGTAAAAATACTCTCCTACTTTCTTCTAAAAAATTTTGTTTTATCTATCACATTTAGATTTGAAATCCATCAGGACTGATTTTTGTTAATGTTGTAAAGTAGAGGTCAATATAAAGGTCCAACTGACCCATCACCAACTTACTTAAAAAACCTTCTTTTCCTCCATCCTTGTCCCAAATCAGGTGATGGTCTATATGTAGGTCTGAATTTGGACTCTTGTTCCCTTGTCAGTTCACCTATTCTTGCACCAATACCTACCTCATTGTCTTAATTACTGATACTATAACTTTATAATAGGTTTTCATATTCAGTAATATAAGTCTACTGGCTAACAATATACATTTTCTACTTATCAGAATGTAATGTTAATGAATACCTCTACGCTTGTCTACAATAGTCCTTGGAGCACTTTGACTATGACACTTTAACTTAGAATACTTTAACTCAATTCACCCTCTTCCCAATCTCTATGCCCTTGTTTTTGGATATTAAATCTTTTTCTTTTAACATCTTTACTGGAGTATAATTGCTTTACAATGGTGTGTTAGTTTCTGCTTTATAACAAAGTGAATCAGCTATACATATACATATATCCCTGTATCTCCAAATCTATTTTTTTAACCTCACAAATTATTAAGATTTTTACTCTACATCATTAATGCTCCTTTATAGTCACATATTTTTTTCTTTGTTCTTTGTTCTTTTTTACATTTTTGTCCTTTTGTCTGGAATCATTTTCTTTCTGCCTAAAGTTCAGCCTTGAAAATTTTCTTTAATGTAGTCTGCTGGTGGCAAACTCTCTCACTTTTTTGGTCTGAAAATGTCTTTATTTCTTCTTTATTCTTGAAAGATTTTTTTAAAATTCTGCATTGAATTCTGTGTTGTCAATTATTTCCTCACAACACATTGAAGATTTCATTCCACTGTTGTCTGGCTTCCATTATCACAGATGATAAGTTAGCTGTTACAATGCTGCTTGTGCTAGTTATCAAAATTTGCCACTGTATTCATTAGGAATATCTGCATAATAAGTAACTCCAAAACTTAATGGCTTAAAAAATAAACATTTTTTAATCTCACATTTTTTAATGAGTCAGTAATTCAGAGGCTGCTTAGTTGGGGGATTCTGGCTCAGAATTCAGTCAATATGAAGTTGCAGTAAGATGTCAGCTGAGATTGGAGTCATCCGAAGGCTTCGTTGGGGCTAAAGGATACACTTCCAAGATAGCTAACTCAAATGGCTGGCAAGTTCCTCAGAGCAAGCAATCAAAGAGTGTGCAAAGCAGAAGTGGCAATCTTTTGTGACTTAACTTCTGAAATCACATACTGTCACTTCCACCACATTCCACTCTTTTTTTTTTTTTTTCTTGCCACTCTGCATGGCATGTGGGGTCTTAGTTCCAAGACCAGGGATCTAACCCACGCCCCCTGCAGTGGAAGCATGGAGTCTTAATCACTGGACTGCCAGGGAATCCCACATTTTATTCTTTAGAAGTTAGTCTGACTCACATTCAAGGGGAGAGGGAGGAAGGAATGGGCATATTTTAAAACTACCACAGACACTTTTAAGATTTTCTCTTTGTCTTTAGTTTTTTTCAGTTTCACTATGATGTATCGAGGTATAGATTTCTTTTTATTTAACTCATTAGAGAGTTATTTGGCTTCTTAAATCTGTGGTCTGTTTGCTTTCACAGGTATTGAAAAATATTTAGCCATTACCTCTTCAAATACTGTCTCTGTCTCTCCTCTTAAACTTATGCTAGATCTTTTCACTGTAACATCTATGTCACTTATTCTCTCTTCTATATATTTCACCCTTTTGTTTCTTAATGCTTCATTCTAGATAATCTCTTCTGACCTACCTTCCATTTCATTTATTCTCTATTCATCTATGTCTAATCTGCCATTATATGCATTCAATGAATTCTTAATTTTGTTACTGTATTTCTTTGTCATAGAGTTTCTATTTAGTTTTTTAAAAATATATGTTATATCACTTTTTAGTTTCCAGGTATCTGCCGAAACTGTCTGAGTTATCTTTTATTTCTTTAAACAAAGAAAACATAAATTGTTTTATACTTTGCATCTGGTAATTCCAAAAGCAGTTGTCTTTGTAGGTCTATTTCTGTTGTTTGTGTTTCTGCTGAGATACTCACTAGGGGTCTAGTTTCCCTGTGTACCGGCTTATCTTTAACTCTGTACTCACCATTTCTACGAAAACTTACATGTAGGAACAATCTAAGGCCTATAATTATAATGCTTTCCTCCAGAGAGGATTTGTATTTGTTTTTGCCAGGCATCTGATAGCATCTCTGTCAGAGCCCACCTTAAACCAAAATCAAGACTTGGACAGGCAATTTGACCCTAGCCTGTAAATTCCCCTGAAACTGTTCCACTTCCAATTCATTCTTCTCCTGAATGTATAGCCCTTTGGGGTCCCAGTTATTATACAGAGGGTCTTCTGTTTCACTCCCCACACACTGTATTTTATTTATTTTTTCTTCTCTGAAGTGAAAAATCATAATTTTCCAGTTAGGTAAATACCCTCAGCAAAGGCATCTTCCAAGTCATATCATGTCCCTGGATCCTGGCTTTCCAGCTTTTGGTCTGGCAATTCCCTAATATCATGCCATCTCTCAGACAGCTTGCTATGGGCTGAATAGCATCCCCCTAAAATTCAGACGTTAGAATCCTAACCCCCAGTACTTCAGAATGTGACTGTATTTAATCACATATTCAAGTGATTAAGCTTGGTCACTTTAAAGAGGTGATTAATTTAGAATGAGACATTGGGGTATACTCTAATCCAATCCAATCTTCATATGAGGAGATTTTAAGAAGTGTCCTTATAAAAAGAAGAAGAAAATTGGACACATAGAGAGACACTAGGGGCATGAAAGCACACAGAGGAAAGACCATGTGAGGTCATAGGGAGAAGGGAGCCATTTGTAAGCCAAGCAGAATGGCCTCAGGAGAAACCAGTCCTGCTGAGACCTGGATCCTGGGCTTTTAGCCTTCAAAACTGTGAGAAAATAAATTTCTGTTATTTAAGCCACCTAGTCTGTGGTATTTTGTTGTAGCAGCCCTAGCAAATTAATACATTCCTTTAAGAACTTCACATACTCTGCATGTATTCCAGAGTTTTATTTTTTAATTTGTCATTTCCTGAGGTGGGTTGATATAAAGACGCAAGATCACTGTTACCAGAAAGAGGAACTCCAGTCATCGCCTATCCCCCTCTCTACACGCTGCCTCCTTTTTCTTCATAGCCCTTACCATCACTTGGGGGATTATCTCTTTATTTTTCTAGTTATCGTGGGCTGAAGAAAAGTGCCCAACCTAAAAGTTGCATGTTAAGTTTCATTTGGGGAACTTGCTGAGGACTATAGCCTGGGAGACAGCCTCTCAGATAGCTCTGAGAAACTGCTTTGAAGAGGTAAGGGAGGAGCCAGGATACATAGGATTTTTTGCTGAAGAAAGACATGTAGTCAAACATAAAAAGATTACTGTTAATCTACGGACATCTCAAAAAATCTTAATGATTTTAGTGTTTTCCTATCTATGGGAAGATGCAAGAGTCTGGGCTCATTGAAATGATTCCTTAGATACGCATCTTAACTATCTAGGGCCAGTATCCAGGGTGCAGAGTGTTTCCTGTTTGTCTCCATCCTGAACTCCCCTCAGTGGAAGGCTGCAGTGGCTGATGGCTTGATGGCAGGCAATTTGTTGTTTACCGGAATGGCAGGCAATATTCCCTTTCTACATTATAATTATCCATTTAATTTTGCCAGAATTAAGATCCAAGAAAGCAGGGACTGCGTTTTGATAACTGGTATCTCCCCAGAGCCTGTAACAATGTGTGGTAGATCTAGGCACTCAGAAGATAGTTGAATAAATGAATGAATGAACGACAGAGAAAGGGCTTCCCCACCAGAAGAACTGGGCGGGCCACCTACTCTCTTGGGACCACAGTCAGGAAACGCAGGCGGTCCGCCTGGGTGGCCGCTGACCAGGGTCTGGCAGCCCTGGGGGCACGCGTGCCGTGCGGTAGTCCGGCAAAGTCCGGGTTCCGGGTTTTCCGGAGCGCCTGCCTCCCTGGAGAGGGCGGGGCCCTCGCGGCTCCCCGTGGGCGGAGCGGGCGGCCAGTCGTGCTGAGCCGCCGGAAGAAGGGCGGGCGCCGGGGTTTGTGGCTGCACCGCAGCATCTGGGGCCGCACCCCGAACCCGCCAGGGCCCGGGCGAGAGCGACCTGGGGCACGGGCAAAGGCCACGGCGCGCCGGGAGGGTGGAGGCGCCGGGATACCCGGGCTGCGGCCCAGGAGGCTGGGCGCCGGTGGGCCTGGCTGCTGCCACCGGGCCGGCATCAAAGCAGCGGCCGGCGAGCTGTATCCTCGCCCGTGTCTGCGGGAAGCCGGTTCTGGGCACCCCTCGCATTGCGGCCCCCAAAGCCCCGCTCCCGGGGGTGCGGCCGGGAAAGGATACCTTGGAGGGGCGGTGGGTTCATCTGGTGCCGCAGCACCCGCCCTAGGCCGCCTCTTGGGAATTTGGAAAAGATTCCCCGGTCCCGTCCGGAGGCCGATAGTCCTCTGAGCTTCCGAAGGAAGCCTGCGTGAACGTTGGGCGTTTTTAAAAGAATCATTGTGTTGGGTGGGGATGTGGTCTGTCTATAAAAGGCCGGGAAAGAACAAAATCCGTCACCCACGGCCCTTCTCTAAAGAGACACCCTCTGGAGCTGAAAGCCTCAAGAACGGGCTCTCTCACGCCCCCATCTCTAGTCCTGCCAGCGTCCAAGGCCGGTCTGGTGAGTAGGAAGCTAAGCTGCCTGTGTCTGCAAGTCTCTAAGTCCGAGGGAGGCACGTCTGGGAGCAGGGAGAAGGGGCATCTCGAAATGAAGCTTCTCTGTTTTTAACCATTTCATAAGATTCGAAAGTTTCCTCACTTTGGTAACAAGCCATTTAACTTTCTATTTAATCATGGTTAGGATATTTTCCACATGCTCCTATCCATAGGATGCAGCTCCTTTCTCTGCATCAGTCACAGCTGAAAACAAGAAGAAGCCAAACACCCTGCCCCACAAACTCCAAAAAGTTAGGCCAGCTTTCCAGGGAGCTAGGACTAGGACTGTTCTTGGGGCCGGGATACACTGGACCTGGTCGCTGTGGAGGCACATGTTGAGATGCCAGGGGTTTCGATGAGATGATGAATTTGGGCTGTTTCCAAATTTTGCTGCTACAAACAGTTATGCAATAGTCCTTATTATATTCAAAGTACTGTATTTCCTCCGTTTGAAGACATACCCCTCTCCCCCAGTTGAACATTTCTGAAAGCAGGATGTATCTTAACCCAGAGGTTAAGAGGACTTGCCAGCTGCTGGGCATCCACGTGGGTGGTGATGTGTCTGTCACTACTTGCCCATGTGAAAACACAGCTATGTGATTATTCCATCCGTTGAGATACTTGAAGTTTAAATCCAGATCTGTAATTGTTTTTAAAAAATAATTTTAAAAGGTAATGCTATGATTGCAACATTAAAGCAAAAGGTTTTAATAATGTCTATGAAGGCACTGTATTCCCAACATTGTTACAGCCCTATGAAGTGCATTTATTATCTGCATTTTCTAGATGATGACACTGAAGCTCAGAGAATTGAAGTGTCTTAGAGCTTTGAAGTGCAAGCGTCAGGATTCTAACCCAGGCTGTCTGGTTTCTAAACTTGCCCTCTTAACTCCCACGTCTGTATCCAGGCAGGAGATGCATGCAGCTTACAAGGAAGGAAGTCAAGGCAGGGACTGTGTATGTTTGTGTATCCTTGGTGTTTGTGTGTCACTGGCTGTTTATGAAAGTGTGTATAGAACTGGAAATTAAAGCTGCATCCAAAGCACCAATTGTACTTACTTCCACATTGATGCCACATCTTTGTTTTTGGATCTTTTGCAGTTTTAAATATATTTCTGCAAGTTCTGGAGTTCTAGCTGTATGATCAGTTTTCTGGATCCCTCCTCTCCTGCCTTTTGCTCCGCTAGAAGAATATGAAGAGGCATGTACTCAGACCTACTCAACCGGCCGCCTCCCAAGCAGGCAGTACTTAATTTCAGAAAGGAGTCACTTTTTCAGGGCTGTTAAAGCCACATTAGCCTCTAGGAGCCCCCAGGTTCTTGTGCCGCAGGGACAGGCCAAAGTCCTGAGGGCAGGAGATTGTGATCAGAGGAGGACCATACAACTGTGAGGCATCTCAGCAGAGGCTCTGGCAGTGTCCTCCCCAGAAGTGGACAAGGCCAGTTGGGTGGCATCATCATGCTACAGCAGCTCCTGATTACCCTGCCCACTGAGGCCAGCACCTGGGTGAAGTTGCACCATCCACAGAAGGCCAAGGAAGGGGCGCCCCTGTGGGAGGACGTGACCAAGATGTTTGAAGGACAAGGTGAGAGAGGCTGATGGAGGGAGGGGATGGAGGTAGAGGAAGGGGTCTCAGTTTGCTTGCAGAAAGATAGGTACACAGATCATTGAGGTGTCTCTAGGGGAGAAAATTGGAGGAAAGGAGGTCCTTGGGGCTCATGCTTATGGCTTTGGGGAAAGGGATAGCTGTGAGAGAAAATGTTGGGCTCTGGGCACTGGATCTTTGCGACACGTGTGCCATGCTGCTCCCATCTCGTGTCCTCGAATAAACACAGGACAGGAAGACAGAATTCAGGGTGTTCCCCACCAGCGGCTCCCAAGTGTGTAAGTGTGACTCACAGACATTGGGGTCAAAGGTTTCTACTTTCTTAAGCCCTCCAGTGGTTTTCCTACACAAGTTTCAGTCATTTTAACCCCAAACCAATATTTTTTTCTTTCTTTTCATCTCCTGCCAGGAAGAAGGAATGACATGCTTAGTTACTCTCATTTTACCTTGAAATATATGAGTTCAGTGGGAAACATAACCAAGATTACACAGTATTTGGTGGTTGGGTCAGAATAGATGGGTGGACAGAGGAATTTGTATGTCTCATGTGGTCTCTCTTTTTTTTTTTTTTTTTTTTGCGGTACGTGGGCCTCTCACTGCTGTGGCCTCTCCCGCTGCGGAGCACAGGCTCCAGACGCGCAGGCACAACGGCCATGGCTCACGGGCCCAGCCACTCCATGGCATGTGGGATCTTCCCGGACCGGGGCACGAACCCGTATCCCCTGCATCGGCAGGCGGACTCCCAACCACTGCGCCACCAGGGAAGCCCTCATGTGGTCTCTTAGTTCATACCTATAACACTTCAAATCCAGCTTGTATTTGTTATATTCTAACTGTCAGGCAGGGGACTTTGCTAAGCATCTTGATGGATGGAAAAATGAATAATGATCTCTAATGCTAATTATTAATTGATGGAGATAGACACATACTCAGATCAAAAGAATAGAAAGTAGCCTAAATACATTCTATGGTAAAATTCTTTTGGAAGACAAGAGACAGGAAACATTCTTCTGATTGTACTTATCAGAGAAAATTTCACAAAGCAGATAGCATTGAATTGGGCCTTAAAAGATGTCTAAGTTTTTTTTACGGAAGAATTGAGGAAAAGATACAAAAGTGGGTACCTTGAAGAGTGGTTCAGAGAATGGAGACTGTTCTAGTCTAAGGGTTAAGAATGTGGTCAGTGTATGTGTCCCACAGATAAAGGATGGTGGTTAGAGGAAACTAATGCTGGGAAAATGTGCTTCAGGCAGATTATAGAGTGCCTTGAAGTCCATGGGAGGTGTTTGTATTTTTCTTTCTTGTCGGGAACCTTTGAACAAAGGAGTGGCCTGGTAGGTCTGTGCTTTTGGACCAGCACTGGCCATTGGGAAGCATTAATGCCCAAAGCAATGCCCTGCAGATCCTCCTCATTAAGGAGGCTCCAGTCTGCTCTTGAGTTGCCCTGAATGTCCCTCCGTGAATGTTTTGAGAGGGGGGCCATATTCAGCAGATCTACAGGCAATTTTTCTATTTGGGGGGTTTGGGGAGATGCAAACTTTCTGGCTCTTTTCCTTCCTCAGCTCTGCTATCTCAGGATGCTGATGAGACCCAGGGAGAAAGTTTAAAGGATGAAGTGGCTCCCGGCGCCCGGACAACAGACTCCCAGGTGGGTTGAAGTTTCCTGTCACTTTCTTGACATGCTTTTTGGTTTTTAAGATTGTAACTTGCCCTTTTCTGGGGAGTTGGGGTATATTGAGGCTAACGAATTTCACCCAGGGAACTCAGTGCAAGTTAGTCTTTTACAGAAAACTGGGCTGCAGTGGCAGCAGTTTCCTTATTCATAGAAAACGCTTGTTTCTAACCAACATCTAGATCTAACGTTGTGCGGATTTTTGTAGAGAAAGTAAAATGAGTGATATAAATTCTAGCCCCTAAAAACTTGGGACCTAAGATAAACCTCAATTTAAAAAAAATAATTTATTTTTGGCTGCATTGGGTCTTTGTTGCTGCGTGCGTTCTTTCTCTAGTTGGGGCGAGCGGGGGCTACTCTTCGTTACAGTGTGTGGGCTTCTCATTGTGGTGGCTTCTCTTGTTGCGGAGCACGGGCGTTAGGCGCGTGGGCTTCAGTAGTTGTGGCTTGTGGGCTCAGTAGTGGTGGCTCGTGGGCTCTAGAGCGCAGGCTCAGTAGTTGTGGTGCACGGGCTTAGTTGCTCTGCGGCATGTAGGATCTTCCCGGACCAGGGATGGAACCCATGTCCCCTGCATTGGCAGGTGGATTCTTAACCACTGTGCCACCAGGGAAGTCCGATAAACCTCAACTTTTATGAGTATTTCATACTCAAAAACAAACAGTGAGAATAAAGTTTTGACATTTTTAGTGAGGTACATCTATCACTTCATGAGGTGGCCCTTAGAATAGTGTCTGGAGCAGAGGTCAAACTGCAGCCAAAGACGTGAGTAGAGAAGAAATGGTCAGGCCACAGAGCATACACGTTAGACAGGCTGGGCGGTTACAACAGGGTGTGGAAACGGTGTCCTTACCACCCGGTAGAAGCATAGGTGAAACAGAAGGAAAACTGTAGAATAAACGAGAAAGGAAGACTGTTAAAGAGGAGATGTTATTCGAGGACAGAAGAGTTCTAGGTGAGAACTTGGGTTCTGAAATTAGATGGTACAGGATTTGAACTCATCTCCTGTATTTACTTGCTTGGTGATTTTTTTTAGCTGTTTACAATCCCAGTTTCCTCTGTTAATTCAGATGCTAACACCTTTTAGGATTGAAATGTATTCCAGGGTTATTTCTGGTAATATTGAAGAAGTAATAATATTCTAATTATTTGAAGAGGTATCTTATATCTACATTCCACTTATCTGGAATTCTTACCACCTGACATTTGTCAAAAACTGGTGGGATTCTTAGCACTGGGATAAGATTAAATTTCTTAAAATTGAGTTGTAATTTACATATAGGAAAATACACTTAAGAGAGTACATAGTTCTATTTTGACATATGTATATACCATGTAACCAAATCAAGATATAGAGCATTTCCACCATCTCAGAATGTTCCCTTGTGCCCCTTTCCAATTAAAACTCTGTTTTACCCCCAGTAGAGAGTACATGGGATCTGTGCATTATTTCTTACAACTGCATGTAAATCTACAATAAAAATTATATAATAAATCTGTAATCTCAAAATAAAAAGTTTACTTTAAAAAATAATCTAAAAAAAAAGAATTTATATGCTGCAGTGGTTAGGTATAGTGCTCTACAAATGTCAGTTAGGTTAAGTTGGTTGATAGGTTGTTCAAATCTATATTCTTGATGACTTTTTGTCTACTTGTTCCATCATTTACTGAGAGGAGTGTTAAAATCTCTAATTATTATGGTTTCATCTATATCTCCCTTTAGTTCTGTCAACTCTGCTTTATTTATTTTGAATTCTGTTATCAGGTGCATAAACACATAGGATTGTTGTCTTCTTGATGGACTGACCATTTATCATTACGAAATGTCTCTTCTTTATGCCTCGTAATATTCTTTTTCCTAAGCCCACTTTGTCTGATTTAACATAGCTCCTCCAGTGTTTTTAGTTATTGTTGGTATAGGATAGCTTTTTCTCATTCTTTTACTATCTTTTTAAAATTTTATTTATTTATTTATTTTTGGCTGCATTGGGTCTTTGTTGCTGCGCCCAGGCTTTCTCTAGTTGTGGCGAGTGGGGGCTACTCTTCATTGTAGTGCGCAGGCTTCTCATCGTGGTGGCTTCTCTTGTTCTGGAGCATGGGCTCTAGGGTGCGCGGGCTTCAGTAGTTGTGGCATGCGGGCTCAGTAGTTGTGGTTCTTGGGCTCTAGAGTGCAGGCTCAGTAGTTGTGGCGCACGGGCTTAGTTGCTCTGTGGCATGTGGGATCTTCCCAGACCAGGGATCAAACCCGTGTCCCCTGCATTGGCAGGCGGATTCTTAACCACTGCGCCACCAGGGAAGTCCCTCATTTTTTACTTTTAACTTATTTGTGCCTTTATATTTAAAGTGTGACCTTCTTAAATATAGCTAGGTTGTGCTTGCTTAGTACATTTACAGTTACATAATCATTGATGTGGTGGGATTTAAGTGTATATTCTTGTTCTTTGTTTGCTGTTTGTCAAATCTATTCTTTTGTTTCTTTGTTCCTCTCCTGCCTTCTTTTGGATTGTGCAGTTTTTTTAGTATTCTGTTTTATGTCCTCTAATGACTTTTTTAGCTGTACTTCTTTCATTTGTTTTTAGTGGTTGCTCTAGCTATTACAATATGCATTTTTCATATGTCACAGTTGAATTACTACTATACTGTTTCACATATAATTTGAAAGCCTTATTTTCCCATTTACTCTTCCCATTCTTTGTGTATTGTCATCATGCTTTTCACTTTACATCTTATACACCCCATAATACATTGTTCTTATTTTTGCTTTTAACAGTAAATTGTCTTATAAGAAATTAAGAAAAGGAAAAACAATGAGCCTTTCATCTCTGCACACATTTACCAATTCAAGCACTTTTTATTCCGTCCTTTAGTTCCAAGTTTTTTTTTTGAACTTTTGAATTTTATTTTATTTATTTTTTATGCAGCAGGTTCTTATTAGTTGTCTATTTTATACATATTAGTGTATATATGTCAATCAGTATCTCCCAATTCATCCCACCACCAAGTTCCAAGTTTCTAACTGACATTATTTCCCTTCAGCCTAAAGAATGTCATTTAGCATTTCCTGTAGTGGGGGTGTTCTGATGATGAATTCTCACAGCTTTGGTGATCTAAAAATGTCTTTATATGGTCTTCCTATTTGAGAATCTTTTACTGAATATAGAATTCTAGGGTGACTGTTTTTTCTTTTAAGCACTTTTAAGATGTTCCATGATTTTGTGACTTGTATTGTTTCAGATGAGAAGTCAGCTATTATTCTTATTCTTTCCCCAGATGTGACATGTCTTTCTGTTTGTTCCTTTGTTTTATACAAACTTTTCTTGTATTTTTTGTTCCTCCTTTCCTACCTTTTTTCCACTACTTTTATGTTCTTCCCTTTTATCTTTGCTCTTCAGCAGTTTTAATGATGTACATAGACATGATATTCTCTGAATTTTCCCCCCCCATGGAGGGTTTGCTGGCTTTTGGATTTGTGGCTTGAAGTTTTACTCAAATTTGGAAATTTTTCAGCCTTTATTTCTTCAAATATTTTTTTCTGCTCATTCTCTCTTCTCCTTCTTAGATTCTAATTACATGTATATTAGACTACTCGATATTATCCCAGGTTTTTTTGTTTTTTTTGTTTTTCTTTTTCTCTCTTGCTACTTCCATTTGAATACTATCTGTTGACCTGTGTTAAGTTTCACTGATTTTGTCTTCATCAGGGTCCATCTGTTGTTAAGCCCATCCAGTGGATTTTTCAGATATTGTATTTTTCACTTGTAGAATTGTCTTTTAGTTCCTTTTTAGCATTTCTCTCTCCTCAGTTAACCCCACATTTTCACCTATTCTATCCATATTTTATTGTAAATTCTTCAACATATATTTTATTTTTTTAATAAATTTATTTATTTATTTTTGGCTGCATTGGGTCTTCATTGCTGTGTGCAGGCTTTCTCTAGTTGTGGGGAGTGGAGGCTACTCTTCCTTGCGGTGTGCAGGCTTCTCATTGTGGTGGCTTCTCTTGTTGTGGAGCACGGGCTCTAGGGCGCACAGGTTTCAGTAGTTGTGGTGCACGGGGCTTAGTTGCTCTGCAGCATGTGGGATCTTCCTGGACCAGGGCTCGAACACGTGTCCCCTGACTTGGCAGGCAGGTTCTTAACCACTGTGCCACCAGGGAAGCCCTCTTCAACATATATTTTAATAATTTCTTTAAACTTCTTTTCTGCTAATTCCAATGACTTGGTTACCTAGGTGTTTGCTTATGTTTTTATTTTCTTGATTATGGGTCAGATATTCCTCCTTCTTTGTATGTCTAATAATTTTTTATTGTAGTTCAGATATTGTGTATAAAAGAATGGTGGAGGATGAAATATGCGTAGATAGGTCCATTTCTCCGTCAGCCTGGAAGGACGTTGGTGTTGAGGTGAATAACTACCATGGTTCCCAGTTCTTTGACAAAACCTCAGATGCATGGCCTCCTAGCCAAGCATCTGCTATTTCATACTGTTAGAGCATTCATTGTATCCCTGGGGGTTGCAGCTTTCTACAGGATTGCTTTGGCTGAACCAAGAAAGAAGACATATGCAGATTTCTACAGAAATTGTGGTTCCATGAAAAATTTGAGGCAATGAGGAAGGCTGGTATCTTTCAGAGTGCAAAGTGATTTTAGAATGTAAAGAATTTCTTTGGGTTGAGTTGCATGAAGTTTGTCACTGACCTGTGTTCCTGAACTATGAAACATGAATATCTGGGCCAAGGAATAATTTCTCTTGTTAAATAAACAATTAACAAATAAAGGTATATATGGATAGATAGATACATAGATATAGTCTGTTTATTTTTGTTTGTTCCATTTATTTACAGAAGACTCTAAGCCTTTTCCTCTGACTGGTGGCTAAGGTGAGGGACTGATTATTCATATTTTTCCTAGAGCTGTGGCTGGGCTCTGGCTGAGATACACTTTAATTCAATTGAGTTCACTTCTGATTAACCCAACTACCAGTGCCCCATGCCACCACTGCTGAGGGGCTGATCCTTTTTACCTCTTCAGTATTTGAGATAGGGAGGGGTTAGACCACAGTTCCAGACAGTTTTGTTCATCTCCAGCAGGGCCCCAGAATTTCAACTCAGCAGGGATGCACTGGTCTTTGTGACAATAAGTGCTAAAAGCCTCTCTCTTCCCTCCCTCAGCCCCTCTGATCTCATCTCCTTGCATTCCCTTTCACTAGCCCACCTCCAGCAATGCTGGCTACTCTCCTGTTCCTCAGACAAGCCAAGGACACACTCACCTCAGGTCCTTTGTCCTCATCTGGAAGGCTCTCCCCTCAGATTTCCACGTGGCTTTTCCTCACTTTTCCTCATGTCTCTGTTCAAATATCACCCTTTTAGGAAGGCCTTCCCCAGCCACCCTACGTGAAAGATCCTCCCCATCCACATTGTGGCTCTCCCTGTTCCCCTTATCCTGCTTACTTTTTTTCTAAGACATATATGACCATCTGTCCTTCTGTATGTTTAATTATTTATGGTAGTCTCCGAGAATCACCAAAGAGATCCAGAGGAGGCTCCCAGTAAAACTAGTTTAGAATCTCTCAGAATTTAGAATACTGTAAGAACATCTTGGATCTTGATGGAGGTGGTCTCAGACTGAAAAGGAATATATTTGATATCCTAGGAACTGTTGACCTTCAAGGACATATCTGTGGACTTCACCCAGGAGGAGTGGGGGCAGCTGGCCCCTGCTCACCGGAATCTGTACCGGGAGGTGATGCTGGAGAACTATGGGAACCTGGTCTCAGTGGGTAAGCATGGGTTACACATACGTCCAGAAACCTGCCCATTACAGGACAGGCACTATTCCTAAATTATTAAATGGTGTAGATTCCCTGGGGCCTGGCCTTGGGTTCTGTGTTGGAGATAGATGTCTCATTCCTTTGAAAATCAAGCCAGAGCATACCTGAATCTCCTCCCTTGGGGGAACAGTTTTACTTTGTAGAGTGAGAACAGAAAAAAAATGCTGTGGTGCCCCTTTCTGTTTTCAGAGACCCTAAATACCAGAGAATTGGAACTACGTTCCAGGGATGGTTCTTAGACCTCAGCATAAATATTTATACCCTTGTTTTCACTCCATAAGTAGGATGTCAACTTTCCAAACCTAGTGTGATTTCCCAGTTGGAGAAAGGAGAAGCGCCATGGATGACAGAGAAAGAAGGCCCAGGAGATCCCAGTTCAGGTGAGACCAAGGCAGATGGTTCCTTTCAATATGTAGGCCAGAGTGCCCAGCATCTTCCCAGGCTGCGGGAAGGCTGAGAGGGTGGACAGGCATGCACTGAACCCGATTTTACCCCTCCCTTTGCACCCCTTTCCTTCACCTAACCTTGCAAAAGTCTCTGAAGTTGGAGGGAAAAGAAGTCTTCTCTTCATTAAGGTTAAATTTGATTTTCCTTCTTTCTTCAGTATCCTAAAGTCTGCCAATCGAAAGCTCCTTTTCCTAAGCAGTCAGATGTACGTGGTCTCTCCTCAAAGAAAACAGATCTCTTTTCAGGACTCTCACTGCATTCTACAAATCTTTAATCTTCTCTCTTGAATTCTATTTCTACTTTTCACCAATTTTTCAGTTTACAATCCTAGCTTTGATTCTCACTCTCCCTTTAACTCAAGTATCTTTATTTATTGTAATAACTATTTTATGGCAAGTCCTGCAAGAGAAATTACCACAGGATTCCTTCTCATCAAATCCAATGGTTTTTAACAATCTCCTTAAACTTTGCTTTTATTATTAAATATTTTAGATATTCAGAAAGGCATAGAGAACATTATAATAAATTTCTATGTAACTTCCACCTAGATTAAGAAATAAAACAGAGTTTAAGCCCCGCTATTCCCCCACTACCTTTTGAAACAACCAACTCTTCTGAGTTTAAATATTTTCATTTGTATATGTATCTTCATACTTGTATTGCATGTGTATATCCCCAAGCAATATATAATGCTGTTTTGCATGTTCTTATTCTTTAAATAAATGGTATATATACTTTTCCACTTGCTTTTCTCATTCAACACCGTTGATATTTATCCATATTGTTCTGGTTCATTCATTTCTGTTGAATTAATAAAGCACAATTTATCTATTTTCCTGTTGATAGACATTTGTACTGTTTCTAAATTTGGGGATTACAAAGATACTGGAGTAAAACTTTGTGTAAAACTTCTCATGTTTCTCTGAGATATTTGATAGAAGCAGACTTGTTGGGTCACCTTCATTTTGCTAGGTTTTACAGAATTGTTCTTCAAACTAGTTGCACCAATTAGTACTCCTATCAGCAGGTTTTGAGAGGTTCCAGAACTCAGCATCTTGGTGAACACTTGGCACTGTCAAAGTTTCACATTTTTATAAATTCAGTGGGTGAATATCTTGTTGGTTTTTTTCATTTTCCTGATTACTAATAAGAGGGAGCATATTTTTCATGTTTATTAGCCATCTATCCAGGATTCCTTTTCTGTAAATTACTTATTTATATCCTTTGTGAATTTTTATATTATCTTTTTTCCTTATTGATTTATAGAATAAATATATAATTTTATATCTTTAAGATTTTGATTTTCATACTTAGGTTAAATCTGAATTTATTTTATATGTAGTATGAGGTGAGGCTCTAGTTTAACTTATTACATGTGGATAATCAGTCCAAGAACCAATTATTGAATAGTTAATGCCCCTCTGTCACCTGCCAAGTTTCTAATGCCAGGCTGTCTTAATTACTGTGTTTCATAGTGAGACTTAATATCTTGTTCTTCAAACTTGTCCTGGCTGTTGTTAGCCCCTTGCTTTTCCATATGAATTATATAATGAGTGCATCAATTACACACACACACACACACACACACACACACACACACACACACAAATACTCTGGTGGTATTTTGATTGGAATAGAATTGAATTTATAGATCAATTTGGGAGGGAATTGATATTATGATATTGAGTCCTACTGTCCAGGAATGTGGTATATTGCTCCACTTACTGATATTCCCTAATTTTTTTAAGTAAAGGATTTTCCCCCATAAAAGTCTTGTAAACAGGGCTTCCCTGGTGGCGCAGTGGTTGAGAGTCCGCCTGCCAATGCAGGGCACACGGGTTCGTGCCCCGGTCCGGGAAGATCCCACATGCCGCGGAGTGGCTGGGTCCGTGAGCCATGGCCGCTGAGCCTGCGCACCCGGAGCCTGTGCTCCGCAACGGGAGAAGCCACAACAGTGAGAGGCCCGCGTACCGCAAAAAAAAAAAAAAAAAAAAGTCTTGCACACATTGCACATCTTTTGTCAGATTCATCCTGAAGAACTTATATTTTATTGCTATTTTATTTTATTTTTTTGGCCACCCTGCATAGCTCGTGGGATCTTAGTTCCCCAACCAGGGATTGAACCCAGGCCCTTGGCAGTGAGAGCACGGAGTCCTAACCACTGGACTACCAGGGAATTCCCTGCTATTTTAAATGGTATAAATTTTTTCAATTATGTTTTCTCTTTTTTGCTAGTGTGTAATAACATAACCGGTTTTGATCTTCTAGCCAGCCACCTTGTTTCACTCTTATTAATTCCAATAATTTGTACATTCTCCTGGGTTTTCTCTTTTTCAACTTAAAATAAGGAAAATAATAATAATAGCTACCATGAATGTTCTTTCCCTGCCTCTGGATGAAATCTCAGAGAGGTCCCATAGGTGGTCCAGTCCCTTTAAATAATAAGAACAGTCTGATTTTAGTGAAATGTGTAATTCAGTATAATCATAAAAACTCCCAACTTCAAAGTTATATCTTCTCTCCTCCCCTAGCTTGGGCCTGCTTCAGCTTGGATACCGAATTGGGAAGGGGTCATAGATGGCCTGTTCTCTCTTCCCCTATCTTCTTCTTCTCCTCTTCCTTCTCCCTGATCCAGGACGAGAATCAGGGGCCTGCAGAACATGGACTTTATTTTTGCCTCTATTCATTTAGAATTTGGAATTTGGAAGTACCAGTGATCCTTCTGTGTTAACCAAAATTCCTACAAGAAGTTATACTTTTCAGGAATATGGAACTTTCAGTTGAAATATTAGTAATGGTGCAATAAATTATTTTAAAAAACAGCCAGAATTTTAAATATCCTTTAAAGAAAGGATATTTTCATAGAACATAGCAATAGTAGCAACATAGCAGTCTGGGTTTCTTACAAGTGTCCTTTGTATAATTAACACTTCCCGGGACAGATTAATAACTACAGGAAGCAGAAAAATATGTAAATATTAATATAAGCTTCAGTAAAAGACAGCTTGACATTCTTGTGAATGTCCTTAGTTCAGATTTTTTTGTTTGTTTGTTTTTTGGCCACACCGTGCAGCTTGTGGGATCTTAGCTCCCTGACCAGGTAGCCCTCGGCAGTAAAAGCGCAGAGTCCTAACCACTGGACCACCAGGGAATTCCCTCAAACCTTATTTTTGAACTAGCTGGGGTGGGAAGAGGGAAATCTTTTTATCTTTCTGAGAATGTTTTCCAAAAGTAGTTATCAATTAAAAAGACACTGTTAAGACATAGCCCTGAAATTTCGTTATTTAGTGTTAATAGAAAAAAGAGGACTAAAATATTCAAATTTTTACCCTGTATATAAAGTCACACTTTTACCTGGTTCATTGTTTCTTAATTTCCCATTACCTTTCCAGACTGCCTAACCATATTTAAATATACTCAAAACTTCATGTACTTTATATGTATCGTTATCTAAATCTCTAGTCCATACCCAGTATAATAATTGATTTTTTGAAGCATAATGAATATGAGTTATTTGCATTTTTTCCATTTCAGACTTGAAGAGTAAAACAGAAACAGCTGCGTCAACTGCAAAGAATGACATTCTACAGGAACAGTTCTATCATGGCATGATGATGAAAAGGTTCATGAGGGATGATGTCATTTTTTCCACATTGAGAAAAGTCTCAGAATATGATCATGAGTTAGAAAGCCACCAGGATAGCCATGGAAGAGACGTGAGACAAACCATCTTGACCCATAAGAAGAGAGGCCAAGAAACTTACAAATTTGGCAAAAATATTGTGAGTTCAAATGTTGTTATAGAACAGAGGCACCATAAATGTGACACACCTAGAAAGAGAAACAAATACAAATCAGATTTGATTAATCATCCATCAAGTTACATAAGAACAAAAACCTACGAATGTAATATATGTGAAAAAGTCTTCAAACAACCCATTCACCTTACCGAACACATGAGAATTCATACTGGTGAGAAACCTTTCAGATGTAAGGAATGCGGAAGGGCCTTTAGTCAAAGTGCATCCCTTACCACACACCAAAGAATCCATACTGGTGAGAAACCCTTTGAATGTGAAGAATGTGGCAAAGCCTTCAGACATCGCTCATCTCTTAATCAACATCATAGAACTCACACTGGTGAGAAACCCTATGTATGTGATAAATGTCAGAAAGCTTTCAGCCAGAACATTAGCTTGATCCAACATTTGAGAACTCATTCTGGAGAGAAACCCTTTACATGCAATGAATGTGGGAAAACCTTTAGACAGATTAGACACCTTAGTGAACATATAAGAATTCATACTGGGGAGAAGCCCTATGCATGCACCACATGTTGTAAAACCTTTAGTCATAGAGCTTATCTAACACATCACCAGAGAATCCATACTGGAGAGAGACCCTACAAATGTAAGGAATGTGGGAAAGCCTTTAGGCAAAGGATACACCTTAGCAACCATAAAACTGTTCATACAGGAGTGAAAGCGTATGAATGCAACCGCTGTGGAAAAGCCTACAGGCATGATTCATCCTTTAAGAAACATCAGAGGCATCACACAGGAGAAAAACCTTATGAATGTAATGAATGTGGAAAAGCCTTCAGCTATAATTCATCACTTACTCGACACCATGAAATACACAGGAGAAATGCCTTCCAGAATAATGCCTAAAAACAGATTATTCAACATGAACAAAAGCCAGGTCTAAATCAGTGATTCTGTGCTTCGAATTTCAGGACTCTAAATTGGAGGAATTGACATAATGATGCCAACTTCTAATTTTGCCCATTCCATAAATAAACATTACACTGATAAGTACTGTCTACTAATATCTCCACACAAAGTCCTTAATCAAGAATAAAAGATGGCCCTTCAAGTTAAATTCAACAATATAGAAAATTCACTTATTACTTTTATGATTTCATGGTAGATTAATAAATTATTCATCATGGGCATTCACTGATTTACAGACCAGCATTTGGGAACTACTGTTTAAAACATCACCACCCCTATATTTTTTTAATTAAAAAAAATTTTTTTTAATGGGGAAAACTTTCACATGGTATAAACTTCAAAAGGTACAGTCAGTTGTATAAGTGAAAAGACTTCTTCCTCCATCCCCCATCACAAAATTCTACCAGAGGCAACCATTTTTTATAACTAAGTTTTTTGTACACCCTTCCAGAGATCTTTCTGTTTAAATCCAAGAGAATACATATATACATTTTTAACTTTTTAAGCATAAATGGCAGCCCCCCATACAAACACATATTACTTTTATTACTTCACTGTATATCATGGAGGTCACTCCATATCAGTAAACAAAGTGCCTCCACATTTTTTTTTTTTTTTTTTTGAGATCAGGTCCGGACGTGCAGGCTCAGCAGCCATGGCTCACGGGCCCAGCCGCTCCGTGGCATGTGGGATCCTCCCGGACCGGGGCACGACCCCGTGTGCCCTGCATCAGCAGGCGGACTCTCAACCACTGCACCACCAGGGAAGCCCCTCATTCTTTTTTTATAGCTGATAGTATTCCATGGTTTGAATGTACTTTAGCCACTTCACTATAGATGGATTTTTGAATTTCCAATCTTTTATTTATATGATGTTGCAATGAATAGTCATGCATTTTTATTTCTCACAATGTAAGTACATGCATAGGGTAAATTCCTAGAACAGGAATTTCTGTGCTAAAGGGTATGCACCTTTGTATGATGGATACTGCCAAATTGACCTTCATAGAGGTTGGATCAATTTATTTTCCCACCAGCAAGATACAGAACTGTGGGAACCATATCTGGTGCTGAAGCATCTCCTGAGCCAACAGCCCCATCATCCATTAAAGAAGTATCAGCTTCTCTCAATAACATAGCCTAGAAGTACCAGCCGAGCTGCATCCCCATGAAGAGCGGACCCCCAAGAAGGGCGGTACTTGCCATCCCTGGAGCCAGAGAGAAATCTGCATGTTATCAAACAGCAGCCAGACCCACCAAAGTCTCAGCTGGAGAAGGAGAAGACATCTCTCCACCAACTGTTACAGCCCCTGACTTCTGAGTCTGGAACTGTCTGATGAATTAGAGTTCCTTTAAAGAGACTGACCCACCTGCCTTAGCAAGTATAATCTTGGCTGCAACCCCTTTGGAACGGAGGAAAACTGACAATGGAGTCCGGGTACTTATTATAGCAGGATATACCACAGCTGATCAACTGACCATACGTAGCATTTTACAGGGTGGCTATGTTAGCGAGTTACAGTTCACATGTGGAAGGAGACAGAAACGAGGTAGGACATGACTTTCTAATTAATAAACATTAAATAATGAAGAGAGCATTAATTAATTAGTTGACATTGCTTATTATGTGTGAAAGCTGAGTGCCAAGGTCAGGACCACAGTAATTTTGTACATGTTCATTTTTCATTCTGGTAAAGTTTTATTAAAGTTTTAGTGATTCTGTGAAATGTTGATGGATTTCCCCTCATCTTCATGCCCACAGCCACTACTCAGTTATAAACCAAAGCCTGGCACTTAAGATCCTTCATCACATCTAGTCCTACCTTACAGCTTCCTCTTCCATTTACTTATCTCCTTCCCATATGGGCTCTGACTACACTCAAATATATTAGTTGAGAATCTTTAAGTTACAAGTAACAGAAATCAACTGAGGTTAGTTAAGTCTCAAAGAGAGGTGTTAATAGAGGGATATTGGGGTATCTCATGGAATTCAGGGCAGCGATACATTGTAACAGTGGACTGAGACCAGGATCTGAAATGCTTTGGAAAACCCGAGCAGTTTTCTCTCCATCTCCGACCTCTGCTTCTTGTGTTTTCTTCATTCTGGCTTTTCTTTTTTGTTTTCAACACCTCATTGCAAATCACGGTTACCATCAGCTTTAGATTTTACATAGATTCAGTTTCCATCACTCAGAGAAAAACTGTCTTCTCTTTCTCACTTCTTATCTCAAAATCATGGGGAAGCTCTCTTACTGGCCCAGCTAGGTCAGGTGCCCACCGCTAAACAAGTCAACTGTAAGCAGAGATCTCAGCTTCTGTGGGAACCATGTGGATGGTGTGGTGGTGAATGGGCTGGGGTGGGGGGTGGGCTGGAGGGGCAGGAGAGCAGAAGAAAGGGTTACTGTTCATAGCATTCCAGATCCTACTCACTCTTCAGTGCTGGCTCATCAGATCAGAACTTTAGAACTGGAAAGGATCTAGGAACTCACCTAATTGAAACTTCTCTCTTTATAGATGAAGAAATGGAGACTCCCCTTCTTTAATTACTCACATCTTTTCACCTAAGTCATATTTTTGAGCATTTTTTCCTCTAAGTTTGTTAGCCTGGCTTTCCAAACACTTGCCTTTAATGGCTGAACATAGCTGCTTTTCGCCATTGTAAGAGTTTTACTTCTCAGATCTATTGCCCCAAGGAGGTCTTTCATAAATTATGCTTCAGAGCCTACCCACTGGTTTTGCCTTTTATCAGTGCTTATTCATTCATTTGATTTATCCCACAGGCACTTCTCCTTCTGTTGGTTATGTGAATGTTCTTCCCCAGAACTGTGTCCTTAGGCATAATTCTCTTCTCAAGCTAGACATTTTGTCTGATCTTGTTAACATCCCAGCGCCTCTTACATCTACATCTGTATCTTAAAAATCTCTTCTGAGTTCCAGGAGAAAACATTATGTTCAATATCCCACTGGATATCTCCACGTGTGTAACTCATAGTCACCTCAAAGTGTGTCCAAAACTCAACTCAATTTTTTCAATAAAATCTGTATTCCTTAATCCAGGAAGTGGTATCACCACTCATCCAATTCTCCAGTTTAAACTTCTCCCTCTCATCCATCACCTTTCCCAATCAGTCACCAGGTCCTATACATTCTGTTTAGGATTTCTTCAGTTTATATCCTCTGCTCTATTCCCATTGTCAGTACTTTTTCTTTTTTTAATTGATCATGTATGTGTGAGACAATTTCTGACTTTCTATTCTACTCCATTCATTTATTTATCTACCTTGATGCCAATACTACACTCTCTTGATTACTGTAGCTTTTTTTTTTTTTAATTAATTAATTTATTTATTTTTGGCTGTGTTGGGTCTTCATGTCTGTGCGAGGGCTTTCTCTAGTTGCGGCAAGTGGGGGCCACTCTTCATCACGGTGCGCTGGCCTCTCACTATCAGGGCCTCTCTTGTTGTGGAGCACAGGCTCCAGACGCACAGGCTCAGTAGTTGTGGCTCACGGGCTTAGTTGCTCCACGGCATGTGGGATCTTCCCATACCAGGGCTTGAACAGGTGTCCCCTGCATTGGCAGGCAGATTCTCAACCACTGTGCCACCAGAGAAGTCCCCACTGTCAGTACTTTAATCAGGCTCTTAGCATTTCCTAACTGCTTAAATAGATTCCTAAATATTTTTTCTATATCTAATCTGGACTCATCTCTGTATCGTCCCCACTGCTGCTAGAGTGGTCGCACTAAAACATATAACTAATCAAATTATTGCTTGAAATCCCTCAATGGTTTCTTATAACTTGAAGCTAAATGTCAGATTCCTTAATAGAATACTTGGTATAAAGCACTGCCTATTTTTCTAGTAGTGGCTCCCAAATTTCCCCCCAAGCGTACTTCTCTCCAGCCATAAACATCTTATGGTCCTCCAAATATTCCATGCTATTTCATGGTGTCTGGTGATCAACTATGCTATTTTTTCCTCCTTCTGCCTAACTTCTTTGTTAGCTCCTACTCATCCTCCCAGATTTAATTTGTGTCACATCTTCAGGGAATACTACGCAAAATCTATGAAGTTTCGCATGAACAATTGAAGTCTTGGCTGAATTTACTAAATAAATATCTAGGCCTTATCCTACAGGATTTTTGACTAGATAGTGATAGCAAGGGATTTTAATTTTATAAAATTACTCTGGAATCACTATGGAGGACCATGGCTCAACATGAAGCAATAGCCAGGGCTATTCAACTTTGATTTGCTTCACACTGTTGCTTGCTACACTTCCTTCTTTGCTTACCCTTGCTACCATGGGTTTGCACCTAAAAAAAAAAAAAAAAAAAAAAAAAAAAAAAAAAAAAAAAAAAAAAAAAAAAAAAAAAAAAAAAAAAAAAAAAAAAAAAAAAAAAAAAAAAAAAAAAAAAAAAAAAAAAAAAAAAAAAAAATCACCAAATCCTTGCCTCAGGCTCTGTTTTCTTGAAGACTCTGGTTAAGACAAGCACACAGCCCCAGTTTGAGTAATCAGGGCCAACTGGACAATTTCTGGACTTATCTTTGAGGTATTAGGGGATGGACTTCCTTTTTTTCCACTGGACACAAATCTGGAAGACTGTGGCCCTGGAAGCTACTGGCAGTGGAAGAGGAGGAAGGCTGCCTATAAATGCAAAAACACAGAGGAAATAGATCCAAGAAATGGAGAGAGAAAACTCAGTTCTGGTCTCACTGTTTGACATCTGGATCAAGCCTCACCTGAAGCTAGAGCTCCTGGGTTTTCAAACTGATAAATGAATAAACCCTAATTGATTCAAGAGTTCAAATGTCCTACATCTGAGGCTGCCTGTTTTAGCAGAAGCATGGCCCAGTCTTACATCCTTAACTCATTCCCAGCTCCCCCAACTTCCTAGCTTAGGGCTACCTTTTCTGGCTTTCTCCAACTAAGCAATGCCCTTTTCAATTACCAGAAACTGGTGTTTGGCTACAGAGAGGCTGACCTTAATACTGGGAAGAGAAGATTCTCAAATACAGAATATTGTCAGTGAGTTTCTCTTAAGCATATAAAAATTATGTCAATAATTGTTCTAACACCTGTAAGGAACACAAACTTGAGCAAGATAAATTCCCGGCCCTTAGGTCTGATGCTCAAGAGCAGCACCGTCCAAGAGAAATATAATGTGAGCCACAACACAAATGCGAACCACATAAATAATTTTAAAATGTCTACCAACCACATTAATACAATAAAAAGCAGTAAGTAAAATTGATTTTTAAAATATATTCCATTTGATACAATATATCCAAATATTACTATTTCAACATGTAATCAATATAAAAGTTATTAGTGAGTTAACTTCTTTTTTTTCCAAATCTTCAAAATACAATATTTTATAGTTACAGCAGATGTCATTTTGGACTAGTCACATTTCAAATGCTTAAGAGCCACACGTACCTAGTGGCTACTGTGTTGGACAGTGAAGCTCTCGAGAGCATTCATATAGATAAACACTTACTTTTATCATATAAACACTTCAATGGAAGACTGTAATCAGTGGGATTTAGAGGTACAAATTCTACCCTCTGAAAGAGTAAGGAAAGTAAGATGGAAAGAGGAAAACAGACAGTTTGTGTCTAACAGTATTTCCCTTATTACAGATATCCCTGGAGGTGGAGGAACTAAATCAAAGGCTTTTGTAGACAGGTGGACCTTAAATGCCCCTACTTCTTATGATAGCCTTTTGGGGAAAGGGTAACATTTTCTGAAATTTGAGAATGGAAAGCTTTGGGGAACATCGTCCTGCTATCTTGGAAATTTCTTTTCCCCACAGCATGATCATTTCTGAATCGCTTCTGCTTCACTCCACCAATCAGCATTGCCCCCTCAAACTCTGTTTGAAGATAACAGGTCCATGTGTGAGAGGGTTGAGGAGAGGCTTTCGTGCATTGGGAATTGCATCCTGGTGAAGGAAAGTTATACTTGGGAGGAGGCAGAAACCTCCAGCCTCAATACAGCAATGCTCACCCATATTTAACTTGATGTGTAAGATTCCCCTCAACTTTCATATTTCCAAGAAAGGTTTTCCTACACAACCACAAAATCATTTTCACACTCAGGATATTGATAATTGATTGATACTATTATCTAATATATGTCGCATTTAAATTCCCCCAACTGACCCAAAATCTCCTTTGTAGTTTTCTTTTTTATTTAACTTTTTTTTTTTTTTTTGGCCGTGCTGCGCTGCTTGCAGAATCTTAGTTCCCTGACCAGCAATTGAACCCAGGCGAGGGCAGTGAAACCACTGGACCACCAGGGAACTCCCAACATTTTTGTATTATTTTAAAAGAAATCGGGGAATTCCCTGGCAGTGCCGTATTTAGGACTCGCTTTCACTGCTGGTGCTGGGGTTCAATCCCTGGTGGGGGAACTAAGATCCGCAAGCTGCGAGGCCCCAAAATAAGTAAGTAAATAGATAAATAAATAAATAAATAAAATCTT
>NW_006780610.1:1337986-1345588 GCF_000442215.2 Lipotes vexillifer | reverse complement strand
TTTCCCTATTCTGAAGTCCAAAATGTATTTAGGTTTTTAATCCTCCTGGAATTGATATTTGTGATGAAGTGAGACAAGGGGTCTCATTTTATATTTTTTTTCATAAGGATACCCTATTGTCTCAGAACCTTCATTGAAAAGATCATCTTTTTTTCTCCATTGTTATGCGGTGCCACCTTTGTCACAAATCATTTCCAAATATGTGATGACTGTTAAAAAAAAAAAGTAATGATTGTCATAAAAGTCAGACTAGTGGTTTTCTCAGGAAGGAGGCATGGGAGTGTATTTGGGAATGGCACGACACTATTTTTGCTCTACATGATGACGTCTGTTCAATAATTATTATACTTACCTTTCTATTTCAGAATATAATTGTGTTATATTTCCCAATAAAAGGGTTAATTAAAAAGTAAGCAAATAGAAAAAAGAAATACATTGATGAGCCGAGCGTCAGCATCTTCGAAAAGTGAGTTCGTGATTGTTCTCTCAGCTGGGAAAGTTGGTGCGAGGTGCAAAGAAAGGCGTACAGAACCCAAGGTGGCAAAGCGCAGACGCAGCGCTAACGGGGAGAGAGGCCAAGTGCACCGCGGAAAGGGGAATGCCCAGACCTTTCTCCTACACTGACTTGGCAGTAGCCGGGAGCCGCCAGGGTGGGAGATTCTTGGTCAGGTGACGGCGCAGTTCCGTCCCGAATGAACCCACACGCACAGCCAGCGGCCCACAAGGACGACCTCCGCAGATGCGGACCCGCATCAGGACCCTCCTCCGCCCCGCAGCTGCGCAGACGCGCGAAGACTAAGCGGCGCAGCTGAGGCCTCCGGGAGAGGGCGGATCTTGGGCAGCCGCTGGGCATTCTGGGCCTGGTGTCCAGGAGGCTTTTGTGCGAAGCGCGAAACCAGAGGTCCTCTGCCTGACTTGCACTTGCGCGTCCAGGGAAAGGGTCCGGAAGCGGTTCCGAGGCCGCGGTGGAGCCGGTGGAGTCCGGGGTTCCGAGGCATATCCCAGGTTAGGGGAAGGCCGGCGAATGCGGGTGGCGGGCTGAGGGGCTGCGTTTTGGAAATCAGGGATCTGGCCCCGCGGGTGCCGCGTCCCCCCAACCCCCTTTCTGGGTGGGAACGGCTCCGGGGCAGCGGCTTATCTCGTCTGCTCCTGTGGGTTCAGGACCTTTCGATCTTGGAAGACCCTGCTGTCGGCTGGGACCCCTTCCCAAGTCCAGCAATCCTTTGCTCGCTCCTCCAGTACACTATAGGGAGGTGCTCAGTAAACTTTCGGACATGCATGGAACTCCCGGGGAGACAGTGGTTTTGGGGCCGGTGGGAAGGTCCCCGCTGAAGGCTTTCTTGGAGCCCACTAGTCCGGGCTGCACCGAGCAACTCAGGATGTTGAGCGTGAAGACAGAGGCAGTTCCGCAGGCAGCAGGAACCCATCAGAGAGGAAAAACATCTGATCTGAGGTCTCTGCCCGAGCTTCTGGGCCGAAGTTGGGGCTGGAAGAGGAAACTGCTCTCGGAGCTCCTGGGGGACCTTCGTCATTGCTGACCCTTTTACTTGCAGGGAGCAGGGATTGGATCAAGTAACGGCATCCAGGGTATGGGCAAAACGAAGAAGTCATGGAGAATTTGCCTTCGGAGCGAGGCAAGCTTTACGTAGGATCTGGGGTGAGCAACAGTCTGTGCAGTGTGGATCAGAGAGGAGGAAACGCCGCAATGTGAGGGACTGGTCAGGTGAGAAAGGACCAAAAGTCTCTGTTCTAGCAAGGCCCAGAGTTGCTAATCTGGATTCTCCGATTGCAGACCTGGTCTTTCAGAGCTCTTTCCTCCTCCCCCAGCCTTGTCATTTCAGCATTTTGCCTTTCCTGTGAGGAGGAAGATCAGCCAAGTCCCAGGTGAGTAGAAGTTTTCTTCTCTCCTAAAATTTAATTTGTCAGAGGGAATAGGTGTACTATCTCATCTCTCTCTTGAGGAGAAGGAGATCCACATTTGTTGAGTGCCAGTGTGTGTACTTTGCTATCACTCAGTTGTTTGGGTAGCTAAGTATGGTTGGAAGGAGTACTTTAATTTTAAAGATGTGTCAGTAGCCTCAGGAAAACTGCAAACTTGCCCAAGAATACTCATAAGGCAAGTAGCATACTAAATGCTATTGACCTACTCAGGTTCAGAATCCAGATCTGTAGGACCCCCAGACTCTTGACAGCATGCTGGTGTTTCCCAAACATCTCATTCACTTACCACCTATTTCTACCATACCTATGTACCACATGTATTGTTAGTCTCATATTTTTAATTTTTTACTTACATTTATTTAAAAAATCAAACTTGTGCTTAGAAACACTACATATGAAATTATGCCTTTGAAGAACACTCTAAGCTTTATATTTATTCTAAGATACTGATCCATGTACCATGTAAAATCATCTCCTGTCAAAAAGATACAAACTGAATTTGGGGACAAAGCGCACTGCATCATGCCCTTGCCTGGATTTTTTCTGCATAGGAAAGTCCAAGCAACACATTGAGTCTAAATTGCCCATCCCCAGTGTACTGTTTTTTCCTTTTAGGTAAATAATTCCACAAAGAATGCTCTCCTTTTGTGTCTTCTTTTTTTTTTAATATAAATTTATTTATTTATTTATTTTTGGCTGTATTGGGTCTTGTTGCTGTGCACAGGCTTTAATTGCGGTGAGCGGGGCTACTCTTTGTTGCGGTGCGTGGGCTTCTCATTGCAGTGGCTTCTCTTGTTGCAGAGCACAGGCTCTAGGTGCGCGGGCTTCAGTAGATGCAGTCTGTGAGCTCAGTAGTTGTGGCTCGCGGGCTCTAGAGCTTAGGCTCAGTAGTTGTGGCGCACAGGCTTAGTTGCTCTGCGGCATGTGGGATCTTCCTGGACCAGGGCTTGAACCCGTGTCCCTTGCATTGGCAGGGGGATTCTTCATCACTGCGCCACCAGGGAAGTCCCTTGTGTCTTCTTTACACACATTTCACTTACCTGTTAAGAGCTACCCTGTTTTGAGTGTTGTATGTAAAACAAGTAGAAAGTCCATACATTTCAGGAGCTTACGCTCTCTTTGGGGAGTTAATAGATATGTATGAAATAATTGAAACCAGTACTGTCCAATAGAACTTTGTGTGACAGGGAAGTGTTCTATATCTGTGCCTTATAATGTGGTACCCACCAACCACATGTAGCTACTGAGCACTTGAAATGTGCCTAATTTTATTTAATTTTAATTAAATTTAAATAGCTGCATGTGACTGTTGGCTACATATTGGATAGCCCAGGACTGGATATTTGAAGTAAACTATTTTCAAGGTCAGTTGATTTGGATTTAGTGCCCTCCCCTGCAGCAGGGTGGGGGTAGGGGGCAACCCGAAGTATACGTGTTAATTGCCATTTAACTTTTGTTTCTTGGTGGAGGGTAAAGATTCTCTCCCAGTTTCAGGGACTTCATAGTCCAAATAGCATTACTCATTTTGTATAAATTTATTTATTTATTTATTTTTGGCTGCCTTGGGTCTTCGTTGCTGCGCATGGGCTTTCTCTAGTTGTGGCGAGAGGGGGCTACTCTTTGTTGTGGTGCGCGGGCTTCTCATTGCAGTGGCTTCTCTTGTTGCAGAGCACGGGCTCTAGACGTGCGGGCTTCAGTAGTTGTGGCATGTGGGCTCAGTAGTTGTGGCTCGTGGGCTCTAGAGAGCAGGCTCAGTAGTTGTGGCCTACAGGCTTAGTTGCTCCGCGGCATGTGGGATCTTCCCGGACCAGGGCTCGAACCTGTGTCCCCTGAATTGGCAGGCGGATTCTTAACCACTGTGCCACCAGGGAAGTCCAACATTACTTATTTTGAAACTATCATCAGCTAAGGCACATTTATAGTTTAAGACACTTGTGCAAACGTGCAGCTTCTGTGTTTTATTACTCTTGAAATATCCTATAAAGCAATAACTTTATAGGATATACCCAGAAGTCTTAGTATTATATTACTTTGGTTCATGGCAAATAACTTGTTTTCCAGCTATCTGTGTTTTCCTTCATTAGGGACATTTAGACTATTTAAAAATTAGTTAAGTACAATGATAACTAATATTAATACCATTTTCAAGGTATCAGTTGTTAAGTTTTTAACATGGGAGTTGGTACATACGGCTCTTTCATTGCTCCTTAGAGTAGCAAGGAGGAAGCTTCACTCATAGTTTTTACCTCAATCAGCTTACCTTCTGTGTCAAGTTATTTTCCTGTCACCCATAGTCAAAATACTAGTGGGCTGCTCATACCTTGTTTTGTTTTTTGGGTTTTTTTTGTATGCAGGGTTAGATATGTGAAGTAAGAAGGAAGGCTTAAAAAGAGTATCTTCACAAGATAATTTGCCTAGTTTCTTTTTTTTTTCAATATTTTCATTTTATTGGGATATAGTTTTTTATTTTACATTTATTTATTTATTTATTTGGTTGCACTGGGTCTTAGTTGCAACAGGTGGGCTCCTTAGTTGTGGCATACAAACTCTTAGTTGCAGCATGCATATGGGATCTAGTTTCCTGACCAGGGATTGAACCCGGGCCCCCTGCATTGGGAGCACGGAGTCTTAACCACTGCACCATCAGGGAAGTCCCTTTATTGGAGTGTAGCTGATTTACAATGTTGTTAGTTTCAGGTGTACGGTAAAGTCATTCATATACATATACATATATTCATTCTTTTTTAGATTCTTTTTTCATATAGGCTATCACAGAATATTGGATAGAGTTCCCTGTGCTATACAGTAGGTCCTTGTTGGTTATCTAAATATCTTATATATAGTAGTGTACATGTGCTCACCCCAAGCTCCTGATTTATCCCTCCCTGCTACTAGTTTCTTTTTTTCTGACTGGGGATTGAACCTGGCCCATGGTAATGAAAGCCCGGAGTCCTAACCGCTAGTCCACCAGGGAACTCCCCTAGTTTCTTAAGATTAAAAATACTTGAGAGACAAAACAATCAAACATAATGTATGGTCTTTGTTTCCTGGTTTAACGAAAAGCTATCCAAATGCTTTTTAGGGCAGCTGAGGAAATTTGAATATGGACTGGAGTATTAGGGAATTATTAATTTTGGTAGATATAATAATATTGTAGTTAATGTAGGAGGCTTCTTTGGAAATGTATGTGAAGCATTTGTGTTTGAAGCATGATGATTTCTGTAATTTATTTTAAAATAGTTAGGCTTGGGCTTCCCTGGTGGCACAGTGGTTGAGAGTCCGCCTGCCGATGCAGGGGACGCGGGTTCGTGCCCCGGTCTGGGAAGATCCCACATGCCGCGGAGCGGCTGGGCCCGTGAGCCATGGCTGCTGAGCCTGCGCGTCTGTAGCCTGTGCTCCGCAACAGGAGAGACCACAACAGTGAGACGCCCTCGTACCGCAAAAAAAAAAAAAAAAAAAAGGCTAAAAAAAAACACCTGAAAGAAGCAAACACAGCAACATGTCAACAGTTATTTATCTAGATTGTGTTCATTCTGTCTCCTGTGCTTGTGAAATTGTTTGCTGTAAAAAGGGAGAGTATTTGTCCCTCAGTAGAGTAGTGAGATATTGGGTGTGAAGCACTTGGCTCAGTGTCTAGCACGCAATAACTGAGCAATAAATATTCACTATTATTTATAGCAAAATACAGTAATATTTTAAGAGTTTTCACTTACATATTTTCCATCATAAGCTAATTTCTTGTGGAGGGAGAAAATAAACTTAGTGGGAAACACCAATTTCTTTAGCCTTAGGAGGAATTTATACAGTCAGTAAAGGTAAAGTAAAACCCACCAAGAGCTTTTTCTTCTTGTCATTTTCTTAATGTATCTGAAACACAAAAAACAACTGATTTCCACCTGTTGCTGTGAATATCCTCTCTCATTACTTCATGCTGTTACTTCATAAGTAGATCTATTTGTATTTATCTGTAGTTAGCCTTTGAATTTTGCCACACTACGTTTCTGAGAACTACATTTAAAAGCAGTCATTGTAGAGATGATTTTTCTCAAGGAACAGTTTGTTACTGAGATTTATTTTCCTAGTCAAGGACTTTGTATCAAAAGAATTGTAGAAGTGGTCCATGGTAAACTGGCAAACATTTTGCTCCAACATTTACAACATTTACAATGATCTACATTCACTTAAAAAATGAAATAATGTCCCAAGTCAGTAGAATTTTGAAGGAAAAAAGGCAAACCTCAAATTTCCTTTAAAATGAAGAAGCTGAGGACAAAGTAGGTGATTTGCTTAAAGTCACATATGGTAATGTTAGTACCAGATTCAGTAATAAAACTTAAGTTTTATTTTGCCCTTAAAATTTTTTGCCAAGTATTCATATATGGATGATACAATGAGTCTTATTGTTGTAAATTGTACCTGTAGTACAACTCTATAGCATTACTAACTGGTCATAAATAAATAAGCATCTTTAAAGACTGTATATAAATAATTAGTCGTGATTCTTTTTTACCTCATTGGAATTTGAAAGTGCTTTTGAGAAATTTTTCATTTGGGTAATGCATTTCTTTAACATGATATGCACGGCCTTTGCCCAATCCAGAGCTGTGCCATGGCAGAGACTAGGGAAGAGGAGACAGTGTCAGCAGAGGCCTCAGGGTTCTCGGACTTGAGTGACTCAGAGTTTCTGGACCTGGAGGATACACAAGAGTCAAGTACTTCACATAACAAGCCTGGCCCTTCTTCTGAACTCCCTGGGAAGGATGCCAAGCTCATAAGCTTACCAAAGTGGAAAAGAGGATTGGATGTCTTGTCACCTATGGAACAATTCCATCTTAAATATTTGTATGTCACTGACCTGTCTACTCAGAACTGGTGTGAACAGCAAATGGTATATGGGAAGGAGCTTCCTGGTTTCTTGACACCTGAGAAGTCATCTGTTTTGGACACTGGTGCCAGCATCCACCTAGCTAGAGAACTAGAAGTTCACGATCTTGTGACTGTCCCCATCACCTCTAAAGAAGATGCTTGGGCAATTAAGTTTCTGAACATATTATCAATGATTCCTAGCCTGCAGTCAGAAGGGCGCATCAGAGAGTTTCCAGTGTTTGGAGAAGTGGAGGGTGTGCTCCTTGTTGGAGTGATTGATGAGCTGCACTATACAGCCAGGGGGGAACTGGAACTGGCTGAACTCAAGACACGCAGGCACCCTGTGCTCCCTCCGGACGCTCAGAGAAAAAAAGACTGTTTTCAGGTAAGCCTGTACAAATATATCTTTGATGCCATGGTACAAGGGAAAGTGACCACTGCTAGCCTAATCCACCACACAAAATTGTGTCCAGAAAAGCCATTGGGACCTTCAGTGTTGAGGCATGCCCGGCAGGGAGGCTTCTCTGTGAAGTCCTTGGGTGACCTTATGGAGCTGGTCTTCCTGTCTCTAACACTGTCTGACCTCCCAGTTATTGATATGATGAAGATTGAGTATATCCACCAAGAGACTGCCACTGTGCTGGGTACAGAGATAGTGGCCTTTGAAGAGACGGAGGTGAGAAACAAAGTGCAGCACTATATGGCCTACTGGATGGGCCACCGAGAGCCTCAAGGTGTTGATGTGGAGGAGGCTTGGAAATGCCGGACATGCACCTATGCAGATATCTGTGAGTG